>NW_026781418.1:0-325872 GCF_030144855.1 Hypanus sabinus | reverse complement strand
GTGGTACAAGACGTCGGTGAGGCTTTATGCTTTAGGAAAAATGCAACTGCCCTGGAAAGAATGCACAGGGGGTTTCTACGGGGATATTGTAGGAAATCGAGGGTTATGGAGAGAGGGAGGGAAGTTTAGGACTTTATTCTCTGGAACAATGTTGTCACCTTACAGAGTTGCATAAACCCGAGAGAGGAACAGACAGAGAGAATGCGCATAGACTTTTACCCAGTGTTGGGTTGTCCAGAATCAGAAGGCACAAGATTGAGATCCTGACGAAGGATCTCGGCCCGAAACGTTGACTGCTCATTTCAACGGATGCTGCCCGCATGCTGAGTTCATCCATCTTGTTTGTATGTGTTGATTGGACCACAGCTTCTGCAGTGTACTTTGTGTTTACAGGATTCAGGTGACTGCTGACTGTCACCCAGTTTCCTGTGAAATGTACATTGGGTCCAACCTCCTCCCAATATGTCCTCTCTGTCACTCCTCAGTTTCCTGAATGATCCCGAGTTCCTCCAGTTCCAGTTCCAACTCATTAACTTAGAACATAGAATAGTACAGCTCATGACAGGCCCTTCGGCCCACCAGATTTTGCCGACCCTCAAACCTTGCCTCCCATATAACCCTGCACTTTAATTTCCTCAATATACCTGTCTAGTAATCTCTTAGTCTGAGAAGCTGCATCCAGATTGACTTCGCACAGGTGAAGTTGTCAGAGACTCTGGAGGTCTCCCTGCCGTCCCACGGTCTGCAA
This sequence comes from Hypanus sabinus, assembly GCF_030144855.1. Classification (NCBI taxonomy): domain Eukaryota; kingdom Metazoa; phylum Chordata; class Chondrichthyes; order Myliobatiformes; family Dasyatidae; genus Hypanus; species Hypanus sabinus. The sequence goes on along the minus strand of NW_026781418.1, from coordinate 325,124 downwards.
GAAGTGAATGCAACTCTCCTGCCATGCATTGCCTACTGCTTTAACTGAAAGAAACAAGAAATAGACTGAAAACAAATCCAACAACAGTATGCACTCTGAGGCAATAGGGGGTTCCAGCCTCAGCCGCCACTCAACATTGAGGACATTGTCAAGAGGCGATACCTCGGGAAGCGGCATCCATCACTGAGTATTCTCCCCACTCAGGAGAAGCTCTCTGCTCGTTACTACCATCAGGGAAGAGTCGCAGGAGCCTGGACAGCCACACACAACGATTCAGGAACATCTCACCCTGCGCCATCACATCCTTCAACGCATGAGGACACACTCGACATTTTTTGCGGTGTTTATTAACGTTTGTAATTTACATGAATTGTACATTTTTTTTCCGTACTGATGCTGCAAAAGAACAAATTCTAAACCATCTAAATTTCAGTAAAATATCATAGCGATTCTGTAAAAAATATAATCGACAGGACAGGACACTTGGCACGCTGGGTTTTACCAGTCAGGGCACTGAATACAGGAGTCGGGAGGTCACGTTGCCGTGGTACAAGACGTCGGTGAGGCCGCCCTGCTTTGGGGAAAAAATGGCGCTGAATTGGAAAGAGTGTGCAGGGAGTTCTACGGAGATATTGCATGAAATCCACGTTATGGAGATAATAAGGGAAGTTTGGGACTTGAATCCCTGGAGGGTAGTTGCAACCTTACCGAGGTGCATAAACCCGAGAGGGGCACAGACAGAGGGAATGCGCACAGACATTCACCCAGGGTTGGTTTATTGAGAACCAGACCGCACAGGATTCTGCTGAGAGTGGATTGGAAGGAGAAAGAGAGAGAGATCAGGGAGACGGAGGGTTTAGAGAAACGGGGAGGAAAGGGAGAGAGTGCTGTCGAGATGGTCGGGAAAATGGGAGAGAGGTGAAACAGGTGGTCAGAAGGAGACGAGAAAGAGCGGGCGGGAAAAGAGAGGAAGTAAGAGGCGGTGAGGGGGGTAGAGGGAAAGGTAGAAGGAGCGGAAAAACTGGACGGGGAAATGGTGATAAAGAAGGTTATAGACGGGGAGAGATGTTTGTCGGTGTGTGGTGGGGAGTATATGGTTGCGACAAGAGGAATGCGATGAAATAGGAGGGAGGGCAGTGAGGGTGGGGAGTTAACTTGAAAGGATCGGGGAGTGAGGGTGGAGAAACTGGGGTTAGTCATGTGATTCACGTCGCCTCCACTGGCTGTTGACAGAGACCCTGGATCTTTTCAGGAATATCCGGGAACAAAGGTGCCGACTTCTCGCAGATGAAATGCCGATCACGATTGCAAGGGAAACTCCTTCCGTACGGTTCACACTGTCTGCAGGCGGTCGTTTCAGAGGACAACTTGTACAGGAGACCCCAGGCCACAAACCTATCCAAGAGGTTTAAACAGTTTCAATGGAGACAAAACAGTTCCAGCAGAGATCCCGGGCCGAGACAGCCTACAAACTCATCCCATGGATTCGCTCCCTCCTAAGAACATTTGTCTTGTCCCAAACTCATCTCACTCAACCAATCCCTCCCCACGGTCCCTTGCCAGTACCCGGTCAGGTACCACGTTCCCAATCTTTCCCCACAATCCTGTGTCAGTCACTAAATTATCGTCCTGACCCAATGTTTCCCCAGAGCCCCGTATCCCCCAAACTAATCCCACCGAACCGCTTCCCCGCCACAGTCCCCATACGGATCGAACAGGCCCATCCTTCCCCCTCTGATCTGTTTCAGTCCCCGAACAAACACCACTGTCCCACCGTCTCCCCACAGTGTCATGTCTGTCCCGAATTAAATTTCACCATTCATCTCGTTGCCCCTTCCTCTACCCAGAGCTTCGTGTCTGTCTCCTAACATATGCCACTGCACCGCACTCTCCCCATAGCCTCAGTCCATCTCCAGACTTATATCACTGGCACCCTCTCTCCCACATCCTTGCGTCAGTTCACAAACTAACGCAATTAGCACAATATGTGCCCACCGCCCGGTATCGGTTTCGGAACTCATCCCGCCGCCCAGCGCTTTTCTCGCAGATCTATGCCATTCACTAAAGCAATCCCACTGTTGCTCCGTCTCCGTACAGCCCGGCGACTCCCTCCAAATAAATCACATGAACCCACTGTGTGCCTACCGCCCTGTATCGGTCACCAAACCAATACAACACTCGCCCCTCAGATCTGTGTCATTCACCAAACTAATCCCGTGGTTGCTCCGTCTCCTCACCTCCCGGAGAATATCTCCCACATATTCCCACTGCACCGCGCTGTCCCACCGACATGGGTCATGCTAAAATTATCCCTGTGTACTGAACTATCCCCACTGTCCCATGCCAGTTTTCGAAATATTCCCACCGCTCTGCCCTGCCCCGACAGACACGAGTCGACCCAAAAATGTTCCTATTGTACCACCCTCGTCCAGTCCAGAAACGAATCCCAATGACCCTTCCGTTTCACCACAAGACTACCGCAGTCCGTATAGGAATCCCATTTTCTCCCGTCAGGACTATCTCAGTACCCAACTCCCATCCGACAGATCAGTCCAAATCTCACCCATCTTCGCATTTTCCAATCCAGTACGCACAGTGTCCGCACTCAAGTTTTCGGATTACAAAGCTCTGGCAAATCAAATTTATTTGTTTAATGTCAATAATCGGAAAAATAGGACACGGAGTTTCTCTCAGTTGATTCCAGCAGGAATCCGTAATGGGACTGTGTTAGAGGGAGTTTCACTCGTTGTCTAACCCCGGGAGTGTGTGATGGGGCGGTGTGGAGGAAACTTCACTTTGTGTCTGAACTCGTGTGCTTGTGATATGACGGTAACGAGGTGGATTTACTCGGTGTCTGACCTTGGGAGTGTGTGATAGGACGGTGAGGAGGAGGATTCAATCTGTGTCTGACCCCGGCAGTGTCTGAGGGGATATAGTGAAGGGGACTTCACTGTGTGTCTGAGCCCGGGGGAGTGTTAATGTGAGAGCTTTTCGTGGTATGACACATACCGCTTCATCCCTTGAATTGATTTCGAGAAGTCTTGAATCGCGGTTTGAACATTCTTGCATCGCTCTGTGGAAAGATGTTTCAAACGTGGAGACGTAATAACACCGGTCTTTATTTGTGACCCAGTCCTTGGAACACGTTTGCTCTGGAAATCAGGAAAAAGGAACAGTGAGACACAGAGTTAATCTCCATTCACACTTCCCCATCACACACACACTCGGGATGACTCACAGAGTGAATTTCAAGCTGTACGGTTCCATCACGCTCACACGAGATCAGGCAGAGAGTGATTCTCCCCCACACTGTCCCGTCGCACATTAGCACGGATCAGGTACAGTGAATCTCTCTCCACAACGCCATCACACACTCCCGGTGTCAAGACACACAGTGAAACTGCCCCCACACCGTCCCATCACACACTCCCGGGGTCAGGCACAGAGTTAAGCTCCTTCCACGCCGTCCCATCACACACTCCCGGGTCAGACACAAAGTGCATCTCCCTCCACACCGTCCCATCGCACACTCCCGGGGTCAGATACAGAGGGAATTTCCCTCCACACTGTCCCATCACACACCCCCGGGCTCAGAAACAAACTGAACTTTTCTGGCCCCCTACCTATTGAATCTCCTATAACTCCTGCTCTCCTCTTTTCCCTCATTCTCGTCTGAGCTGAGGGTCCAGTCTCGGAGCACTGCAACTTGTCTCTGGTAGGTCGTCCCCACCAACAGTATTCACAACGGTATACTTATTGTTGATGGGAACGGCTACAGAGGTGTTCTGCTCTTTCTGTCTATACCCCTTCCCTCTCCTGACAGTCACCCAACTACCTGTCTCCTGACTCTTAGGGTTGACTATCTCCCTGTAACTCCTCTCTATTTCTACCTCTGCCTCCCGAAAGATCCAAATTTCATCCAGCTCCCGCTTCAGTTCCCCAACTCGGTTTGTCAGGAGCTGCAGCTGTATGCACCTTTTGCAGGTGTGGTCATCAGGGAAAACTGTGAATCTCATACCCATCGCACACGCCCGGGGAGAGACTCAGAATGAAGTTCTCTCCACAACGACCAATCACAGATTTACAGGAACAGGCACAGTGTGAAGTTCCCTCCACATTATCCATCACAGACTCTCCAGTCAGGCACAGATTGAGGCCACTCGACACCCCCCCACACCACCCACTGATTCACTCACGGAGTCAGACACAAACAGATGCTCCCTTCAATCCGTCCCATCACGGACCCGTAGATTAAACACGGAGTGAAGCTCACTCCACTGCCTATCGTCACACAGCCACAGGATCAGACCCAGAGTGAAGTTTCTTCCACACTCTGGCATTGCACACCCCCGGGATCAGACACAGAGTGATGATCCCTCGGAAGCGTCGTATCAGACACATTCACCGGCTCAGAGTCACAGCGGCTGAACCTCTCGTTTCATCACACAATGCCGACCTCACACACACAGTGAAGCTCCTCCGCACCCTCCCTTCCTAGCGATCCCTTCCGGGGATAGACGTGGGGGAATGCTTCACCTCTGCTGCTCGTCAGAAATTGGCACATTTCATTCTTGAAAGTACTGATCTTCGTTGCAAAGATGGAGAAGCTGTTGCTCAGGAGAGAAAGATTCTTGAGATCGTCGTTTTTGGAGAGGTTCAGCGCTTGGACCTGCTGTCGACATTGTGTCTGTGTCACAGTCATCTCCAAATACTGTTCCCAAAGTAGGTGGTATTTTATTTCGTAGGTGATCTGAGACTGACGGATCTGTGATACTGAGAGAGATGGTGAAGAATGTTACGCGTTTATACTGACGTGTGAGCAAGCGTCCTGGTGCAGGGTGTTCCCGGTAATTGGTGTTATTGTCACCTTGCGGTGCGGCGCGATTCAAGTTGGTGAGCGTGTAGGTGTGACGGTGCTCATTGAGGAGCGCGCAATTGTCACGGCGACGACAGTTACAGTCAGAGGCGTGATTTTGTCTCCGTGCAGACCGTTTATTTAGCATGCTGAGCGGCTTTTCAGTGTCAGGGCTGAGCGGTGTGTTGATGACAAGTGTTACTGACAAGTGAGTGGCGACACTGCCACCGTGACGTGCGTGTCCGTGTCACGCTGACGGGTGCATCAGTATCCCGGCTGCTTTTTGTTGGCGTTACGATCGGGGCTCCGTCAGTATCACGGTGATGATTGAATCCGTGTCACAGTGAGGGACATGGCAGGGTTGTGGTGAGAGACGTATCGGTGTCACTGTGATAGGTGGTTCTGCTTCGCGGTGAGAGACGATGGGAGGCATAGTGAGGTTATCTCGGTGTCACGGAGCGTGCAGTGTCTGTGTCATGTTGTGTGGATTGCTGGTGTCACATTTGAAGGTGTCGACATGTGGAGAGTATCAGTAACACGGCCAGGGGCATGTCGATGTCACATTGAGAGATACGTTGTTGTCACTATGAGTGTAATGTCTGTCACAGTGCGGGTCATGTCGGTGTCGCGGTTAGGAGCACATCTGTGTCACCTACAGGGGTCTGTCGGTCTCTGGTGACAAGGTTGTTGGTGTGATAATGAAACTTGGTTGTGTAACTGTAAAGGTTATGTCATTGTCACGGTTGGGGGGGGGGATTTCCGTGTCACGTCGAGGAACGTGTCACTTTCACTATGAGGTTTTAGGTTAATTCGTCATCCCACTCTGTTTGTATACGATCTGAATCCACCCGGAGCCCTTTGGACTCACCAATCATCGAGAACCCGACAACTACCGTGATGAGACCGAATGTAACTAGGAAGAGTAGGCAGATCTTACGGTACGATCTGTTTCCGTTGTTCTCTTCCGGCTCCTGCTGATGCGGACCTGTTGAGAGACCATTCGGCGTGTGCGTGAATTCAGCCGTATCCCCCACTGGGACTCCCTTCCACCCACCATCTGCGCTCTCTCCTTCCACCAGGTGTAAGATCGCCTATAGATTCAGTGGGTTTGGATCCGTTAAAGAAACGGGTCAAAAATGTCCGACGGAGTTTAGCCCGGGTTTGTGTGAGGTTTTGCGCTCTGGTAAGTCAAATGCAAATGGACAGGACATGTGTAATGGCAAGGCTATTAACTGTAGACTTCTAAAGACATCATGCATTGACCGCGCAGATCAATGGAGTGCTAATGAGTTGACTGCAGACGGGCCTTTGACAAAGAGCTTCTTGTGGGAGCTTCATTCAAAAGATGCCGAATCATGGGATTCACGGTGAATGGACCATTTAGACTCCCCATTGATTTGCCCACAGAACACAGGTCGGCCGCACTGGACTGGTTGTGTTCCGCACCGATCGGTGCTGTCTGTGGCAAAGACTCACAAGGAAGCCTCGTGTTCAACACGGCTTTGTGTGTGTAGGACATCCTGCCTCGTAGATATCGTAAATTATTTTCACGCACAGAACACAGACCGACCAGCACAGCCCTTCGACCAACAAAGTTGTCCCCGATACATTAATTTAAAATCAAATGGATAACTACCCTCATCTCTTTTGCCTACACTATAGCCATATCCCTCTGTTTCCATCACATTCATTGTCCTACCTAAAAATCTCCTTAAATTCTCCATTGTTTCTGCCTCTATCTCCACCCCAGGAAACGCATTCCAGGTGCCCACCACTCTCTGTGTGTAAACTCAAACATCCTCTTTGCATCTCGGGTCAAACTACACCCTTTCACTTCGGTTGCATGCAATCTAGGATTTGATATTTCAGACTGAGGAAAGAGATACTGCCTTTCTGTCTATCTATCTATTCCCTTCGTAACCTAACAATCCTCTATCAGATTTCGTCCCGTTATCCTCCGATCCAGAGAAGACCCTTCAATTCTGTACATCCTCTCGGAGCAGCCTCTGCTCTCTCATCCAGGCAGCATCCTGCAAAACCACTTCTGCACCATCTCCAAAGCCTCGGCATCCCTTCTGTAATGGGGCGACAGGAAATGAAAGCAAAAGTACAGAGGCGGCCGAACTAGTTTTTTACAAAACCCTGCCATTTGTAGCGGACTGATATTAAGAAAGAGGCTGATAAGTGGTAGGTGGAGTTAAGCTCAGGTAAGTATGAAGTGCTTCAGTTTGTACGGTCAAATATGATGACAGAATATAGTATTAATGCTAAGTCTCTTGGCAGTGTGGAAGATCAGAGGTATCTTGGTGTCCGAGTCTGTAGCACGCTCAAAGCAGCTACGCAGGTTGACTCTGTAGTTGAGAAGGCGTATGGTATATTGGTCTTCATCAAATGCGGAATTGAATTAAGGAGCCAAGAGATAATGTTGCAGCTACCTAGGACCCTGGTCAGACCCCACCTTGAGTACTGTGCTCCGTTCTGGTCACCTCACTACAGGAAGGATGTGGAAACCAGAGTAAGGGTGCAGAGCAGATTAACAAGGATGTTGCCTGGATTGGGGAGCATTCCTTATGGGAATAGCTTGAGTGAACTCCCCCTTTGCTCCTTGGAGCGTCGGAGGATGAGAGGTGAAATGACAGATGAGTGTATGACGATGAGAGGCATTGATCGTATGGATGGTCAGAGGCTTTTGCCCCGGGGCTGAAATGGTTGCCACAAGAGGACACAGGTTTAGGGTGCTGGGGAGTAGGTTGAGTGGAGATGTCAGGGTATGTCCTTTTACTCAGAGAGTGGTGAGTGCGTGAAAATGGCTGCCGACAACGGTGGTGGAGGTGGATACGAGAGGGTCTATTAAGAAACTTTTAGATAGGTACAAGGAGCTTAGTAAAATAGGGATCTCTAGGTAAGCCTAATAATTTCTATGGTAGGGACATATTCCGCACAACTTTGCGGGCCGAAGAAACTGTATTTTGCCGTAGGTTTTCCATGTTTATATCTACTCAAATCCTAGAATAATAAACGCAAGCATGCCGTACGCCTTGTTAACCACCCCTTCAAACAATAACAGCATACAGAATAAAGTGACACAGTTACAGAGAAAGTGCGCGGCAGGCAGGGAAAATGGTGGAAAGGGCCCCGATGAGGTAGAATGTGAGGTCAAGACTCCACCCTATCGTTGAATAGTCTGATAACAGCGGTCTGTGGCTGATGCGACATGCTATTGTACCTTCTGCAAGATAAGGTGGGGGAGAGGTGGAGAAGAGTGTGTGCCCGGGGTAGGTGAAGGCGGGAAGTGCACAAACAGTCCATGGAGGGTAATCTGTTTTCTGTGACATTTCGAACTTTGTCTACAGCTCTCCGGGATGTAACGTCAGGGGCAGAGAGCTTGAGGTCATGGGTCAATATTGACTGACAAATCTGCTGGAATTATTTGAAGGAATATTGGACAGGATATAAAAATGAGAAATGGTTGATGTTGTGTATTTGGATTTTCAGAAAGTCTTTGACAAGGCGCCACACATGCGGCTGTCCAACGGGTTACGAGCATTATAAGGCAGATTCTAGCATGGATAAATCCGTGACTGATTGGCAGGAGGCAAAGTGTAAGGATAAAAGGGTATTTCCTTGTTGGCAGCCGTTGACTTGTGGTTTTCCACAGGGTTCTGCGTTGTGACCGATTATTTCTATATGATGTCACTGACTTGGGAGACTTAATTAATAGGCTGATTGAAATGACGACATGAACATTACGGGAGGACAGGTCCTCAGTTTTGAGGAATGAAGGAGGCTGTAGGAGCACAAGAGCCACAGTTAAATAGAACGGTAGAGAATGTGTTTGGCTCGCTGGCCTTCATCGGTCACACTGAGTACGGGAGTCGGGAGGTCACGCACCAGTTGTACAAGACGTCTGCGAGGACTCACTCGGATTTTGGTTTTCAGTTTTGATTCGCCCGGCTGCAGGGAAGATGCCACTCAACTGGAAAGAGTGCAGAGGGAGACTTACCAGGAAGTTGCCCGAGCTCGAGGGACTGAGTTGTGAAGTGATGTCGGGTAGTTCAGGACTTTATTCCTTGGGGGCTAGGGGTGACCTCACAAAGGGGCTTTGTTCGTTGGAGTGTACGGGTGACCTTACTGAGCTGTACAAAACCATGAGAGGCGCAGCAACTGCAATCGCGGACGAGAGCGCACAAGGCGAAGGTGAGTGAGGAAAGAAATTTAATTGGGTATCCAAGTGACAAGTTTATGTACCCAAATGGTTGTCGGTATGTTGATCGAGATGCTAGAAAAGTGGCTGAAGGAGAGACATTTGAAGTATATAAAAGATACAAACACTTCTGCATATAACACGTGACGTGTCCACAATGGCGTCGTATTTGTTAACTCTGACCTGCTTGGACATTGGTTTGCAGATTGCGGGGTTCCGCGGCAATGGGAGGAGCCTCATCCTCATCGATGACGTGCTCGTCGTTCGGAATGTTCACCTCTGCGTAGGTGGAGCTCAGACAGCCTGGGACGCAGAGCGAGGGAGAATGAGAGAGAAGGTGATAGAAAGAGGAGTGAGAGAGCAGAGATAGCGAAAGTAGGGTAGGGAAAGTGTGGGTTAAGTAAAGAGGAGAAAAGATGAGAGGCAGAGAGAAAGAAGGTGAGGGACCGGCGGAAGACAGGGGGGAGAGGATGAGAGATGGCTGGAAAAGAGCAGACAGTGGTGAGCGATAGAGGCAATGAGTGGGTAAATCGGAGAGAGAGAATTGGGAATGTGAATGGTTAGCGGAGACGGAGAGAGTGGCAGAAGAAGAGAGATGATAAGAGTGGGGGAGAGGGAAAGGGACGAGAGAGCAAAGAGAGCGGAGGGAGATAGGAGAGTGAGGGTCGGAGAAATGTGGGGGCAAGAAGCAGCGGAAGAGAGAGAGAGAGAGAGAGATTGTCAGAGAGGGGAAAGCATGAGCGAAAGGGCGACAAGGGGAAGGGACCGATAGAGAGAAAAGGGTTCGGAGCGGGATCGAAGCAGAAAATGGTGTGAAGGGGAGAGAACAGGAAGAGAGGGGTGAGGAGATAGCGGGAGGTGAGATAATGAGCGAAGAATGTAAAGTGCGAAAGGGAGAGCGAGAGTGAGGAAGGGAGAAAGGGGGTGTGCAATAGAGGGGAGAGTGGGACAAGTGAGGGAAGGGGAGTGTGCTTGAGAGAGGAAAAGTGGTGAGCTTTGGAGAGCGGAGAGAGGAGTGAGGAAAGGGCACGGGGAGGGAGAGAGATATGGGGAGTTATACCGGGATGTTGATAGGCGAGAAAGTTTAGAGAGAGTGGGCAGAGAGGGTGGGAAGGGGAATGGGAGAATGTGGTGGAAATGATGGAGAGGTTCAGAGAGGAGTTTGTGAGGCGGAGGGTGGTAGGGCACAGGAGCGGGGAGAAGGTAGGGGATGAAGGGAGGGAGAGTGGGGAGAGGAGGAGAGGGAGACAGAGAGAACAGAGGATTGTGAAAAGTGGTTCGAGTATCGTTCAATTTATCCACAGCTGTGTCTTCTTTTCGCCTTATCGATGGCCTTCCTCGTCACCACGGCTCCAGTGTTGTTCCCTTCCTACCGACCCTCCCACAGATCTTCCTCCACTCCACCACCCCCCATGGCGTTTCCTCCGCTCCATGTTCCCCACAGTGCTCCCTCCTCAATGGCCCTGTTTCCCTCAGCGACACTCCCAAGCATTCCCTCCTCACCAAATTCCACGGCACACCCACAGTGCACGTCTCCCACAGCATCCCCTCCTCACCCCATTCCACAGGGCTCTGTCCACACATCCCCTCACGAAGGCACAATCCAAACCAAACAAGGTCCCCCGCTTCAAGGTGCTGAATCCTCACCGTACGTCCCAGCGCGCACCCTCCACACCGACTCTCTCACAGATCTCCCTCATCAGGGCCTATACAATGGGTTTCCTCTGACTTATTATACAGCAACGAATCATTAGTGTTAGCCGTACTGTTGCCCTGAGATCTCTCGACAGGAATGGACACGTCTGCTAAACACAGTCAAAACAGCAATGATGAAACTGACCTCCATCTCTCCAGACCCGGGGCACCGAGAGGGCCGTGACATTAAGTTCCACGTACGATACATCCGGTTCTGGGAATAGAACACAGAGGGTGATAATCGAGGTGGGACTACCTCAGCATCGTCACGTCACAGACTCCCGCGTCAGACACAGTGAATCTCCCTCCAGACCGTCACCTCACACAATCCCTGGGTCAGACACAGAGTGAAGCTCCCTGCACACAGTCACAGCACACACTCCCGGGGTCAGGCACATAGTGAATCTCCCCCCACACCGTCACAGCACACACTCCCGGGGTCAGTCACAGAGTGAATCTCCCTCCACACCTTCCCATCACACACTCCCGGGGTCAGACACAGAGTGAATCTCCCTCCACACCGTCACAGCACACACACCCGGAGTCAGGGACAGAGTGAAACACCCTCCACACATTCCTATCACACATTTCCTGGACAGAAACACAGTGAAGCTCTCGCCACATTGTCCCTTCACTGACTCCCGAAATAGTCACTAACCAAAGCTCACTTCACAGCGACTCTCATAAGCTAATAGGGTCAAAAACCGAGCAAAGCGCCCTCAGCACCGCCGACCACCCCACCCCACCTCCACTGGGTCAGCCATGGAGAGTAGCTGTGCCCACGCTGTCCTACTTCATACTCTCGGAGTCTGCCACAGCGGTAAGCTCTCTCCCTCTCTCCGCACCACTCACCTCTCGAACGAGCTTGTTCTTCCGTTCTTGGGAGCCGCATATTCGCGTAGGTCTCGCTGTCGTCCATCTTATCGAGTCTCTGAGCGCCTGAAAGGGACGGGACCTTCGGGAGAGGAAACGCGGACTGGGAGACCGTCGCCCACAAACACCCGATGAACGGCCGATAAAGAGAGGAACTGAGAGATGGGGGAGGAGGTGCGGGGAGGAGAAAGATTGTGTGCATGTGAGGGGGCTGTTGAAGAGATGAGAATGACAGGGGTGTTGATAAATAGAGGGAGGAGAGAGATTTCGGGCGTGACTGGCCACAGGACACACTCCCAACATACACTCGCCTTCTTCGTCCTCTATATTCCCTTCTTTATCGCACAGTACTCTCTGTCTTTCTCTCTCTCCTTTCTCTCTCGCTTTCTCTCTCTCTCTCTCTCTCTCTCTCTCTCTCTCTCTCCCTCTCTCTCTCTCTCTCTCTCTCTCCTTTCTCCCACTCTCTTTCTGTCTCTATCTCTCTCACACACACACTCCCTCTCGTTCTCGTACTTCATCTCCCAATTTTTCGTCTCTTATCTGTTATCTCTCTCTCCTTTGCCTCTTCCCACAGTCTTTCCCTCCTTCCCTGACTCTCTCCCATTGCCTCTCGCTCTCCTTCCACATCTCCCATCACACTTTCCCTTTCCGAGTTCTCGAGGATGGGGAAGGGGTTGGTGCTTTTCGGCTCGGAACTCGCGGCCGTCCCTCACATTCTCCCATCCCGATTCCCCGTCCTCTCTCTCGTTCACTCCGTCTCCCTTCTTCACATCTCTGCCCCTTCAAACCCTCTGTCGTTTCCCCTTCCCTCCCCCACAGCTTTCCTCTTTTCCTCTCTCCTACTCGTCCCTCCCTACCCTCTTGTCCAACCCGACTCCCTCCGTCTGCATCATTCCCACCCTCACCACTGACCCATTCTTCTCTCCCATTCACCATTCCTCCCTTCCCCACCACCTCCATACCTCTGGCCGTTCTAGAAGTATTGACTTGTGAGTCTGCCTCAGAGACTGCGCGTCTGTGTGTGTGTGAGTCTGAGAACCGTTGTGCTGCAGAGGGAAGAGGAAGGAAGGGAAGCCGAGAAGTGGGGGGGACCGGCGTGGTGAGATTGCACATACGACAGGAGTCACATGACAGGCTTATCCACACAGAACTGAGGAGTGACTCGGAACCGAGGGACGGATATCCGGTAGATAAAGGGAGTAAAACCAGGCGCCAGCTCTCTCCCATCCGTCTCAAAATTCCCGTGAACAGAGAGAGGGAGATTTGCAGAGGAGGGGTTGAGCTGGGGCCGGAGCTGTGGAGGGCTGTTGGTGATGGAGCGGTATACGCAGAGACGTGTCGGGTCAGTTGTGATTGAGGGAGAAGGGTCCAGTGGGGCAAAGAGCTGTCTGAATTGGGAGGACTATAGGGATGGGAGAGTGGGACGGAGACGACAGAACTCATGGAGTTGGTCAGTGGTGAAAGGGAGGGCTGGGGTGACTAGACACCTCGTCTTTTGTCATCTCTGTTTCGGGCTCAACGCCAGAACATCCTTCAGGTGGGTGAACACTCTCACGGTGTTAGTCCCCTATGACGAGCTGGTAGAGACCTGTGCCCACGAACAGACTGGATTGCAGAGAAATCTAAAATATCTTGCACACAAAAGGATTTGAGAGACATCGGGCAGGGCATCTTTCAGGATAACATTTAGGTTGAATTGGTTGTGAAGAAGGCAAATGTGATGATAGCATTCCAGGTGGTCCTGAATATATAAATAAGTGTGAAATGTTGAGACTATATCAGGAACTGGTGAGACCTCATTCCGAGCGTTGTGGGCTGTTTCTGGCCCCTTATCGAGTCAAGGATAAGCTTAAATTGTGATGGTTCAAAGCCGGTTCACAAGAATGATTCCAGGATTGAGTGGCGTGTCATATGGGGAAAATTCATGGCTCTGGGCCAGTACTCACTGTAATTGACAGGAATAAAATGTAAATAAAGAACGTCCCTCTATTCTGAGGGAGTATCCTCTGGTCTTTGGCTCTAACAGCACAAGACAAATCCTCTGCACATCTACTCTAGCAAGACCTTTCACCATTCGAGAGGTTTTAATGAGGTCATCCCTGGGAATAAATGCGCACGTGGCATTGGACTTCCTGATCACAGACTCAACATGGAAATCAACCTACAGAGAATCCTGCACAAGTTCTCCCAACTCTCTCTCAGTGTCAGCCTCCGTTTGTGTTTTCCATTTTCTCTCCAGTTACAAAATTGCCTACACTTTCATTTCAATGTTGGCAGAAGATTGTGTCAGACTGCCTTTGGAATAGATCTTCCACTTTGGGATGTACATGTACTATTCTTTACGAATTGCTTACAGAAATTCCAGACATTGCTTTTCTGCCGTCATCCCTCCATCTCCATTCAATTCTGGCCAGCATTACGCTCATGCCTCTGGAACATCCTCTTTTTCCCCACTGATACAGCTGATTTGAGCTTCTTCCTCTCAGACTGAAGGATGAAACTTTTCATATTATGATCACTTAAACCTAGGGTTCTCCTACCTCAAGCTGTCTGATAAGATATGGTTGACAGACCAGCATCCAATCCATAATACCTCGTGGGTTCAACCACGAACTACTATAAAAAGCCAAATCGCACGCAGTATAGAAATACCTCTCCTGGAATCCAACACCAACCTGATTTTCCCAATCTACCTGTATATTGTAGTTCCCCCATGAAGATTGCAACATTGCCATTTTGGCATGTATTTTCCGTGTCCCGTTCTACTTTGCAGGCCAGATATTTACCACTGTTTGGGTGTCTCTATACAATTCTGACCAGATGTATTTGCCCGAGCATTTCTGTATCCCTAACCTCACTGATTCAACGCCTAGCGACCCAAGGTCACTGCTGAAAGGACTCGGCCCGAAACGTCGTCAGTATTCTTTTCCGTTGATGCTTCCCGGCCTGCTGAACCGATGACTGTCCGCTGTACAGTTTTCCTGGTTCTGGGCTCACTATCACGCGGCACGAGCAGCAATCCTGAGATCAGCACCCTGGACATCCTGCCCTTTAACTTAGAACATAACTCCCTGTACTCCCTCCTCATACGTCCTACCAATGGCACTGATATCCGCAAGTAACACGATTTCACTTGCTCTGTACTGGGCCTTGGACCTTCTGGACAATAGCAATGCTTACGTCACGCTGCGGTGTATTGGCAACAGCTCAGCGTTCAGCGCAATCACTTCCTCAGTTCTGAGCAACAAGCTCCAAATCCTGGACCGTTGCATCTCCCGCTGCAAAATAATGTTTGACTTCCTCATCGGGAAACCACAGTCCGTGCAAATCGTAATAACATTCCCATCGACAGGTAGTGTTGAATTAACAGAGAGGCTGCAGGTCATCTAGCGATTAGGAAAATAGACAAAGTACTGGCGATATTGTCCACCTTATACGTTGCAGCTCATCCGATTGACCTCAATTTTCACAGATCAAAAGGCTCTCTTGACCACCCATTGCCTCTATTTGTAAACCAGCTCCCTCATCGCCAACACTATTATCGGATTCCCTACATGTTTTTTTTCACATTGGAATCTATACAGCTCAGTACAAGAGTTGCCCTGAGTTCAACCATATGATTCCGAACAGCGTCTGAGGTGTTACAACCATCTGCCTCCACAAATTCTCCATAATCTGTTCTGGCAATCTGGCTCACGTCCCTCCGCAACTGGTTCGAACCGATAATTGTCAACTGTACAGTTTTCCTGGTTCTGGGCTCACCAGCGCGCGGCACGAGCAACAATCCTGAGAACAATACCCCGGACATCCTGCCCTTTAACTTAGAATCTAACTCCCTGTACTCCCTCCTCATACGTCCTCCCAATGGCACTGATATCCGCAAGTAACACGATTGCACTTGTTCTGTACAGTGCCTTGGACCATCAGGACAATAGCAATGCTTACGGCACGCTGCGGTGTATTGGCAACAGCTCAGCGTTCAGCACAGTCATTTCCTCAGTCCTTATCGACAAGCTCCAAATCCTGGACCGTTGCATCTCCCGCTGCAAAATAATGTTTCACTTCCTCATCGGGAAACCACAGTCCGTGTAGATCGGACGCATCATTTCCGAACTACAGGTAGTGTTGAATTAACAGAGAGGCTGCAGGTCTTACACAGATTAGAAACAATGGGCAAATTACTGGCAGATTAAATAAAGTGCCTGGAGAAGAAATAAATGTGTGGACTAAGTTCTTGAAAATAACACAACAAACTACGGTTCAAAGGGATTTGAGAGTCCAGGTGCAGGATTCCCTCGAGATTAATTTACAGGTGGAGTCGGTAGCGAGGAAGACAAATGCAATATTCGCATTCATTTCCAGCTGACCAGAATATAAAAGTAAAAGTTTATTTTCTATGCTTTACAAGGCACTGGAGAGGTCACACATTTGTTGTATTATGAGCAATGTTGGTCCCCATAGAAATAATGGATTTGATGACTTTGGAAATGTTACGACCAGAAGACTTTGCGAAGCATAAGGCTGCTCAGCCCATCAGATTTGATTTGCCGTTCCATTCATGGCTCATCCTGGATCACTTCTCGCCGTATTTTTGATGCCCTAACCAATCAGAAATCTGTCATATTCCGCCTAATTCTACTCACGGGCTTGGCCTCCAGCGTGGTTTGTGGCAGAGCGTTCCGCATATTCGATTTTCTCTGGCAACATTCACTCCTCTTTGCTTCCATTCTGAAAGGCCGCCCCGTAATTTTGAGGATGTGCCCTCACGTTCTGGATATCCCCACCGCAAGAAAGTTCCTCTCCACATCCACTGTACCTAGGCCTTTCAACATTCGATAGGTTCAAGAAGATCACAAGATTGAAAAACAAGATTGTTTAAACAATCTATCAGAGGTTTTCGAGGATGTTACCAGGAAGGTAGATGAAGGGAAGACAGGTGATGTCGCCTACATGGACTTCAGTAAGGCCTTTGGCAAGGTCCCGCATGGGAGGTCAGTTCGGAAGTTATAGGCGCTAGATATACATGGTGAGGTAGAAAATTGGATTTGACATTAGCTCATTGAGAGAAACGAGAGAGAGGTAGTGGAGGATTTCTTCCCTGAGTGTAGGACTGTGTCTGTGCGACAGGTCTCAGTTCCGGGTCTATTGTTATTCGTCATCTGTATCAATGATATGGATGTTAATGTGGTAAATTGCATTTGCAAACTTACGAAGACTGGAGATGTACTGGACAGTGAAGAAGTTTGTCAAAGCCTAGAGAGGGATTTGGATCAGCTGGGAAATTGTAAATGTCATATGCCCCCATTGCATTTGCCTTCTTACCCCACACTCAAACTGTAAATTAATCTTTTGGGATACTTGCACAACGAATCCACTCCGATGCCGATGTAAATCGCATTATTCCATTGCGATACTGATACATGTGACTTATGCTTCTCCATCACAAACAACAGAACGAATTTAATCATAGCTCTTCAGTAAAATACTTCTGGCTTTTGACCCTTGAATTTACGAATGCTGAGGATTCGGTTTGAGATATTAGTTCGTATTTCCGACTGTATCTGAAGTGTTATACATGCTACTGAAGAGGATGACCACTGGGGTGCTATACACTGACTCATTAATCGCTTTCCCCTGCCTTGCGTTCACCCAGTCTACTGTGTCCTCCGCCTTGGGTGTAACTGCCTCTCTATAAATCTTATCTGTCACCCGGTAAGCCTCAAGAATTATTTCAATATCCCGGATGTTAGCATCTCACAGGATCTATAGAGGGCCCAGAACGTGGACCAGCTGCACTTTGTCTCTCTCCACGATAGATCCACAAAGGGTGCAATCTCATTTGCTCTCCACTGGGCCTTGGACCATTGCACAAAAGCAATAGTTACGTCAGGCTGCAGTTTGTTGGCCACAGCTCACCGTTCAGCACAATCATTTCCTCAGTTCTTATAAACAACCTCCAAATCCTGGGCCAGGTTACATAACATAGAACATAGAATATTACAGTCCAGTGCAGTCCCTTCGATCCACAATGTTCAGTCGTCCCTTAAGCCATGCCTCCCTTATTACTACTGACCCCTTAAATTTCTCCATATACCTGACCAGTAGTCTCTTAAATTTCACCAGTGTATCTGCCTCCACCACTGACTCCGGCAGTGCATTCCCCGCACCAACCATACTCTGAGGAAAAAGAACATTCCTCTAATATCCCCCTTGAACTTCCCTCCACTTACCTTAAAGTCATGTCCTCTTGTAATGAGCAGTGGTGTCCTGAGGAAGAGGCGCTGGCTGTCCACTCTGTCTATTCCTCTTCATAACTTGTATCAATCTATCATGTATCATCTCATCCTCTTTCTATCCAAAGAGCAAAGTCCTAGCCCCCTTGATCTCTGATCATAATACATACTCTCTAAACCAGGTACCATCCTGGTGAATCTCCTCTCTACCCATTCCAATGCTTCCAAATCCTTCCTATAAGGCTTAATAAGATGGCTTAATCAGTGTTTTATAAGGCTGCATCATTACCTCGCTAACCTTAAACTATACCCTTCGTCTTATGAAAGCTAACAGCCTGTAAACTTTCTTAACTACCCTATCAACCTATGAGGCAACTTTCAGGGATCATGGACATGTACGCCAGATCTTTTCGTTCCGCCCCACTCC
The DNA here is from genome assembly GCF_030144855.1 of Hypanus sabinus. Taxonomy (NCBI): domain Eukaryota; kingdom Metazoa; phylum Chordata; class Chondrichthyes; order Myliobatiformes; family Dasyatidae; genus Hypanus; species Hypanus sabinus. The sequence goes on along the minus strand of NW_026781418.1, from coordinate 306,837 downwards.
CATGTATCCTGCCATTTACTTTGTCTTGGAGTTTGTCTTTCTAAAGTATACCACCTCACACTTCTCCGAGTTTAACGCAATCTGCCACTTCTCAGCCCACGTCCGCATCCAATCAAGGTTTCTCTGCAATCTTAGACAATTCTCTACACTATCCACAACACCACCAACCTTTGTGTCATCTGCAACCTTGTCAATCCACCCTTCCACCCCCACGTTAATAAAAATCACGAGAAGTAGGGGTCCCAGAACCAGCAGGCTGCGGAACATCAACCTCCGACAGCGTGTGGTGTAATGTTTGAGGCCAAAGATGGAAGATTGTTTTGTGTGATGTGCTGGGCTCTGTTCACGATCTTTTGCAGCTTTTTCCGGTCTTGGACAGGACAACATCCATACCAGGTTGGGATGCACCCTAGAAGAATACTTTCTCCAGTGCACCTATAAAAAGTTAGTGATAGTTTTAGGGGACTGGTCAAAGTTCTTCAGCTTTCTCAGGAAGTAAAGGCGCTGGTGGGCCTTCTTGGCAGTCGATTCTGCTTGGTTAGAACAAGTCAGTCCATTTGTGATATTCACCCCGAAGAACTTAAAGCTTTTGACCGGTTCCACCCGCGCACTACCGATTTAGATGGCGTTGTGTGGTCCGCTACTCCTTCTGAAATCAACAACCAATTCGTTCGTCTTGCTGACATTGAGGGAGAGGTTATTTTGAACCTAACTTCCTGTATTCCCTCGTTATACTTCCAACCCATGACAATGGTACCCACGAGGAACAGGGCATCACTTGCTCTGCCCTGGGCCTTGGACCTTCAGGACAATAGAAATGCTTACGTCACGCTGCGGTGTATTGGCAACAGCTCAGCGTTCAGCACAGTCATTTCCTCAGTTCTCATCAACAAGCTCCAAAACCTGGGCCTTTGCATCTCCCTCTGCAAAATAATGTTTGACTTCCGCATAGTGAAACCACAGTCCGTGCAGATCGGTCATAACATTTCCGATCTACAGGTAGTGTTGAAGTAGCAGAGAGGCTGCAGGCCTTATATAGATAGGGAAAATGCGAAATGTACTGGCAGATGGAATACAGTGCCTCGAAGTGTACGGTCATGCAATTTTCCAGAAGAAATAAAAGTGTGAACTATTTTCTTAAAAAAAAACAAAACTACCACGCAAAAGAATTTGGGAGTCCTGGTGGAGGATTCCCTCGAAGTTAACTTACTTGGAGTCGGTGGTGAGGAAGACAAATGAAGTGTTTGCATTTATTTCCAGATGACCAGAATATAAGAGAAAGGGTTTATTTTCTATGCTTTACAAGGCACTGGAGAGGTCACATTTGCTGTATTAAGAGCAATGTTGGTCCCCTTAGAAAATAATGGATTTGCTGACGTTGGAGATGATACAACCAGATGACATTGCAAATCATAAGGCTATTCAGCCCATCAAATCTGATTTGTCATTCATGGCTAATCACGGATCACACTGAACCGACCTTGTCGCCGTATTTTTGATGCCCTAACCAATCAGAAAACTGTCATATTCCGCCTAACTCAATTCACGGGCTTGGACTCCAGCATGGTTTGTGGCAGAGCGTTCCGCATATTCGCTTTCCTCTGACAACAGGTTCTCCTCTTTGCTTCCATTCTGAAAGGACGCCCCCTAATTTTGAGTAGGTTGCCTCATGTTCTGGGTATCCCCACCACAGGAAACATCCCCTCCACATCCACCGTCCTCAGCCCTTTCAACATTCGGTAGGTTCAACAATATCACAAGATTGTTCAAACAATCTATTAGAGTTTTTCGCGGAGGTTGCCAGGAAAGTAGATGAAGAGAAGGCAGTGGATTCTGTCTACATGGACCTCAGATAGGCCTTTGACAAGGTCCTGCATGGGGGTTTAGTTAGGAAGATACAAGGGCTAGGTATACATGGTAAGGTAGAAAATTAGATTAGGAATTGGCTTATTGGAAGAAGCCAGAGTGTGGTAGTGGAGGATTGCTTCCCTGAGTGAAGGCCTGTGACAAGTGGTGCGCCACAGGGATCAGTGCTGTGCCATTGTTATTTGTCATCTATAGCAATGATATGGAGATAATGCGGTAAACTGGATCAGCAGATTTGCTGATGATACAAATTTTGGAGATGAAGTGGACAGTGAGGAAGGTTTTCTAAGCTTAGAGATGGATGTGGATCAGATGGAAAAAGGGGCTGAAAATGCAAGATGGATATTAATACAGACATGTGTGAGGTATTGCACTTTGGATGGAAAATCGAAGCTAGAACATACAAGGTAAATGGTAGGGTACTGAGGAGTGCAGTAGAACAGAGGGATATGGTAATACAGATACTGAATTTCCAAAAAACTGGCGTCAAAGATAGATAGGGTAGTAAAGAGAGCTATTGGTACATTGGCCTTTATAAATCAAAGTATTGAGTATAAGAGTTGGAATGTTATAGGAAGGATATATTAGACAATGGTGAAGGCGAATTTGGAGTTTTGGACACCCAATTAAAGGAAGGATAGTAAAAAGAGTGTAGAGAAGGTTTACAAGGATGTTGCCGGGACTTGAGAAACTGAGTTACAGAGAAAGCTTGAATGGGTTAAGAATTTATTCCCTGGAGCGTAAAAGAATGAGGCGAGAATTGAAGAGCGATATAAAATTATGATGGGTATAGATAGAGTGAATGCAAGCAGCCTTCTTTTCACTGAGACGAGGGGATAGAAAAAGCACAAAGGACATAGGTTAAGGATGAAGTAGGAACAGTTTAAAGGAAATTTGGGAAGAGGTGTGGTTTCTTCACACAGTGAATGGTGGGAGTGTGGAATGAGCTGTGGGATGACGTAAATTCAGGCTCACTTATAAAAGTTAAGAAAAACTTGGACAGATACATGGATGAGAGATGTATGGAAAGATAAGATTCAGGTGCAGGTCAGCGGGACTAGGCAGAAAAATGGTTCAGCACAGCCAAGAAGGGCCGGAGGTCCTGTTTAGTGCTATAATGTTCAATGGTTCTATCGTTCTATCACCACGCATTCTTCTAACTTCCAATGCGTACAGGCCCAAAGTTACCGAACGCTTCTCATAGGTTAACCCCTTCATTTCCAGTATTATCCTTGTGAACCTCGCCTGCACTCTCTCCAATGACAACATATCCTTTATGCGATATGGGGAACAGATCTGTTGCCAATACTCCAAGTGCGGCCTTTGTTGTTTCCTTATAAAGCATTAGTATTATATACTTGTTTTTTCATTATTACTATTTATTATTATTATTATTATTATTATTATTATTATTATTATTATTATTATTATTATTATTATTATTATTATTATTATTATTATTATTATTATTATTATTATTATTATTATTATTATTATTTTCCCCTTAAAATAAATGCCACCATCGCATTTGCCTTCTAAACCTAACCCAGACTCAGCCTGCAAATTAAACTTCTGGGATTCTTGCTCCAGGGATCTACTCATCATCCTCTAACTTTTGGGAGACTTGAACAAGTGGTCCAATCTTATGCCTCTACACATCCCATTATTCCATTGAGATACTGATGCATGTGACTTATGCTTCTCCCTCACAAATTGCAGAATTAATTTAATTATACCTCTTCAGTATACAGACTTCAGGCTTTTGACCCTCGCACTACCAAATACGAAGGATTCGGTTTGAGATATCCCGCACCCTGGCACGCCGAAGGCATCATGCCATCCGAGAATCATTCTGTCACAACAAGCCTCCAGTCTGTTAGCCTATCTAACGAATCCCCTATCACCACAGCGTATTTCTTCTTCCTTCTTCCCTTCTCAAGAGGCAGACTCACTGCAAAACAGCCGACCAATGGGACCCCTCTATTAGTTTGTTTGCACGACTGTATCTAAAGTGTTCTACATTCTACTAATGATGATGACCACAGGGCTACTCTGCACTGGTTCATTAACTGCTTTCCCCTGTCTCGCTGTCACCCAGTTTCCTGTGTCCTCTTCCTTTGGTGTAACTGCCTGTCTTTGTCACATCTGTCACCCGACAAGGCTCTCGTATTATTTGAATATCTCGGATGTTAGCGTCTCACAGGATCTACCCAGGGCCCAGAACGTGGGCCAGCTGTACTTTGTCACTCTCCACGATACGTCCACAGCGGGTGCAACCTCATTTGCTCTCCACTGGGCCTTGGACCATTGCACAACAATAATAGTTACGCCAGGCTGCGGTTTATTGTCCATAGCGGAGAGTTCAGCACAATCATTTCCTCAGTTCTTAAAAACAAGCTCCAAATTCTGGGCCAGGGTATATAACGTAGAACGTAGAATGCACAGTACAAGCCCGTAGGCCCACAATGTTGTGTCGACATTTAATCCTATATCTATATCTATAATCCTATATCACCCCCCCAACTAAAATTCCTCCATATACCTGTCTAGTACTCTATTAAATTCCACTAGTGCAACTGCCTCCACCACTGACTCAGGTAGTGCATTCCACGCACCAACAAGTCTCTGAGTAAAAATAAACGTCCTCTCATCCCCCTTAAACTTCCCTCCCCTTAGCTTAAAGACATGTCCTCTTGTCCTGTGCCCTGAGGAAGAGGTGCTGCCTGTCCACTTTATCTATTCCTCTTAATATCTTGTACACCTCTATCATATCTCCTGCCATCCTCCTTCTCTCCAGTGAGTAAGGCCCGAGCTCCCTTAATCTCTGACCATAATCCATACTCTCTAAACCAGGCAGCATCCTGGTAAATCTCCTCTGTACCCTTCCCAATGCTTTCGCATCCTTCCAATAGTGAGGCGACCAGAACTGGACACGGTATTCCAAGTGTGGCTGAACCAGAGTTTGATATGGCCGCATCATTACAACTTGAACCTTAAATTCTATCCTTCGTATAATGAAGCTAACACCCCGTGAACTTTCGTAACTGACCTATCTACCTGTGAGACAAATTTCTGGGATCTGTGGACATCTACCCCCAGATATATCAGCTTCTTCATGGTACCAAGTATCCTGCCATTTACTTAGTACTCTTCCTTGGAGTTTGTCCTGTCAAAGTGCACACCTGACCCCTCTCAGGTTTGAACTCCATCTGCCACTTCTGAGCCCACTTCTGCATCCTGTCAACGTTTTTCTGCAATCTTCGATAATCCTCAACACTATCCAAAACAACACAAACTTCGTGTCTCATGAAAACTTTCCAACCCTTCTACCCACACATCCAAGCCGTTAATAAAAATCGCGAAAAGCAGGGAGCCCATGACCAACATGCTCCAGAATATCAACCTCACTCATATTGTCCTCACTGTCATCAAGTTCCGTCTCATTGGTAAATGCCGTAGAGAAGTATTCATTAAGGATCTCACACACTTCCACAGCCTGCAGGTACACATTCCCACCTTTATCTGTAATCCGTCCTACCTTCACCCCTATCATCCTTTTGCTCTTCACATCATTGAAAGAGGCCTTGGGGTTTTCCTTTACCCTTCTCGCCAAGGCTTTCTCATGCCCCCTACTTGCTCTCCTCAGCCCCTTCTGAACCTTCTTGCTTGCTACCCTATATTCTTTAATAGCTCCATCTGATCCTTGCTTCCTAAACCCCATGTATGCTGCCCTCTACCACCTGACTAGATGTCCACCTCACTTGTCACCCCTGGTTCCATCTCCCTACCAGTCTTTATCTTCCTCATTGGGTCGAATTATCCCCAACATCCTGATCCCTAAATTTCGACCACATGTTCATAGTATATTTCCTTGCGATAACATCACCCCAATTAACACCTGCAAGTTCTAGTCTTATATCTTCATAATTTTAATTTCCCCAATTAAAAATTCTCCTATTCTCTCTCATTCTATTCTTTTCCATGATAATTCCAAAGGCCAACAGAGGAGGTCACTGTCCCTCAGATGCTCACCCACTGAGAGATCTGTGATCTGACCCGGTTCCTTGTCAATTACTAGATTTAGTATGGCATTCTCCCTATTCGGCCTGTCAACATACTGTGACAGGAAACCGTCCTGGACACACTAAAGACACTTTGCCCCGTCTAACCCAACGGACGGTTAAAGTGTTACCACCGTCTGCAACAGGATGTTTAATTTCTCATCAGGGAACCATAGTGAGTGCAGTCCAATAATAACATTACCGATCAAGAGGCAATTGTGAGGTAGAAGAGAGGCTGCAGAAGGACTTAAACACATTAGGAAAATGGACAAATGTGCAGCAGATAGAGTACAGTATGGGAGAGTGTATGGCCAGACACTTTGATAGAAAAATATGATACTTGACCATTTTCTAAATGCAGAAATATTTACGGTACAAAGGGATCTCGTGCAGGATTCCTTTAAGATTTATTTGCAGGTTCAGTCGGTACTGAGGAAGGAAAATATGAAGTTACTTTTTTTTATTGTGGAGGACTGAAATATATAAGCAAGGATGGAATTTTGTGACTTTATAAGGCACAGGTGCGGCTCAGTTTAAGTGTTGTGAGTATCTTGGGGCTCCTGATGGAGGAAAGGATGTCCATACTTTGGACAGGGTTCACAACAGGTGCACAATACTTATTCTGTGATTGAAAGCCTTGCTATACGGGAAGCTTTCACGGCTCTGGGCCGGAATACACTGGAAATCAAAGGATAAGGGGTGCACAGAGGGCGCCTCTCTATTCTTAGATGTATCCTCTGGTCTTTCCCTGCGGGGAAATCATCTCCACATCCACTCGAGCAAAGCCTTTCTCCATTTGAGAGGTTTCGATGAGGTCACAACTTATTGACTTAATCCTGGTGTAGGCCCAGAGTCTTCAAACGATTTTTATGGAATCAACCTCTTGACTCTCTTTAGAACCCTCTTCAGCTTCAGTACATCCTTTACTAAATAAAAGGCCCACAACCGTTCATAGTACTCCACGAGAGGCCTCACCAATGCTTTGTAAATTCTCAGTATTACATCATTGCTTTTATGTTCCAGCCCTCTTGAAATGAATTCCGATTTTGCATTTACTTTCTTCAACCCGCAAAATAACGTTTAGAGGATCCCATTCATCCTTCGATATTTTTCCGAATGTTCTCTCCATTTAAAGAAGAGGCTCTGCGCTCTCGGCTTCCTGAAAACAGCCTGCCCCTCCACCCATCTTCCAATCCTCTGCAAACGTCGCAACTACGCAATCAGCTCCATCATCCAAATGATTGTCATACAAGGTAAAAAGTATTGCTCCCAACACAGGCCCCTGTGGAAAGTGATGAGCCACCGGCAGCCAAACAAAAAGTCTCCGCTCATTCCCACCCTTTGCCTCCTGTCACTGAAACACCGCTTTGTCCATTATACTCTGGACATTAGAATTCATCACCTCTATACATCCAGTTCGATGGCGTCTACATTTTACGCTGCAACTCAACCAATTTACTGCGATGTTGCCTCCTCAATAGCCTCTCCTCAGTACACATTCACTCTGTTTGTAAGCCAGCTGCGTCATCTTCAGCACTATTTTCAGCCAAAGCAGTTTATTCTGCATTGAAATGTATACAGCCCAGGAAAATATCTGCACTGATCTCTACCAGCTGATTACCAATTTTACGTGAGTTCCTATCACCATCCGCCTCCACAACCTCAGCAATAACTGTTCTGGAACTCTGTGGCCTACTTCTCAGTGTCTATCAGAAACCTCTGTGTGGAGATTGTATAATCTGGTTCTAGACTTGCTAGCACATGACACTGGTAGCAATATTGGAGATCCTGCCCTTTAACCTAACACCCTGTGTCTTCTCCTCACTTATCCTACCCATGCCATTGGTAGCCAAATGGAACACGATCAGAGAAGCTCCTGCTGGGCCTCGGACCATCTGGACAATTACAATACCTACAGCAGCCTGCGGTTTACTGACGACAGCTCAGAGTTCAGCACAATCATTTCCTCATTTCTAAACAACAAGCTCCAAATCCCGGGCAGTGCATCTCCCTCTGCAACCGAATGTTTTACTTCATCATCGGGAAACCACAGTCAGTGTAGATCGGCCAAAATATTTCCGATCAACAAACAGTGTTTAAGTAGCAAGCAGGCTACAGAGGGGTTCATACAGATTAGGAAAAACGGGCAAGCTAGTGTCTGATGGGATAACGTGTTTGCAGGTACATGATCATGCAATTTGGTATCAGAAACAAAGGTGTAGACTATTTTCTAAATGTAGAGAAGATTCAGCAGTCTACGGACAAAAGGGTTTGGGCATCCACGTGCAGGATTCCCTCAAAATTAAGTTACAGGAGCAGTAGTTGGTGAGGAAGGAAAATACACGTCAGCATTCATTTCCAGATGAGGAGAAGGGAAATCAACGATCAAAAACCGACTTAAATACACACTGAAACCTGGTCTCCTTCGGTCTGTGGTTGAGCATTCCACAGATTCACGACTCGCTGGTTAAATAAATAATTCCTCCCTACCCCTGTTCTGAGAGGGTGCTCCTCAATTCTGAGGCTGTGTAGTTTAGTTCTATACACCAACCCCAAAGGAAGAGACCTTCCCTATCCACCCTGTCTCTTCTTTCAGCATTGGTTAGGTTTCAATCAGACTTAGCCCACTCCCACTCCCGCTCTTCTGCATTCTTCTAAATTCCAGTGAGTGCAGTCCCCAAGCAGCTAAATGTTATTTAGTTTACCCCTTCATTTCCTTAATTACCCTTGATAACCTCCTCTGAACTCTCTTCAATCAGAACCCATCCTTTATTTACAATATGCAATAGATAATAGACAATAGGTGCAGAAGTAGACCATTTGTCCCTTCGAGCCTGCACCGCCATTCTGAGATCATGGCTGATCATCTGCTATCAATACCAGGTTTCTGCCTTGTCCCTTCATCCTTTGATTCCCCTATCCATAAAATACCTATCTAGCTCCTACTTGAAAGCATACAGAGAATTGGCCTCCACGACCTTCCGAGGCAGTGCATTCCAGACCCCCACAACAGCCTGGGAGAAGAAGTTTTTCCTTAACTCTGTCCAAAATAACCTACCCCTTATTCTCAAACCATGCCCTCTGGTACTGGACTCTCCCAGCATCTGGAACATATTTCCTGCCTCTATCTTGTCCAATCCCATAATAATCATGTTTCAATCAGATCCCCTCTCAATCTCCTTAATTCCAGTGTGTACAAGCCCAGTCTCTCTAAACTCTCTGCGTAAGACAGTCCAGACATCCCAGGAATTAACCTCATGAATCTACGCTGCACTTCCTCTACAGCCAGGATGACCTTCCTTAACCCTGGAGACCAAAACTGTACCCAATACTCCAGGTATGGTCTCACCAGGGCTCTGTACAAATGCAGAAGGATTCCCTTGCTCTTGTACTCAATTCCCTTTGTAATCAAGGCCAACATTCCATTAGCCATATATTATCCGTAGATATATCTCATATCTGGGATATGGGGCCCAGAACCGTTGCAAATACTCGTTTCTGCCTGGTTAGAGCGTAAAGAAGGCTCAGCATTATTGCCCTGTTCTCCCGTTTCATTCCCTTTCACATAAATGGTAACATTCACTTGTCTTCTTTACAACAGACCCAAACTGCAAATAAACTGTCTGGGAACCTTACACGAGGACTCCTAACTCACTCTGCTCCTCTGATATTTGAAACTTCCTCCCAACTGATAATTGTCCGCCCTGTTGTGCCTTATTCCAAAATTCATTTTCATACGTTTCGCAACATTACATTCGCTCTGCCATTTTGCCCATTCTTCCAATTTATCTCTAACCTGCTGTAATCGCATTGCTTCCTCAGCTCGACCTACCCCTTCACCGACCTTTTCATCATCCTCACACTTGGCCATGAATTTATCAATTCAATCTCCTAAATCGTTAACAAACATGGTAAAATTAACTGTCGCAATTCAGACCACTGAGGATCCCCAATAGACACCAACGGCCAATCAGAAAAGCAGCCTTTTATTACCACGCTCTTCCTTCTGCCTGTCAGCCATTCCGCGATCCATGCCAGAATCTCTCCTGTAACGCCGTAGGATTTTCCCTTGTTCAGTTGGCTAAAGTGTGGCGCCTTGTCAAATGCCCTTTGAAAAACCACGAGAGTGACAACAACTGCCTGTCCTGTGTCCACTCGGTTTGTTACTCCCTCTGAGACTCTGACAGGCTTGTCCGGCGAGATCCGTACTCACAGACACTCACAGTGACATCCACTGTCCACCTGTGTCCACTCAGTTTGTTACTCCCTCTGAGAACTCTAACAGGCTTGTCCGGCAAGATTCGCACTCACAGACACTCACAGTGACATCCACTGTCCCCCTGTGTCCACTCGGTTTGTTACTCCCTCTGAGAACTCTAACAGGCTTGTCCGGCAAGATTCGCACTCACAGACACTCACAGTGACATCCACTGTCTCTCCTGTGTCCACTCGGTTTGTTACTCCCTCTGAGAACTCTAACAGGCTTGTCCGGGAAGATCCGCACTCACAGACACTCACAGTGACATCCACTGTCCCCCTGGGTCCACTCGGTTTGTTACTTCCTCTGAGAACTCCAACAGGCTTTTCCGGCAGGATTCGCACCCACAGACACTCACAGTGACATCCACTGTCTCCCCTGTGTCCACTCGGTTTGTTACTCCCTCTGAGAACTCTAACAGGCTTGTCCGGGAAGATGCACACTCTCAGACACTCACAGTTACATCCACTGTCTCTCCTGTGTCCACTCGATTCGTTACTCCCTCTGAGAACTCTAACAGGCTTGTCCGGGAAGATGCACACTCTCAGACACTCACAGTTACATCCACTGTCTCTCCTGTGTCCACTCGGTTTGTTACTCCCTCTGAGAACTCTAACAGGCTTGTCCGGGAAGATTCGCACTCACAGACACTCACAGTGACATCCACTGTCTCTCCTGTGTCCACTCGGTTTGTTACTCCCTCTGAGAACTCTAACAGGCTTGTCCGGGAAGATCCGCACTCACAGACGCCATGCTGACGTTCACTTATTTTCTGATTCCTCTTAAAGGACCACAACCTTCTCCTGAGGAACAGAGACTGATTCTTCCGCAGCCAGTTGAGGCTGTTTTTTTTTTTAAAAAAACTACTTCATCATCCGACTTCACACTCACTATTGCTCACTATTGCTAACTTACATTAAATTCCGTTGACTTTAATGTAGTCCTTATTATCTCTCGTCAGCCGCGGATGCCATATGAGAACTTCTCTATCTCTGGGGTATATCTATCTTGCGCCTTGTGAACTGTTCCTCGAAACTCTACCCAACTCTGCTATGCCGTGGTCGCCCCCAGTAACCTCCTCCAATCCCCCTGGGCAAGCTCCTCTCTCATGCTTCTGTCATTCCCTTCATTCCATTGTGCGAGAAAAATAAAAAGCGGAAAAGTAAAAAGTAAGAGTGGAGTGAAGTGAAGCGAAGAAAATTAAAGTGTAACGAGAGAAAGATAACATGATTTTAAAAGCACAATGAGTGTTAAGTCATTTTGTCTGAATGCCCGTATTTTTCCAAATAAGGTCGGTGAACGTGTGGCACAAAGCAGTACAAAAGGGAATGATATAGTGGCCATTATAGAGACGTGGTTGCAGGGTGGAGAGGATTGGGAATTTAATATCCAAGGATATCAGGCAATATTGAAAGATAAGCAGGAATGTCAAGGAGGTGGATTGGCGTTCGTAATTAAGGACGAGATTAGACCGACACTGAGAGACAATATACGGTAAGACCCAAAGAGCAGAATGCCGAATCCATCTGGTTACACATAGCTCATTCATTCAAACACGGAGAAGGTGCCATGTTCCCGACTGAACATCCAGCTTTCCCCGGAGTGTGGTTCGCTGTCACTTTCCCTTGAAGGTTCAGACTGCTAATTATTGCCCGTCAGCGATCTTCCCCTCCACCGAGAACATGTTCAAGAAGAAATGCCTCGGGAAGACCACTTTCATCACCGAGGAAATGCCGGTGAAATTCCACGGACTCCCGCCGGGAATTACCCTGTGTTCATCGAAACCATCGGGGAAGGGTACAGGCGTCTTAAAACTCAACCATTTACGAGCAGTTGCTTCCCCTCCGCCATCAGATTGCGAACGCTCCCTGAACACTTAAACACTCCATCGGTATTCAACTGTATGCAGTATTTATTAATTTTCCAAACTTATGTTAATTTTACAACTTTTCACCGTGCTGAGCTCACGTTGAAGTTGTACAAGGCGTCACTGAGGCCGCGTTTGGAGGGCGGTGTTCAGTTCCGGTCGCCCTCATGGAGGAAAGATGTCACTGAGCTGGAAAGAGTGTCTGAGGGAGAATTCCGAGGATCTTGCCGGGACTCGAGCGTCTGAGATATGGAGGGAAGACAAGAAGGATGTGTCTATATTCGTTGGAGCGTGGGTATGAAGCCAGGAGGGGCACAGATAGGGTGAATGTGCACAGTCTTTTTTCCCCTTGGTTGAGAGTGTGTATAGAGAACGGAGAGAGGAGAGGCAGAGACTGGGGTTCGATCGGGAGAGGAGGGGTGGAAAGGGAGTGAGTTAGAGAGATGAAGGGTAAAAAGAGAAAAAACAGTAGAAAGGGGGAGATGTAGAAATGGTTTGAGAGTGGGGCAGATTGAATGGCGAGAAGTGAGGTGCAGTCAGTTGATTGAACTCGGCCCCACGGGCTGTTGACAGAAACCTTGGATCTCTTCAGGAATATCCGTGTCTAAATGTGCCGACTTCTCGCAGATGAATCTGTGTTTCCATTTGCAATTATAACTCCCGTACGAGCCGCAGTTACTGCAGCTGGTCGACCCATAGGATATCTTGTACAGAAGATCAGAGGCCACATTTCTATCAAAGAGGGTTAGACAATTTCAATAGAGAAAAAACAGTCCCAGTAGACAACCGGAGACGTTGCCAAACTAATAGCTCTGATCTGCGCTCTCCCCACAGCCCCCTGTCAGCCTCGGAACTAATCCCATGATACCGCGCTCTGCCCACAGTCCCCTGTCAGCCTCGGAACTAATCCCATGATACCGCGCTCTCCCCACAGCCCCCTGTCAGCCTCGGAACTAATCCCATGATACCGCGCTCTCCCCACAGCCCCCTGTCAGCCTCGGAACTAATCCCATGATACCGCGCTCTCCCCACAGCCCCCTGTCAGCCTCGGAACTAATCCCATGATACCGCACTCTCCCCACAGCCCCCTGTCAGCCTCGGAACTAATCCCATGATACCGCGCTCTCCCCACAGCTCCAGGTCCATGGCCGAACGAATCTCATTATACCGCGCTCCGCTAAAATCCCGAATAATCTCCCAAATTAATCCCACTTCCTCACCCTCTCGGGACAACACTCTGTCAGTCAACAAACTAATCCCGCGGTTCCACTCTCAAAACAACACCGAGCCTTTGTCCAAACTGATCTCACTGACTCCCTCTCTGCCCATAGATCTGTGTCAGAACTCAAACTAATCCCACTGCCCGACACTATCCACACGACCTCGTTTCATTCTCCAAACTAACCCACTGTCCCAATCCAACACCACAGACCGGCAACATTCCAAACCTCACCTGTTTGCGCATTTTCCGATCCAGTATGATACAGATTGATAGACAGCATTAGAAACAAAATTCTGTGAAATGAAATCATTTCAGATAATGTTTAGAAACAGACTCTCTCATTGCATATCCATGTGAAGGGACGGAACAGAGATGGAAACACCCATTGACTGAGCTCGGGAGTGTGGAGGGAGATTCACTCTGTGTTTGACCCCGGGAGTGTGTGATGGGATGGTGTGGAGGAAGATTAACTCTGTGTCAGACCACGGGAGTGTGTGATGGGATGGAGTGGAGGGGATACACTCTGTGTCTGACCCCGGGAGTGTGTGATCGGACGGTGTGGAGTGAGATTCACTCTGTGTCTGACCCCGGGAGTGTGTGATGGGACGGTGTGGAGTCAGCGTTACTCCATGTCTGAACCCGGGAGTGTGTGATGGGACGGTGTGGAGGGAGATTCACTCTGTGTCTGATCCCGGGAGTGTGTGATGGGCGGTGTAAAGGGAGATTCACTCTGTGTCTGACCCCGGGAGTCTGTGATGGAACAGTGTGGAGGGAGATTCACTCTCTGTCTGACCCAGGGAGTGTGTGATGGGACGGTGTGGAGGGAGATTCACTCTCTGTCTGACCCCGGGAGTGTGTGATGGGACGGTGTGGAGGGAGATTCACTCTGTGTCTGAACCCGGGAGTGTGTGATGGGACGGTCTTGAGGGACATTCACTCTGTGTCTGACCCCGGAAGTGTGTGATGGGACGGTCCGGAGGGAGATTCACTCTGTGTCCGACCCCGGGAGTGTGTGATGGGACGGTGTGGAGCGAGATTCACTCTGTGTCTGACCCCGGGAGTGTGTGATGGGGCGGGGTGGAGGGAGATTCACTCTGTGTCTGACCCCGGGATTGTGTGATGAGACGGTGTGGAGGGAGATTCACTCTGTGTCTGACCCCAGGAGTGTGCGACGGGACATTGTGGAAGGTTCTTCCCAGGAGTGTGGTGGGGGGGGCGGGGGTGTCGGTGGCCGGAGTAGGATTATGTGGGGGGAGAATCACTGTTTGTCTCATCCCGGGATCTCCTGATTACTGATATCTCTTCTCAGGGCAAGACATACCTTTTCCTTGTTTGAATTTATTTCGAGGAGCCCTGAATCAAATTCTGAACAATGTTGCCTCGCTCCATCATAAGTATTTGCGATCTTGGATATGAAATAACACCGGTCTTCATTTTTGATCCAGATTTGCGGACACGTTTGTTCTGCAACTAAGAAAAAAGGAACCATATATCTCCCTCCATAATTCCCGTCGCTTCAACTGGGATCAGTAAAAAGTTAGCCTCCCTCCACACTGTCCCATCACACACTCCCGTGTTCAGTCTCAGGGTGAAGCACCCACGACACCGTCCCATCACACACTCCCGGCGTCAAACACAGAGTGGATCTCCCTCCACACCGTCCCATCACACACTCCCGTGTTCAGTCACAGAGTGAAGCTCCCACGACACCGTCCCATCACACACTCCCGGGGTCAAACACAGAGTGGATCTCCCTCCACACCGTCCCATCTCTCCCTCTCTCCGCAACGTCCCATCTCTCACTCCCTCCGCACCGTCCCATCACACACCAACGGGGTCTGACACAGAGTGAATCTCCCTCTACACCGTCCCATCAAAAACTGCCGAGCTCAGACACAGTGTGACGCTCCCTCCACACCGTCCCATCACACAACCCCGTGGTCAGACACACAGTGAATCTCCCTCCACACCGTCCATCACACACTCACGGGACCAGGCATAAAGTGAACCTCCCTCCACACCGTCCTATCAGACATACCCTGGGTCAGACACAGAGTGAATCTCCCTCCACACCGTCTGATCACAAATTCCCTGGGTCAGACACAGAGAGAATCTCCCTCTACACGGACAAATCACACATTCCCGGGGTCAGACACAGAGTCAAGCTCCCTCCACACCGTCCCATCACACACTCCCGAGGTCAGACACAGAATGAATCTCCCTCCACACCGTCCCATCACACACTCCCGAGGTCAGACACAGAGTGAATCTCCCTCCACACCGTCCCATCACACACTCCCGGGGTCAGACACAGAGTGAATCTCCCTCCACACCGTCCTATCAGACATACCCTGGGTCAGACACAGAGTGAATCTCCCGCCACACCGTTTCATCACACACTCCCGGGGTCGATGTGAATCTCCCTCCACATCATTCAATCATTCTTGATTGGATCAGACGCGGAGCGAAGCTCACTCCGCCCAGTCACGTCACTCATTCTAGCAGTCAAACATAGAGCAAAACCTGCTTCTTCCGAGCTATCACAGAATGTCTATCGCAGAGAGAATGACCTGATGCATCATCTCTTCACAAAGTCAGGGTCAGACTCAAAGTGATGTAATACAGTACCGACCAGCCGAAACTCACAATCCCGGCATCAGACACTAGGCGTCGCTGTTTGCACAAAGTCCCCTCACACTTTCCAGGGTCAGATACAGAACGATGCTCCCATGGATTCTCCACCTTCCAGTAATTCCCTCCCCTTCCGTACTAGCATCCCAGTTTCACTCTTCCTCCTCCTCCAGTACCCTGTCACCTCCACCATGCTTCCACCTCCTACAACTACCCATGGAGCTTTCCTCTTACCTTCGTTAGAACCACAGACCACAACAGCACAATGCAGGCCCTTCAGCCCTCCATGCTGTGCCGTCCCATATAATTCTTAAAAACATGTACTAAACCCACACTACCCAGTAACACTCCATTATTCTTTCAAATATGTGCCTGTCCAAAAGACTTTTAAATGCCCATAATGTTTTAGCCTCCACCACCATCGCTGGCAAGTCATTCCAGCCGCTCACAAACCCTCTGACTAAAAAGTCATAACCCTGTGGTTTCCAAAAAACTTCCCTCCCTTACTGTTTACATATGCCCTCTGTTGTTTGCTATTGGTGCCCTGCAAAACAGGTACTGTCTATCCTCCCTATCTATGCCTCTCATAATTCTGAACACCTCTATCAAGTCCCGTCTCATTCTTCTACGCTCCAAACAGAAAATTCCCAGCTCTGTTAACCTTGCTTCATACGACTTGATCTCCACATCAGGCAACATCCATAGGGGAGGCTTCTTTACCTTTCCTGCCTATCCACTAGCTGCTACCCATAACCCACAGCTTCATTTTTCCCTTCACTGGCTTTTCATCTAGCACCTACCATCCTTAACCTTCCCACCCTTCCCCCACGTTCTCTATAGTGCCCCTGCCCTACCCCTCAGTCCTGAGGAAGGGTCACGATCATAAAACATTGACTGTTCCTTTCCACGGAAGCTGCCCGACCAGCTAAGTTCATCAAGCATGCTGTTTGTGTTGCCTTGACCGCATCATGTGCAGAGTACTTTGTGTTTAAGTTCCCTCCACACCATTCTATAACACACTCCCGGGCTCAGACACTAGATGTCGATCATTCCACACGACCCAATCACATTTTCCAGGGTCAAACACAGAGTGAAAATCTCTCCGCACTTTCCCATCACACACTCCCGGGGTCAGACACAGAGTGAATCTTCTTCCACAAAGTCCTATCAGTCACTCCCTGGTTCAGACACAGAGGAATTCTCCCTCCACACCGTGCCATCACACACTCCTGGGGTCAGTCACAGAGTGAAACACCCTCTACACGTCCCATCTCACACACAGCCGGCGTCGCTGTGAAACTCCCTCCACATCGCTCTGTCACATTCTTTTGAGATCAGACGTGGAGGGAGTTACTCCCTCCCTCCACAACGTCCCATCACACACTCCCGGGGTCAGAGACAGCGTGAATCTCCCTCCACACCGTCCCATCAGACACTCCAGGGATTACACGCAGAGTGAAGTTCACTCCACACGCTCCCATCACACAGTTCAGGGCTCAGACAGAGAGAATCTCCGAACGCTCTGTTCCATCACAGACTTCCGGGATCAGACACAGAGAGAATCTCCCTCCACACTCTCCCATCACACGCTCCCCGGGTCAAACACAGCGTGAAACTCCCGCTATACTTTCCCATCAGACACTCCCGGGGTCAGACCAGAGTGAAACTTCTTCCACACCGTCCTATCACACAATCCCGGGGTCAGACACAGAGTGAATGTCCCTCCACGCCATCACATCCCACACTCCCGGGGTCAGACAGAGTGAATCTCCATCCACACCGGCACATCACACACTCCCGGTGTCAAACACAGAGTGATTTTCCCTCCACACCGGTACATCACACACTCCCGGGGTCAGACACAGAGTGAATCTTCCTCCACACCGTCTAATCAAACCCTTTCTGAGTCAGACAGAGAGCGAATCTCCCTCCACAACGTCCCATCACGCACTCCCGGAGTTAGGCACGGATTGAATCTCCCTCCAGACTGCCCCATCACACACTCCTGTGGTCAATCACCTGGTGATTCTCCATCCACACCGTCCCATCAGACACGTCCCGTGTCGGACACAGAGTGAATCTCTCTCCACACCGTCCCATCAGACACGTCCCGTGTCAGACACAGAGTGAATCTCCCTCCACACCGTCGCATCACACACTCCCGGGGTCAGGCACAGAGTGGAACTCCCTCCACACCGTCCTATCACACACTCCCGGGGTCAGACACAGACTGAATGTCCCTCCACGCCATCACATCACACACTCCCGGGGTCAGACCGGAGTGAATCTCCCTCCACACCGTCCCACCACACACTCCCGGGGTCAGGCACAGAGTAAATTTCCACCGCACCGTCCCATCACACACTCCCGGGTTCATGCACATAGTGAATCTACCTCCACGCCGGCACATCACACACTCCCGTGGTCAAACACAGAGTGAATTTCCATCTACACCGGCACATCATACACTCCCGGGGTCAGACACGGAGCGAATCTCCCTCTACACCGTACTATCACACAGTCCCGGGGTTAGACATCGAGTAAATCTCCCTCCACACCGGCACATCACACGCTCCCGTGGTCAAACACAGTTTGAATTTCCATCTACACCGGCACATCATACACTCCCGGGGTCAGACACAGAGTGAATCTCCCTCTACACCCTCCTAACACACACTCCCGGGGTCAGACATCGATTAAATCTTCCTCCACATCGGCACATCACATGCTCCCGGTGTCAAGCACGGAGTGAATCTTCCTCCACACCGTCTAATCACGCACTCGCGGAGTTAGGCACAGATTGAATCTCCCTCCACCCCGTCCCATCACACACTCCCGGGGTCAGACACAGAGGTAATCTCCCTCCACACCGTCCCAACACACACTCCCGGGGTCAGACACAGAGTGAATCTCCCTCCACACCGTCCCATCACAGACTCCCGGGGTCAGACACAGAGTGAATCTCCCTCCACACCGTCCCATCAGACAAGTCCGGTGTCAGACACAGAGTGAATCTCCCTCCACACCGTCCCATCACACAATCCTGGGTCAGAATCAGAGTGGATCTCCCATCGCACTGTCCCATCACAGACTCCCGGGGTCAGACACAGAGTGAATCTCCCTCCACATCGTCCCATCAGACAAGTCCGGTGTCAGACACAGAGTGAATCTCCCTCCACACCGTCCCATCACACAATCCTGGGTCATACACAGAGTGAATCTCCCTCCACTCCGTCCTATCACACAGTCCCGGGTCAGACACAGAGTGAATCTCCCTCCACACCGTCCCATCACACTGTCCCGGGTCAGACACAGAGTGGATCTCCCATCGCACTGTCCCATCACACACTTCCAGGGACAGAGACAGAGTGAATCTCCCTCCACATTGTCCCATCACACGCACCCGGGGTCAGAAATAGAGTTAATCTCCCTCCACACCGTCCCATCACACACTCCCTGGGTCAGACACAGAGGGAATCTCCTACCACACCGTCCGATCACACAGTCCCGGGTCTGACACAGAGAGAATCTCCCTCCACACCGTCCAATCACACACTCCCGGGGTCAGACACTGAGTGAATCTCCCTCCACACCGTCCTTTCACACACTCCCGTGGTCAGACAAGGAATGAAGCCCCCTCCACACTGTCCCATCTCACCGAACCAGGATCAGACAAAGAATGTAATTTTCTTCGCACCATCCTATCACAAACTCCTGGGGTAAGTGTTGGAGAGAAACTCTCCATGTCCTCCCTCCCCATTTCTCACCCCCTATTATATGGAGCAGTTGAAATGTGGAATGTCCTCTCACCTGTTCTCCTGGTGAGGTATTGGCAAATCTGAGCTTTGGTTTCGGTGATGTTTCTATTCTTCATTTCGAGCTGATTGAACTGATGACGGAGATCGCTGTGCGTTCGATTCAGCTCCGAGAGATCCGAGTTGAGGCCGGAAATGTTGTTTTCGAGGACAAGGAGGTTGTTCTTCATCGCGGAAAGATTGCTCAGACAGGTTCTCTGGGAGTGATCCAGCCGGGAGTTGCCAGATGCCCTTGAATCAAGGGTTGAGTTCAACTCATGGACTTGTTTTTGATATTGGTGCTGGGTCCTGTTCATCTCCTGATGTTGTTCCCAAAGTCTCCGGTAGTTTCGCTCGGAGGTGATCAGAGACTGACGAGTCTGTGATACTGAGAGTGATAGTAAAGTGTGTCAGTGACACGGTTTGAGGTGAGTCGGTGTCAGATGAAGGGAGTGTCTGTGTCACAGTGAGAAGTCTGTCTGTGACGAGATCTGAGGAGTGTCGATGTTACGGTGTGGGGAGTGTCGGTGTCACAGTGAGATGTGTGTGATTGTCAGTGAGGTATGCGGCGGTGTCACATTGAGGGGTCTGTGAGTGTCACAAAGATATATCTGTTTGATATGTATGTGATGGACCTCTCTGTGACACAGTGTGGAGAATGTTGGTGTCACAATGAGGAGCCTGTCGATGTCACCGTGTGCGGTGTGTAGGTTTCAGGCAGAGCGGTGCATCAGTGTCATGGAGAGGTTTGTGTCAGTGTCACAGTGAGAGAAGTGTCGGTGTCACAGTGACGGGACTTTCTGTGTCACCGTGACGGGCGAGGTGGTGTCAGTGTGAGGGGAGTGTCAGTGTTGCAGTGTGGGGTGTGTAAGTGGCACGGTAAGAGTGAGTGTCGGTGTAATGTTGTGGGCTTGATGTCACGGTGAGTTGCGAGTAAGTGTCATGATGAGAGGTAAGTCGCTATCACAGTGAGTGGAGCGTCGGTGTCACTGTTCGCAATCTCGGTGTCTATTTCAGGGGAGTCTCGGTGCCACAGTAAAGGGGGAGTCGGTGTCCCGGTGTGGAGAGTGTCCGAGGCACTGTGGGGAATGATGGTGTCACGGAAAGGGGAGTGTCGATGTCACGGAGAAGGGTGTGTAGCTCTCACGGTGAGAGGTGTGTCGGTGTCACGGTGAGTGTACTGTCGTGCACGGTGTGAGGGTCCTGTCAAAATAATGGTAAGGTTCTTCTCTTCGCTATGTTGAGGGTAACGTCTGTGTCACGCTGAGACGCCTGTCGCTGTCACGGCGAGGGTCATGCCGCTGAATCAGTGAGGAACGTGTCCCTGTCATTGTGAGGGGCGTTTCCACGTCACGGTGAGGGGCGTGTCGTTGTCAGGGTAAGCTTTTTGCACTAACATTTCATTCCACTCTGCCAGTTTGCGCTCTAAGGCCAGCCGGTGACCGTTCCACTCACCATAAATCGACAGCCCGGCCACTGTCGCGACGAGGGCGAACGTAACGAGGCAGAGCAGGTAGATCATACGGTCCGGTCTATGTCCGATGTTCTGTTCCGGCTCCTGTTTCTGCGCACCTGTAGAGAGACCAGTCAGTGTGTGCGTGAAATCAGCCGTGACCCCACTGGGACTCCCTCCCTCCCACCCTCCGCTCCAGAGGAAGCGACCCAGGTGTCCGACCTCTCGATGTAGCACATGCCATCGAATCCCGGCAGAGTCCTGTTAAACCTCTCCGGAGGCTCCCCAACCTCCTGTCATCCTTCCGATAATGGGGTGACCAGAACTGTATTCAATACGCCTGAATCAGCCTAACTAGTGATTTTTATAAAGTTGCAACATAACTCCCTGACATTTGTACTCAATGCCCCGACTAATAAATACAAGAATGCCATAGGACTTCTTAACCATCCCATCAAAATGTGCAGCCACTTTCAGGGAGCATTGAACATGGAGCCCAATATCCTCCGCCCATCTGAAGTTAAGGACATGTTCGGCACAGCATTGTGCTCCAACGTGCCTCTGTTGTGCTGTAGGTTTTCTGTGTTCCTATGTTTCAACACTGTGTGACTAGAACTGTATAGAATGAGCCTGATTCGAACTAACTAGTGATTTTTATAAAGTTGCATCATAACTCCCTGACATTTGTACTCAATGCCCCGACTAATCAAGGGAAGAACATAGAACAACACAGCACAGTACAGGCCCTTCGGCGCACAATGTTGGGCAGACCCTCAAACCCTGCCTCCCATGTAACACCCCCCCCACCTTAATTTCCTCCGTATGCCTGTCTAGTAGTCTCTTAAACTTCTCTAGTGTATCTGCCTCCACCACTGATTCAGGCAGTGCATTCACCTTCCTCTGATATCCGTCTTAAACTTTCCTCCCTTTACCTTAAAGTCATGTCCTCTTGTAATGATCAGTGGTGCCCTGGGAAAGAGGCGCTGACAGTCCACTCTATCTATTCCTGTTAATATCTTGTGCACCTCTATCAAGTCTTCTCTCATCCTCCTTCTCGCCAAAGAATAAAGCCCTAGCTCCCTTAATCTCTGATCATAATCCATACTCTCCAAACAAGGCAGCATCCTGGTAAATCTCCTCTGTCCCCTTTCCAGTGCGTCCACATCCTTCCTCTACTGAGGCGACCAGAACTGGACACAGTACGCCAGGTGTGGCCTAAACGGAGTTTTATAGAGCTGCATCATTAACTTAAAGTCGATCCCTCGATTTATGAAAGCTAACACAGATAAGCTTTCTTAACAGCCCTATCTACCTGTGAGGCTAATTTCGTTCGGGGGGTATGAACATGGACCCCACGATCCTCTGCCCATCTATACCAAGGACATGTCCGGCACATCTTTATCACCCGAAGGGCTTCTGTTGTGCTGTAGGTTTTCTATGTTTCTATGTTTTAACACTGTTTAGGGTCTTGGCTCTGATAGAGTGACATTTCTTTCATTTGACCTATCAAGGGGCAACATTTTAGTTTTGTCCGGGTGAAATTCCATCTGCCCGGTCTCTAAACCATATCTGTAACTGATCTACGTCACACTGAATTCTTGGCCAGTCTTCTCCGCTCTCCACAGCACCAGCTCCAGCAGTATCATCAGCAAACCTGCTAACGCACCCATCTACAATTTCATCCAGATCATTTTTTATCCATTTAAGAGCAAAGAGATAATGTTGCAGCTATAAGGGACACTGGTCAGACCCACCTTGCTCAGTTCTGGTCGCCTCACTACAAGAAGGACGTGGAAGCCATAGAAAGGGTGCAGAGGAGATTTACAAGGGTGTTGCCTGGAATGGGGAGGATGGCTTATGAGAATCGGTTGAGTGAACTCGGCGTTTTCACCTTGGTGCGAAGGAAGATGAGAGGTGACCTGATAGACGTGTATAAGATGATGAGTGAGTTGATCGTGTGGATATTCCGAGGCTTTTGATCCACGGCTGAAATGGCTAGCACGAGAGGGCGCGGTTTTATGTAGCTTGGATTTTCTTTTTTTACAGAGAGAGTGGTGAGTGCGCAGAATGGGCTGCGGGCGCTGGTGGTGGAGGCGGTATCTCCTAGGGAGTTCGTCACTGCTTTCTGGGCCGAAGGAGCGGTAAGAGAGGGAGGGAGAGGGGTAAGTAGAGAGTTAGGTAGAGAGGTTGGAAGAGGGAGAGGGATGCTGGATGGCGCGAGACCCAGGGAGGGATGTCGGGCTAATATGATCGGGAAGGACTGATCAGGCACGGGGAGTAGATGGAATCCAGCTAGACTTTAACAAGGTCTCAGATGGTACAGAACTCTGGGGTGCCGGGAGACAGAGGGCACAGGATTGAGCTGAGAGTGGATGACGAGGAGGAGAGAGATCTGTGGGAGGGAGGGGGGTGTTAGTGAGAAAGGATGTATACAGGGACAAGAGAGGGTGAAGTTGAAAAGGAGGGGAGATAATAGGGGAGAAGAGTGGGGCGGAGGGTGAAGATTGGGGAGATGGAAGGTCAGAGACGGGGATTTTTTTTTAAGAGAGTGGTTGGGGAGAATCGGGTAACGAGTACAGTAGGAGATTGGTGGAGGAGGAGGATAAAGGTGTACGGGACAGGCAGAGAGTGTGCGTTTGGAAGTGTGAAAGTGGAGGAGAACGAAGGAGGAGCACGAGGATATTGTCTAGTCTCTAGGGACTGATTTGTGCAGAGAGGTCGGGCATTTGCGACTTTAATTCTTGGAACGTAGTGGTGACCTCACAGAGACGTATAAAACCACGAGCGCTGAATGGGGAGGGTTTAAACAGGCTTTGCAGGGGGGTGGGAACTGGAGGGCCAGAACAGATCATGGAGCGGGGGTGGAAATAAATTGTGTTAAATGTTCATGCAAAGTCAGAAATTGAAGTGTTGTGTATGGGTGTTACAATCTTCTGAGGTGTGTCTATTTCAATGCGAGGAGTATTGTCCGGAAGGCAGACAAGCTGAGAGCGTGGATTAACACGTAGAATTATCACATCATAGTCATTACTGAAACTTGGCTACAGGAAGGGTAGGACGGCAGCTTAATGTTCCGGTGTTCCAATGTTTCAGACGTGATAGAGGGAGAGGGATGAAGGTGGGGGTGGGGTTGGTGACATTGCCAGTTAGGGAAAATATTACAGCAGTGCTCAGGCAGGACAGATTAGAGCGCCTGGCTACCGAGGCCATATGGGTGGAGCTGAGAAACAGGAAAGACATGATGACAAATTAATGGGGTTGTATTATAGACCACACAATAGTCAGTGAGAATTGGAGGAGCATATCTGCAGAGAGACAGCAGACAACTGCGGTCAACATAAAGTTGTGATAGTAGGGTATTTTAATTTTCCACATATTGATTGGGATTCCTACACTTTTAAAGGTCCAAATGGATTAGAGTTTGTAAAATATCTTCAGCAAAGTTTTCTATATCAATATGTGGAGATCCAAACTAGAGAGGATGCAATTTTAGATCTCCTATTGGGAAACAAGTTAGGACAGGTGACAGAAGTCTGTGAGTGGAAACACCTAAGGACAGTGATCATACCGCCTTTAGTTTCAACTTGATCATGGATAAAGATAGTTCTGGTCCTCCAGTTGAAGTTCTAAACTGGAAAAAGGCCAGATTTAATGAAATGGGTTAGAAAGTGTGGATTGGGAATGGTTGTTCTCTGGCAAGGATGTGATTGGTAAGTGGGAGGCCTTCAAAGGCGACATCTTGAGAGTGCAGAGTTTGTATATTGCTGTCAGGATTAAAGGCAAGGTGAATAAGAATAAGGAACCTTGGTTCACGAGGGATATTGGAAATCTGATAAGGAAGAATAAGAGGAAGATGTATGAGAGATATATAGTAAACAAGGAGCAAATGAGATTCTTGAGGAGCATAAAAAGTGCAAGAAAATGCTTAAGAAAGAAATCAGGAGGGTTAAAAGAAGATATGATGTTGCTTTGGCAGTCAAGGTGAAGAATAATCCTAAGAACTTCTACAGGTATAGTAAAAGCAAAAGTACATTAAGGGATAAAATTGATCGTCTTGAAAATCAGAATGGTCGGCTACGTATGGAACCAAAAGGAATGGAGGAGAACCTAATTTTATTTTTGTATCTATATTTACTAAAGAAACTGACAAGCTATCTATGGAAATTTGGGAAACAAGTAGTGAGGTCATGGAACCTAAAGAGATTGAAGAGGAGGAGGTGATTGCTGTCTTGAGGCAAGTCAGAGCAGATAAATCCCCAGGCCCTGACAGGGTATTCCCTCGGTCCCTGAAGGAGACTCGTCTTGCAATTGCCGGGGCCCTGGCAGAAATATTTAAATTGTGCATCTTCCCGGCCACTGAGGTCAGGCTAACTGGTCTATAATATCCTTTCTGCGGCCTTCTCCCTTTCTAAAGAGGGCAATGACATTTTCAATTTTCCAGTCCTCTGCCACCATGCCAGAATCCAATGACTGGATTAAAGGGATGACTTGCAGTGGATTAAAAAGCTGAACAATGTAGAAATTAAGAAAGAGGATGTGATGGAGTTTTTGGAAAGCATCAAGTTGGACAAGTCACCGGGACAGGACGGAATGTACCCCAGGCTACTGTGGGAAGCGAGGTAGGAGATTGCTGAACCTCTGGCAATGACCTTTACATCATCACTGAGGACGGGAGGGCTTCCAGAGGATTGGAGTGTTGTGAATGTTGTTCCCTTATTCAAGAAATGGAGGAGGGATAGCCCAGGAAATTATAGGCCAGTGAGTCTTACTTTAGTGGTTGCTTATTTGATGGAGAAGATCCTGAGATGCAGGATTTATGAACAATCGGAGAAGTTTATATGAATAGGAATAGGTATCATGGCTTTATCAATGGGCAGGTAGTGCCTCACCAGCCTGATATAATTTTTTGAGGACGTGACCCAGCACATTGATAGAGGTAGAGCCGGAGATGTAGTGCATATGAATTTGATATGATACCCCATGCAAGGCTTATTGAGAAATTAAGAAGTCATGGGATCCAAGGGGATATTGCTTTGTGGATCAATTACTGGCTTGTCCACAAAAGACAAAGTATGCTTGTAGATGGGTCATATTTTGCATATACGCCTGTGACAAGCGTTGTGCCTCAGGGATCTGTTCTGGGCCACCTTCCCTTTGTGATTTTTATAAATGATCTGGATGAGGAAGTGGAGGAATAGGTTAATAAATTTGCTGGTGAAACTAGGGTTTGAGGTGTTGTTGATAGAGTGGAGGGCTGTCAAAAGTTACAGCGGGACATTGATAGGATGCAAAACTGGGCTGAGAGGTGACCGATGTAGTTCCACCCTGATAAGTGTGAGGTGGTTCCTTTTGGTAGGTCAAATATGATGGCAGAATATAGTATTAATGGTCAGACTCTTGGCAGTGTGGAGGGTCAGAGGGATCTTGGGGGCTGAGTCCATAGGACACTGAATGCAACTACGTCGGTTGACTCGGTGGTTAAAAAGGAATATGCTGCATTGTCCATCATCGTGTAATTGAATTTAGCAGCTAAGAGGTAATGTTGCCGTTATGTAGGACACTGATCAGACCCCACATGGAGTACTGTGCTCAGTTCGTGTTGTCTCACTAAAGGAAGGATTTGGAAGCCATAGAGAGGATTCAAAGGAGATTTTCTAGGAGGTTTCCTGGTTTGAGGAGCATGCCTTCTGAGAATAGGTTGAGTGAATTCGGCGTTTTCTTCTTGGAGCGACGGAGCATGAGAGGTGTCAGGGCTGTAATGGATGCCACAAGAGGACAAAAGTTTAAGGTGCTGTGGAATAGATACAGAGGAGATGTCAGGGGTAAGTTTTTTACGCAGACAGTGGTGAGTGCGAGGGATGGACTGCCTGCAACGGTGCTAGAGGCGGATGCGATAGGGTCATTTAAGAAACTTTTAGATAGGCAAGTGGAACGTTCAAAAATAGAGGGTTATCGGTAAGCCGAGTAATTTCTAAGGTAGGGACATGTTCGGCACAACTTTGTGAGCCGAAACGCCTGTATTGTGCTGTAGGTTTTCAATGTTCTCACCATATGAAGGACCTGGAAACAGTAATAGATTTACAAGGATGTTGCCTGTAATGGGGAATAAGCCTTATGAGAATAGGTTGAGTCAACTCGGCCTTTTCTCCTTGGAGCGATGGAGGATGAGAGATGAATTGATAGTAGTACACAAGATAAGGAGAGGCATTGATCGTATCGATCATGTAGGCTTTGATTCAGAGCTTAAATGGTTAGCACCAGAGTGAATAGTTTGAAGGAGCTTGGAAGTAGGTGTAGAAGAGATGTCAGGGGTAAGTTTTTTACACAGGGAGTGGTCAGTGCGTAGAATGGGTTACCGGCGGAGGTGGTGAAGGCGGAAATGATACGGTCTTTATAGGACTCTCGATAGCTACATCCAGCTGAGAAGTACAGAGGATATGGGTAAAGCCTTGGTAGGTCTAAGGTGGGGACATGTTCGGCACAGCTCTGTGGGTCGAAGGGCCTGTATTGAGCTGTATGTTTTCTATGTTTTATGTGTCTAAAGCACCCCTCTACAACTTAATCCAGATCATTTATATACATCACGGACAGGCGAGGTCCCAGTTACATCCAGAGATACAAACCCTTTCATAGTTGTAGAGCAGCGTAAAACAATCACAGAATACAGAGTAAAGCGTCACAGTTACAGAGAGAGGACAATGCAGGCAGACGATTAGGTGCAAGCGGTCACGACGAGGTCGATCGTGAGGTCAGGAGTCCATCAGATCGTTCTATGGGGCCGTTCGGTAATCTAATATCTCAATCCCACCCCCAACACACCCCCTCCGCCGATGGGAGGGTCCGTGCTGGGTAGGGGTCTATGATTAATCTGGCTGCTGCACCGAGGCAGCAGGAAGTGTAGACAAGTGTCCACGAAGGGAACATATCAGTTTTCTGTCTTTGGAGAGAGGAACCAAGACGGCTGATGAGACAGTGCAGTTGGCATGATGTGCAGGGACTTCAATAAGGCATTTGTTGGGTTGCTCTGCATAATGGAGTGAGGCCTAGGGCGATTAGACTGACCGACCTGACTGCGGATGACCCGCTTGTCCTGATTACCGGATAAAATGTACACTGACTTTAACAAGTGCAATCACAAGATCGCAGATGGCTGATCATTCTGGGAGATGGAAGAGAGGAAGGGAGGGAGAACCGGAGAAAGAATTAACTGATGAGAGAGGGAGGGAGTGGGGAAGTAGGGTGGGTGGAAGATGGAGGAGGGAGAGTGGTACTGGATGCCGTGACACCCAGGGAGAGCTGTCGGGCTACTTTGATCTGGAAGGACGGATCAGGCACGGGGAGTAGATGTAATCTACCTAGACTTTAACAAGGTCTGAGATGCTACATTACTCCGGGGTGCCGGGAGACAGAGGGCACAGGATTGAGGTGAGAGTGGATGACGAGGAGCCGAGAGAGCTGAGGGAGGTAGGGGCTGTTAGTAAGAAAGGAAGTAGACAGGGACGAGAGAGGGGGACGGGAAAAAGGAGGGAAGATAATAGGGGAGGAGTGTGGGGCGGAGGAGGAAGAGAGGGGAGATAGGGAGTTAGAAGGGGAAAGACAGGGATTTTTTTTAAGAGTGTGTTTGGGGCGAATCGGGAACCGAGCAGAGGAGGAGATAGGTGGAGGCCGAGGAGGATAACGGTGTACGGGAGGGGCAGAGAGTTTGGGGTGGGTAATGTGAAAGTGGAGGAGAGCGAAAGTGGAGAAAAATGATTTTGTCTAGTTTCGAGGGACTGATTTGTGGAGAGAGGTCGGGCAGTTTGGGACTTTAATTCTTGGAGCGTATTGGTGACCTCACAGAGACATATAAAACCACGAGCGCTGAATGGGGAGGGTTTAAACTAGATTTGAAGGGGGTGGGAACTGGAGGGCCAGAGCAGATCATGGAGCGGGGGTGGAAGTCAATTGTGTTAAAAGTTCAGGCAAAATCAGAAATTGAAGTGTTGTGTATGGGTTTTACAATCTTCGGAGGTGTGTCTATTTCAATGCGAGGAGTATTGTCCGGAAGGCAGACAAGCTGAGGGCGTGGATTGACACGGGGAATTATCACATCATAGCCATTATTGAAACTTGGCTACAGGAGGGGCAGGACGGCACCTTACTGTTCCAGGGTTCAGATGTTTCAGACGTGATAGAGGCAGAGGGATGCAGGGTGGGGGTAGGGTGTGGTGACATTGCAAATCAGAGAAAATGTTACAACAGTGCTCAAACAGGATAGATTAAAGTGCTTGGTTACCGAGGCCATATGGGTGGAGCTGAGAAACAGGAAATTCATGATGACCACGTTAATGGAGTTGTATTATAGACTACACAATAGTCAGTGATAAATGGAGGAGCAAATCTGCAGAGAGACAGCAGGCAACTGCAGGAAACATAAAGTTGTGATTGTAGGGTATTCTAATTTTCCACATATTGATTGGGATTCCCATACTATTAATGGTCCAGATGGTTTAGTGTTTATATAATGTCTTCAGCAAAGTTTGCTATATCAATATTTGGTGGTACCAACGAGAGAGGAGGCAATTTTAGATCTCCTATTAGGAAACGAGTTGAGACAGGTGACGGAAGTCTTTGTGGGGAAACACCGAGGACAGTGATCAAAGCGCCATTAGCTTCAACTTGATCATAGATAAAGATAGATCTGGTCCTCGGGTTGAAATTCTAAACTGGAAAAAGGCCACATTTGTTGAAATGAAAAAGTATCTAAAACCCGTGGATTGGGACAGGTTGTTCTCTGGCAAGGATGTGATTGATAAGTGGGAGGCCGACAAAGGAGAACTTTTGAGAGTGCAGAGTTTGTATGTTCCTAACAAGATTAAAGGCAAAGTGAATAAGATTAAGGAACCTGGTTCTCTCGGGGTATTAAAACTCTGATAAAATAAAGAGATAATGTATGACATGTATAGGAAACGAGGGGCAAATGAGATTCTTGAGGAGTATAGAAAGTGCAAGAAAATGCTTAAGAAAGAAATCAGGAGGGTTAAAAGAAGACATGAGTTTGTTCTGGCAGTCAAGATGAAGGTTAATCTTAAGAGCTCCTGCAGGTATATTAAATGCAAAACGATAGCAAGGGATAAAATTGGTCCCCTTGAAAATCAAAGTGGTCGGCTGCGCATGGCACCAAAAGAAATGGAGGAGAAATTAAATGTTTTTTTTGCATCTGTATTTAATAAGGAAACTGACAAGCTTAGTAAATTCGCTCTGGGAATGAGCGAAACAAGTAGTGAGGTCATGGAACCTATAGAGGTTGAAGAGGAGGAGGTGTTTGTTGTCGAGGCAAGTCAGGGTGGATAAATCCCCAGGCCTTGACAGGGTTTACCCTCGGTCCCTGAAGGAATCTGGTGTTGAGGCAGGTCAGAGTGGATAAATCCCGGGCCCTGACAGGTTTTACCGTCGGTCCCTGAAGGGCGTGGATTGACGCGTGGAATTATCACATCATAGCAATTAGTGAAACTTGGCTACAGGAGGGGCAAGACGGCAGCTTAATGTTCCAGGGTTTCGATGTTTCAGACGTGACAGAGGCAGAGGGATGAAGGGCGGGGGTGGGGGTGGTGACATTGCTAGTCAGGGAAAATGTTACAACAGTGCTCAAGCAAGACAATTAGAGCGCTCGGCTACTGAGGCCATATGTGTGGAGCTGAGAAGCAGGAAAGACATGATGACCACATTAATGGTGTTGTATTATAAACCACACAACGGTCAGTGAGAATTAGAGGATCAAATCTGCAGAGAGAGAGCAGACAACTACAGGAAACAAAAAGTTATTAGGGTATTTTAATTATCCACATATTGATTGTGCCTCCCATACTATTAAAGTTCCAGACGGTTCCGTGTTTTTATAATGCCTTCAGCAAAGGTTTCTATATCAATATGTAGAGGTACCAACTAGAGAGGATGCAATTTTAGATCTCCTATTAGGAAACGAGTTAAGACAGCTGACGGAAGTATGCGTGGGGAAACACCGAGCGACAGTAATCATACCGCCATTAGTTTCAACTTGATCATGGATAAAGATAGATCTGGTCCTCGGGTTGAAATTCTAAACTATGAAAAGTCCAAATTTGATGAAACGAAAAAGGATCTAAAACGCGTGAATTGGGACAGGTTGTTCTCTGGCAAGGATGTGATTGGTAATTGGGAGGCCGTCAAAGGAGAACTTTTGAGCGTGCACAGTTTGTATGTTCCTAACAGGATTAACGGCAAAGTGAATGAGATTAAGGAAGCTTGGTTCTCTCGGTATATTAGAACTCTGATTAAGAAAAAGAGAGAATGTATGACATGTATAGGAAACAAGGAACAAATGAGATTCTCGAGGAGAACAAAAAGTGCAAGAAAATGCTTAAGAAAGAAATCAGGAGGGTTAAAAGAAGACATGAGGTTGTTCTGGGAGTCAAGGTGAAGAATAATCTTAAGAGATTCTGCAGGTATATTAAGTACAAAAGGATAGAAAGGGATAAAATTGCCCCTCTTGAAAATCTGAGTGGTCGGCTCCGTATGGAACCAAAAGAAATGGCAGAGAACTTAAATGTTTGTTTTGCATCTGTATTTACTAAGGAAACTGACAAGGAGCCTATGGAAATGAGCGAAACAAGTAGTGATGTCATGGAACCTATAGAGGTTGAAGAGGAGGAGGTGATTGTTGTCTTGAGGCAAGTCAGGGTGGATAAGTCCCCAGGCCCTGACAGGGTTTACCCTTGGTCCTTGAAGGAGACTGGTGTTGAGGCAAGTCAGAGTGGATAAATCCCAGGGCCGTGACAGGGTTACCCTCGGTCCCTGAAGGAGACTGGTGTTGGCAAATCAGAGTGGATAAATCCCTGGGCCCTCACAGGGTTTACCCTCGGTCCTTGGGGACTAGTGTTGACTTAAGTCAGACTGGATAAATCCCCGGGCCCTGACAGTGTTTACCCTCGGTCCCTGAAGGGGACTGGTGTTGAGGCCAGTCAGAATAGATAACACCCCGGGCCCTGACAGTGTTTACCCTCGGTCCCTGAACGAGACTGGTGTTGAGGCAAGTCATAGTGGATAAATCCCCAGGCCCTGCCAGGGTTTACCCTCGGTCCCTAAAGGAGACTGGTGTTGAGACAAGTCAGAGTGGATAAATCCCCAGGCCCTGCCAGGGTTTACCCTCGGTCCCTGAAGGAGACTGGTGTTGAGGCCAGTCAGAATAGATAACACCCCGGGCCCTGACAGTGTTTACCCTCGGTCCCTGAAGGAGACTTGTGTTGAGGCCAGTCAGAATATATAACAACCCGGGCCCTGACAGTGTATACCCTCGGTCCCTGAACGAGAATGGTGTTGAGGCAAGTCATAGTGGATAAATCCCCAGGCCCTGCCAGGGTTTACCCTCGGTCCCTGAAGGAGACTGGTGTTGAGGCAAGTCAGAGTGGATAAATCTCCAGGCCCTGACAGGGTTTACCCTCGGTCCCTGAAGGAGAATGGTGTTGAGGCAAGTCAGAGTGGATAAATCATCAGGTCCGGACAGAGTGGATGTGGCAAAGTTGTTTCCCATGGCGGGGGAGTCCAGTACGAGAGGGCATGACTGAAGGATTGAAGGGCTCCCATTCAGAACAGAGATGCGAAGATCATTTGCTTTTTAGCCAGAGGGTGGTGCATCTGTGGAATTTGTTGCCAAGGGCGGCAGTAGATGTCAAATCATGGGGTGTACTTAAGGCAGAGATTGATAGGTATCTGAGTAGCCAGAACATCAAAGGTTGTACTGAGAAGGCGGAGGAGTGGGAACAAATGGGAGAATGGATCAGCTCATGGTAAAATGGATGAGCAGACTCGATGGGCCGAATTTCCTTCTGCTGCTCCTTTGCCGTATGGTCTTATAATATTGTGAAGGGAACAGAGAGAGTGAATGCAAGCAGGCTTTCTCTACTGTGGTTAGGGAAGAAAAAAAAAAGCAGAGTACATGTGTTAAGGGTGAAGTGTGAAAAGTTTAAAGGGAACATGGGGGGGGATGGGGCTTCTTCACATAGAGAGCGGTGGGAGTGTGCAATGACCTACCGGATGAAGTGATGAATGCAGGATCACTCTTAATATTTATGTAAAACTTGGACAGGTACATGGAATAACGGGTCTGGAGGGATATGGTCCAGGTACAGGAGACAGATGCATTAGAAACTAAGACTCTTGCGACTAGAACACGGGACCCTCCAGACTGACGTCATCGCTGTGAACTCTGACCTGTTTGTGCAGTGGTCGACACTCCGCCGGATCCCGAGGAAATGGGAGGACCTTCGTCCTCATCGATGCGGGGTTCCTCTTTCCAAAAGTTCAGCTCTGAGTAAGTGGAGGTCACACCGTCTGGGAGAGAGAGGGAGAGAAAAAACAGTTAAGAAAGAGGGTGAGAGCGGTAGAGATTGGGTGAGGGGGTCGGTGAGAGACAGAAGAGCGAGGGGTAAGGGAAGAGAAAGGGGCATAAGAGAGGAGGAGAGAAGAGGTGAGACAGCGAGCGAGAGAGAGTGAGGATGGTGGAGAGAGGACAGGGACGCAGAGAAAGAGAGAAAGCGATAACGACAGATAACGATGGGAGAGCGCGATGCTAGCATTGCGCAGGAAAATGCAACAGAAAGAACTGCGACGGAGAACGGGGAAAGGGGAGAGAGTGAGAGTAAGTGGGTAGAGGGGAAAGCGGAGTGAGAGGTGTGAGAGATGAATGGAGGGGAATGAGAAGAGAGAGGATGGAAGTGGTAACGAGATCGAGAATTTCAACGAGAGGGGAAAGATCGAGGGTGGCAGAGCGTCGTGTGCAGGAGAGAGGGGTGGATAGTGAGGAGGGGAAGGCGTGAGGGGAGATGAGCGGGAAACAGCGACAGGGAGGGGTGGGAAGAACGGGCGGTCAGACGGGGGTATAAGAATGAGGAGAGATAGAGCGAAAGAGTGAGAGGGGGAGACCGAGAGAGGTAGAGACCGTGACTGTGATAGAGGAGACACGGGGGCAATGAGAGAGGGCGAAGAGAAGGGGACACTGGGAGACAGCAGGGGAAAAAGAGTGAGAAAGAGACAGGGGAGGGAGGCAGAGTAGAGTCCGGGTGAGAGAAGGGGAAAGGGGGAACAGACAGTGGGGTTAGAAAAGGGAGAGAGGGGTTAAGGTTTTATACCGCACCCGCTCCTCACCGTCTCTTCCACTGTGCTCCCTCCTCACCACAACGGCACGACACTGACTCATTTCCACCAAACCCGCGAGACAGAGCTTGCTCCTTATCGGCCCTTCCTCCACTCGCCCTATACCATGCCAGCTTTCCACAGCACTCCCTCCACACTCCATCCGACGGCGCTACATCTAATCCGCCCCTCCCAGGGCGCAATACTCCGCACCGACCATCAAAGAGAGTTCCCCGCTCTTCCTTCTCTCACGAGTTCCCTCCGTGTTATTCTCAAACAAGGAATAATTTGGGTAAACTGTGCGTTTGACCTGAGATCTCTCGACAGGTTTGGACACGTCACCTAAACAGGGACAAACTAACAAAGTTGAAACTGACCTCGATCTGTTCGGACCCTGGGCGCTGAGGGGGTCTTGAAATTAACTTCCACGTAGGATACATCAGGTTCAGCTGGAGACAGAAGACTGAGGGTCAGACATAGAGTGAAGCTCCAGCGCACAGTCCCATTCCACACTCTCGGGTTCAGACACGGAATGAATCTCCCTCCACAACGACCCAGCACACACTCCCGGGGTCAGACACAGAGTGAATCTCCCTCCACACCGTCCCATCACACACTCCCCGGAACAGACAGAGTGAATCTCCCTCCACGCCGTCCCAGCACACACTCCCGGGGTCAGACACAGAGTGAATCTCCCTCGTCACCGTCCCATCACGCACTCCCAGTGTCAGACACAGAGTGAATCTCCCGCCACACCGTCCAATCACACACTCCCCGGAACAGACAGAGTGAATTTCCCTCCACGCCGTCCCAGCACACACTCCCGGGGTCAGACACAGAGTGAATCTCCCTCCTCACCGTCCCATCACACACTCCCAGTGTCAGACACAGAGCGAATCTCCCTCCACACCGTCCCATCACACACTCCCGGGGTCAGTCACAGAGTGAATCTCCCTCCTCACCGTCCCATCACACATTCCCGGGGTCAGACACAGAGTGAATCTCCCTCCACACCGTCTCTTCACTCACACCCGTGGTCAGACACAGACTGAATCTCCCTCCACTCCGTCCCATCACACACTCCTTAGGTCAGACACAGATTGAAGCTCCTTCCACACCGTCCCATTTCACATTCCTAGGCTCAGACACAGAGTGAATCTCCCTCCACACCATTTCATCACACACTCTCGGTGTCAGACACAGTGCGAATCTCGCTCTGCATCGACCCATCACACACCCCCGTGGTCAAGCAAAAACTGAATCTCCCTCGCAACGTATTTCAGTCCCCCTTACATCGGGAAGGAGTCTCTGAGTTCGTTTTTGTGAACGTCACATTCATGTAAGTCTCGCTGTCGTCCATTCTGTCGAGGATTCTCTGCGTCTCTGAGCTCAGAAGGGGGAAGTAACCGTTGACAAAGGAAGCCCGTGTTTACAGGGGAGTTTGACCGGCACCAATAAAAACCAGATGAAGGGCTGATAAAGAGAGGACGAGAGCAGGGGAGGAGGTGCCGGGCAGGAAGCAGTTTGAGGGTGTGAGAGTGCGTGTTCTCGAGAGGTGAGAATAGCAGGGGGGGATTTGTGAGATTGGGGAGAAAGAGGAGGAGTGCAGAATGAGGGCGTATGGGGGAAGTGAGAGAAGGAAAGCTGGGTGACAGCGGGCAGAGAGGGAGAACTGGGTGACAGCGGGCAGGAGAGGGAGGAGCGGAGTGAAAAAGGGGGAGTGTTAGATGCTGGAGAGAATGGGTACAGATAGGGGGAAGCGGCGGGGTATATTTGCAGAGAATTTAGGGGTGAGAGGGAGAAAGCAGAGAGGAGGTGACGGGAGAAAGAGAGAGAGAGCGAAAAAGGGACATAGATTGGGAGAACAGTAAGTGAGCGAGGAGAAAGAGGGTTACAGAGGGGGAGGAGGAGTGCAGGGGATAGAAAGAGAAGAGACAGAGAAAGGAGTGGAAGAAGGGAATTAGAGAGTGATGAGACGAGTGAAGAAGAATTGTAACAAAGGATATGTGTCACCCATGCAGAGGCTGTGTTGACCAGGTGAATTTTATCCCCTCGACACACCCCCGCCCACCCGCGGTTGTTTACTAGTTTGACCGTCGGACCTTCCCACTTCTCCTCATCGCCGGTGATTCAGACCCTCTGTTCGCGGGAAACCAACGGCCCCAGGGACAAACAGCCAAGCAAGCGAGCCCTCTCCCTCAGAGTAAAATGAACAACTCCTCACAGCCTCTCTCTCTCTCTCTCCCCCCTCTCTCTCTCTCTCTCTCTCTCTCTCTCTCTCTCTCTCTCTCTCTCTCTCTCTCTCTCTCTCACTCCCTCCGATTGAAGTGAACAATTCCTGACAGTCTCTCTCTCTGTCTCTCTCTCAACACCTCCTTCAGAGTGAATTGAACAATTACTCACACTCTCTCTATCTCTCTCTCTTTCTCTCACACCCTCCCTCCGAGTGAAATGAACAACTCCTCACAGTCTCTCTCTCTGTCTCTGTCTCTCTCTCAACCCCTCCCTCCGATTGAAATGAACATCTGCTCACAGTCTCTCACTCCCTTTCTCTCACTCCCTCCCTCCGAGTGAAATGAATGAACAACTCATCACAGACTCTCTCTCTCTCTCTCAGATCTACACCAAATTTACACCAGAGGAAGTCGTGAGAAACAGATAGCCATGTTTAGACCATGCAGTGTTCAACAGTATTCACGGGGTCAGACAGAGAGAAGCTCCTTCCTCATCACTTTCTGCCCCCTCTCACACATCGGGAAGGAGTCTCTGAGTCCGTTTGTGTGAACATTACATTGATGTAAGTCTCGCTGTCATCCATTCTGTCGAGGATTCTCTGCGTCTCTGAGCTCAGAAAGGGGAAGTAACCGTTGTCAAAAAGAGCCCTTGTTTGCAGGGGAGTTTGACCGGCACCAACAAAATCCAGATGAGTTGTTGATAAAGAGAGAGGCCGAGAGCTGGAGAGGAGGTGCCGGGCAGGAGGCAGTTTGAGGGTGTGAAAGTGCGTGTTCTCGAGAGATGAGAGGGCGGGGGGAGGAACTGTGAGAGTGGGGAGATTGACGGGAGGGGGGAGAGGGAAGGATGTGGAGATCGGAGAGAGATAAATGGGTAATGGGGGCAGGGAAAGAGGAGCTGAAATAAAGGTGGTACGGTCAGATGTAGGATAGAATGGGTATAGAGAGGATGGAAAGCGGCGTGGGATATTTGAAGAGAATTTAGGGATGAGGGAGAAAGCAGAGGGCGAGCTGACGGGGGAAACAAAGAGTGACGGGGGGTCAAGGAGGGGGCGAAGAGTATGAGAGGGAGGAGAGAGAGTGCTACAGAGAGGGAGGAGGGATGCAGGGAGGGGCGATGGTGGGGGGAAGAAAGAGAACAGTGGGAGAATAGAGTGGAAGAACGGTTTCAGAGAGGGATGCAATGAGTGAAGAAGTGAAAGAAGGAGTGGTATGTGTCACTAATACAGGAACTTGTTGTCCGAGGGAATCTTACCCTCTCGTCACCTCCCCCCTCCCCCCACGGTTGTTTCCTTGTTTGACCGTCCGACCCTCCCACTTCACTGCCCATCACCAGGGATTCAGACCCTCAGTGCGCGGGAAACCACGGCCCCAGGAACAAACACCCAACACCCACCGAAGCAAGCGAGCCCCTCCCTCCGAGTGAAATGGACAACTCCTCACAGTCTCTCTCTCTCTGTCTCTGTCTCTCTCTCAACCCCTCCCTCGAGTGAAATGAACAACTCCTCACAGTCTCTCTCTCTGTCTCTGTCTCTCTCTCCCTCTCTCTCTCTCTCTCTCTCTCTCTCTCTCTCTCTCTCTCTCTCTCTCTCTCTCTCTCTCTCTCGTGGCTGGATTTGCCAGGTTGACTTCATGCCGCTGCGTGTTTGAAGTGATGACGCAGATTAGTTGAAGGATGAAGTTTTTATTTAATGCCTAAAGTTTAAAAGGTTATTGCCAGCAGGTTCTTTATGATTCTGTTAGTTCGAGGAGATTAGAGGAGAGTGAAGATTCGAAGTTGGAAGTTAAAGATCGAGGAGAATCGCTTTCTACGGTGAAACGGGGGCGACCTTTGTTTGATCCTTATTCGGAAGGATTTCGTTGACTATCTTCGTGTTAATCCCTAGGTTTAACTAGAAAGGATTGAAGGTAGTGGAGAAGGAAAGGTCAGTGCCTTTAAGCCGTTCTGTTTCGTGAATTCTTCGTGGGAAGTTCGATGTCGGGGATCGAAGCAAGCGACGTGAAAGAGAACCTAAATCGTCTTATAAAGTCTCTCCTTTTAAATGGACTGTGAGCATATCGAACTTTTGGCAATACCACTTTAAAGAACTATTTTTGGAATATCACTTTACGAACTGTTTGGGCTGCCGCTCAGCAGCTGTTTCCGGTTACGGTAGTGTTTGTTTACTTTTGGGGGGTTTGTTTTCTGTGTTTAATAAACGTGTTGTTTGTTATAAGAAACCCTTGCTGATCTCATATTTATTGTTGCCTGAATACGTAACAGCTATTAATCTTGAAGTAGTAAAATGTATTCAACAGTGGCTGGATGGGAGATGCTAGAGAGTAGTGTTGGATAACTGTTCGTCAGTTTGTAGGACGGTGACTAGTGGTGTATCTCAGGGATCTGTACTGGGTCCAAAGATTTTTGTCTTATACATTAATGATCTGGATGATGGGGTGTAAAATTGGATTAGTAAGTATGCAGATGATACTAAGGTAGGTGGCGTTGTGGATAACGAAGGAGGTTTTCATAGTTTGCAGAGAGAGTTAGGACAGTTAGAACAGTGGGCTGAACGATGGCAGATGGAATTTAATGCTGACAAGTGTGAGGTGCTACGTTTTGGTAGCAAAATCCAAATAGGGCACACGCGGTAAATGGTAGGGCATTGAAGAATGCAGTAGAGCAGAGTTATCTAGGAATAATGTTACATTGTTCCCTGAAGGTGTAATTTCACCTGGATAGGTTGGTGAAGAAAGCTTTTGGTATGTTTGCCTTTATATATCAGAGCATTGAGTGCAGGAGTTGGGATGTAATGTTAAAATTGTACAAGGCATCGGTAAGGGCGAATTTGGAGTATTGTGTACAGTTCTGGTCACCGAATAACAGGAAAGATGTCAACAAAACAGAGAGAGTACAGAGAAGATTTACTAGAATGTTACTTCGGTTTCAGCATCTAAGTTAGAGGGAACGATTGAACAAGTTAGGTCTTTATTCCTTGGAGCGTAGAAGGTTGATCAGGGACTTTATAGAGGTATTTAAATTTATGTGGGGATAGATAGAGTTGACGTGGATTGGCTTTTTTCCATTGAGGGTAAGTGAGATTCAAGCAAGAAATGTTCATACACGTGTTCAAGTGTAACACAAGGGGGAATTGCATTACTTAGAGAGTGGTAGCTGTGTGGAACATACTGCCAGTAGAAGTGGTACAGGCAGGTTCCGTATTGTCAGAGTAATGGAGAGTTATGGGCTGAGTGCGGGTCAGTGGGACTAAATGAGAGTAAGCGTTCGGCACGGACAAAAAGGGCCGAGATGGTATGTTTCCGTGCTGTAATTGTATGTTATATATATGGTGAGTAGGGGTGACCTTACACGGGGGACTAAAACTACTAGCGGTGATTGTGTACAGCTATTTTCCCTACACTTGGAAAAAAGAGAGCAGAGGGTACAAGTCTAGGGTGAGTTGATAAAAGGATTTAATTAGGGTGTCAAGAGACAATCACTTTTACCCAGATGGTGGTCAGCCTATGGAACCTAACAGAGGAAGAGGTCGATGCAGATGCATTGGAAACATGGACACCTGAGAGTGAGTCACGTGACCCCTTGGAATGTCTTCATCACTGTGAACTCTGACCTGCTTGTGTAGTGGTTGACAGCCCGGCTGATCCCGAGGCAAAGGGACGACCTTCGTCCTCATCGATGCGGGGACCCTCTTTCCAGAAGTTCACCTCTGAGTAAGTGGAGATAAGACCGTTTGGGAGAGAGTCTGTCATGCAGATAAGAAAGAGCGTGACAGACGTATGAATAGGGGAGGGAATAAGCGGATAAAGAGAAATGAGAACGGGAGAGAGAAGAGAGAAGCAAGTGATGGGCAGAGATGTGAGACAACAAGAGAAAGATTTAGGGAAAGGAGTGTGAGAGAGAGGATAGTGACAAGGAGGCAGAGGAGGAGAGCGATGGGCAAAGAGGAGGAGGGCGAGGGGGCGATGGACAGGAAGTTGCGTGAGAAAGAATGAGGAGGGAGAACGGGGTGAGAGAGGCGGAGATAGAGTTGGGGAGAGAGAAATAGAGGCGCTTGCTATCTTGAGGCAAATCAGAGTAGATAAATCCCCAGGACCTCACAGGGTATTCCCACGAACATTGAAGGAGGCAAGTATTGAAATTGCAGGGGCCCTGGTAGATATATTCATAATGTCGGTATCTACGGGTGATGTGCCGGAGGATTTCAGGACAGCTCATGTTCTTCCGTTGTTTAAAAAGGCTCTAAAAGTAATCCAGGAATTTATAAATCGAGGAAATCTGCAGATGCTGGAAATTCGAGCAACAGGCACAAAATGATCCGATCCCAACGCTCACCTTATAACACTACTACGAAGCACATCTTCCCATCAGCCCTCTCTTTCTGCTTTCTGCTGGTGTGGTATACTGTGTCTGGTTCTCCCGGTGCGACCTTTTTATTTATTGCTGAGACCTGACGCAGACTGGGGGCCGTTTGGCTGAACACCTACCCTCTGTCCGCCAGAGAAGGCAGGATCTCCCAGTGGCCACAAATTTTAATTCCATGTCCCATTCCCATTCAGATATGTCTATCCATGGCCTCCTCTACTGTCAAGATGAAGCCACATTCAGGTTGGAGGAACAACCCCTTATATTCTGTCTGGGTCGCATCCAACCTGATGTCATGAAAATTGATTTATCTAACTTCCGTTAATTCTCCTACTCCCCTTCTTATCCCATCCCTGATTTATTAATTTTCCCTTCCTTCCGTTTCTTTTCTTCTCTCACTCGGCCTATCCTTCTTTTCCTGTTCTCCATCTCCCTCTTGTACTCCACTCTTCCCTTTCTTTCTTTCCCTCTAGGCCTTTCCAGCTCTGCGTCCCTTTTGCCAATCACGTTTGCAGCTCTCAGCTTCACACCACTCCCTCTTGTCTTCTCCTATCATTTCGCATATCCCCGTCCCCCTCCTACTTTCAAATCTCCTACTATCTTTTCTTTCAGTTCGTCCTTACTTAGGGTCTCAGCCCGAAACGTCGACAGCGCTTCTTCCTATTGATGCTACCTGGCCTGCTGCGTTCCATCAGCACTTTGTGTGTGTTCCCAGAAATTATAGGCCGGTAAGTTTGACGTCGGTAGCAGGTAAATTATTGGAAGTAGTACAGAGGGATAGGATCTACAAGTATTTAGATAAAAAGTCTATAATTAGGGAGAGTCAACAAAGCTTTTTTTGCGTGGTAGCGCAAGTTCAACAAATGTATTAGAGTGTTTCCAGGAGGTTACAAGGAAAGTGGATGAAGGGAAGTCAGTGGATGTTGACGACATGGACTTCAGTATGGGAGGTTAGTCAGGATTAATCAGTCACTAGTTATACATGGTGAGGCAGTAAATTGCATTAGATATTGGGTCAATGCAAATGATCCTCAAACATCGACCACATGACCATAGTACATTTCCCTGCAAAAACATCATCCTAATTCACACACTCAAGTGTAAACCATGATTGCCTCATAATTTGCCAATTAAAAATTTTCCTTTGCTCTAGAAAATAGGTATAGATAGAATGAATGCAAGCAAGCTTTTTTTCGCCACTGAGGCTAGAGGGAAAAACACAGAGGACATGAGCTCAGGGTGAAGGGGGAAACGTTTAAAGAGAAGATGGGGTGGGGGCTTCTTTACACCGAGAGTGGTGGGAGTGTGGAATGAGCTGCCAGATGAAGTGGTAAATTTCGAGCTGACATCATATTTAAGAAAAACCTGGACAGGTAAATGGATGAGAACTGCATGGCAGTATATGGGCCAGGTTCCGG
Organism: Hypanus sabinus; assembly: GCF_030144855.1. NCBI lineage: Eukaryota > Metazoa > Chordata > Chondrichthyes > Myliobatiformes > Dasyatidae > Hypanus > Hypanus sabinus. The sequence goes on along the minus strand of NW_026781418.1, from coordinate 264,524 downwards.
TCAGTGGGTCTAGGCAGAAAAATGGTTTAGGGAAGCCAGGAAAGGCCAAAATGCCTGTTCAATGTGCTGTAAAGTTCTATAGTTCTAAGATTCCAGGGACGTAGGAAGGGATCACAGTTGAACATGCAGTTCATTGGGGTGCTATACTCTTAACTTTGGACGGGCATTCAGCAAGGTCTGTTTCATGGGAGATAAATAGACATGATTGCGGTGACTGGGATTCACAATGAACTGGGAATTTGGGCTCAGAGTTGGCCTGTGTACAGACCTCAGAGAGCGGCGGACGTCCGTAAATCGTGGTGTAATGCACTGATACGGCCTACTGCTTCTGTTCTTTGTGGCAATGATTTGGATGGAAATATGCATATTCAAGTAGGCTTTGTGTGTTTAGAATGTCCTGCCTCGTAGAGTTAGTAAATTGTGAGTACATTGTTTTATTATTTCCAGGTATAGAACAGAGACAACCCTGCGGAGTACATGAATGGGCCTGCAAAGTTGTCCCTAATGCATTCCCTCTTATATGAGATATTTCAACTTTGGAAAAAGGTACTGTCTGTCGACTCAGTCTGTGTCTCTTGTGATCTTAGAAACATCTGTCGGATCTCCCGTTCAAAATCTCCGGAGGCTACCCAAGGCCTTCTAATCCTCCCAATAACGTGGTGAACAGAACTGTGTACAATACGCCGGATGCAGCCTAATCAGAAATATTGATAACGCTGCAACATAACTTCCGGAATGTTTTGAACCCGGTGCCCCCAAAGATACAGTCAAGCGTGTTATATGCCTGGTTAAACACCCCAGAAAGGGTACCCACGGATAACGACATTGGACCCGAATCTCCTTCTGCTAATCAACACTGTTTAGGGTCTTGGTTTTCAGTGTGCGCTATCTTAACATTTGACCTGACAAGGTGCAACATTTCACATTTGTCCGTGTGAAACTCCGTCTGCTGTTTCTCCAACCCATATCTGTAACTGATCCATATCCCACTGGATTCTTTTCAGGTCTTCTACACGATCCACACCACCACCCATCATCGTATCATCTGCTAACAGACCAAACCACTCATCTAAACTGTCATCCGGGCCACTCACATACATTGCAGACAGGAGAGGTGCCAGTTACATACCGAACAATTTATGGCAGTGTTGCATTTGGAGATGGATGTCGGAGGGTCAGAACGGGAGTACGGAGGCAGCCATTTTGATTTGTTTTTCTTCTTCTCATCGGAGTTAAGAGAGTCGGGACTGCGCAGGCGTGTGACGTCGGGTAGTGAAGCGGGAAAGATTTGAAAAAGACACAGCCTTGTACAGCTGGCAGTGGAGTGGCCGGGAGCAGAGTGAAGGCTTAAGGACTTTGGCTCAACGATCTTAGGCGGAAACGGGCGAGGCAAGGTAGGTTTAGGTTTCTGTTTTTCTTGTTATGCAAGTTAATTTGGATAAGTGCAAGCTGTTGTATTTCAGGAAGACGAGCAGCGTGAGACAGTCACAGTGAAGAGGAGGAACTCTGGGAAGTGTTAGAGAATAAATAGCCACAGGGCGACGCGAAAACGTTTCCTAGAAATTAAGGTCAAGGGTGGATAGGGCGGTGAAGATTGCATCTGCATCAATCAAGGCTCTGAGTCCGTGAGTCGAGAGATCACTTTGCATTTGTGCAGGTCTTAGTTGTACAGGACCCTAGAGTATAGTGCTCAGTCCTTGTCCACCTGCTCCATGTGAAATGCCACTGAGCAGCAAAGTTTGCAGAGGGAGCTTTACGGGGATATTGGCGAGACTCTAGAGACTGAATTATGGAGAGAAATCAGACAGATTAAGATTTTATACCCTGGAGTTCATAGGTGACTTACAGAGGTTTATAAAACCACGTGGGGCGCAGACAAGGTGAATGCACAGAGTCATTTCCTATAGACTTGGAGAATTAAGGAACAGAGCGCACAGTTCCGAGGAGAGAGCAGAAAGAGATTTAGCTGTGGTCCGGGATGACAATTTTTGTTTAAAAAACGGTGCTCCGTCTGTGGAAGGGACTGACAGAGGAAATGGTCGATGCAAATGCATTATCACTTGTATACGTGTGCCTTTTTCACGTGGCACCTTCAGAATGACGTCATCAACGTGAACTCTGACCTGCCTGACTTCCTCGTCCCGACGCAAGAGGAGGATCTTCTTCCTTCCCGATGAGAACTTCATTTTGGCGAAGGTTCAGCTGAGAGTAGGTGGGGTCCAGTCCATCTGGGAAACAAAGCAAGAGAATGTGAGAGAGAAACAAACAGAAGGACAAGGGACAGGAAGAGAATGGTGTGGCGGAGTGGGAGACGGAGACACAATTTGAGGGAGATGAGGAAGTGAGTGGAGAGAGAGGTGGAGACAGAGCATCCGATAGAAGGATGAATGGATAGGGGAAATAGGGTGAGACATGAAGGCGCTCGGCTGGAGAATGGGAGAGAATGGGGAGGCAGAACGAGGAGAGGAATTCAACAGGCAGTGTGGATGGAGAAGAAGGAAAGTGACGGTTTGCACCTTAACAAGCGGGGGACCAGCATTCTGGCTGATAGGTTTGACACTGCTACACGGGTGTGTTTAAAAGTGTAAGTGGGGGGAGGGGGACGAACTGTAAATACAAGGATGGAGTTAAAGGAAAACAGTGAATAAGAAAACGTAAGAACGACAACAGAATTAAAGGGCAGAATCCTCAGGAAGTGATCGGAGCGCATGGCCAAGTGCAAGAGGGATCGATGTTAGAAGCGAGGGGAGTGATGGATGAAAAGTATTATACATGAATGAACGAAGTATAAGAAATAAACCGGATGAGCTTGAGGCTCAGTTGGAAAATGGCAAGTATGATGTTAAAGGAATAACAAAGGCATAGCTGCAAGAGGACCAGGGCTGGGAAATGAACATTCAAGCGTAGACGCCCAATCAAAAGGACAGACGGGTGGGCAGAGAGGGTTAGGTATGTCAAGCTGTGGGGGCAAGGGTGCCGGAGAACGACACAAACACTTATTTATTGGTACAATAAAATCGTGTTTCTTACTCGCTACGCAGAAGATCGGAAAATCGAGGACAAACAGGAACACGAACCTCAGACTAGGGGGGCTAGCGACTAGGATCGCCGCGAACCTGGGACTTGGGAACAGGGAGCTGGTATCGCCGCGGAACTTGGACTTGGACAGGGGGAACACCGACAGCCGCGGGCCTTGGACTCGGACAGGGGGAGCATGGGTAGGAAGGGAGCAGAACCCCGCCGGGCAGCGGCAGTCCGGACGGACCCGCCCGACGGAGGCAACGGGTAGGAACATCGAGTCAGGACTCCGCCTTCCACTCAGGCACCGAGCCGAGACTCTTCGAGGGTAGACATGGAGAACGGGCAGTAACATCAAGTTAGGACTCCGCCTTCAACTCACCCCTGCTAGATTGACCCTACCCAGACCGACTCTGACGACGGAAGCCCAATTGTGGGTACTCCGATGCGGGCTGGATCTCTCTGGTTTGTCGTAGCAGCGTCGGCGACTTGCAAAGGCTTCTTCAACGCTCTCGCACCGAACGGCTAAAGCCAGGGGCTTATATGCTGCCGGTTCGGGTCGAGGGTAGATTACCATGATTGCCGAGCTCAAGGGACGCGGGAAACGGAGTTAGACGGGAACAAGGAGACAATGGTCCGAATCGCAACCTAACTAAATTTAAAGGGGAACCGATCCGGACCATGAAAGGGAGGCTCTACTGGTGAGGAATGAAATTCAGTCCCTTGCGAGGGGTGACATAGAATCAGGAGATGTAGAGTCAGTATAGAGCAGGGGTGGGCAAACTTTTTGACTTGTGGGCCACAAAGGGTTCTAAAATTTGACAGAGGGGCCGGACCAGATGGACGGAGATGGACGGAGTGTTTTGGTAATACACCTCATAAGAGAAAATAAAATATCATGGGATAGGTAGAAAACATGTGCTCTAATTTCAGTTGAAAATGAACAAATGCATTACAACAAAATATCTGTCTTTGAAGTCCCATGGTATTCAGCTATTTATTGAAATGACTTTTAAAACACTGAAAATTAAATGAACAAAATACAGCTTTTTTAATAATAACAGTTATTATTTTAAAGCACTGAAAATTCTATTATCCTTCAAGATATTATCATCATCACTCTCCTCCTGACTGTCTTTATTTCAAAAACGGTAGGAGATGCAGGTCTACTTGTCCTGCTCCTTCTTATTCAATTGTCCCCTGTGCCAAAACTCAACAACGACCAGCACAAAGAGAGAACAGTGACAGCGCGCCAGTATGCGGAGCGCGTTATTTGATCTGGAGCGCATTTTTTATTTTGAGAACGTACGTGTACCTGCGCACTACTCATGTCCATCACAACAGAAATGACATGTAACATGTAAGGCTTATTGAAAAAAAAATATTTTCTAATGCATTTTTTACATAACACAAAGAAGAAACTTATTTTTAATTTCAGTGGGAACAGTGTTGTTGGTCTCCCTTTTTAGCCAGCGCATCAAAGTCTGGATTTAGTTTTGTTGTGGCGATTCTCAGGATGGATCTGAGGTGTTGGTCAGTTGACTTGGATCTGTGGCTGGCTTTGTTGATGTTCATGACGCTGAACGCCTGTTCACACAAATAGGTCGAGCCGAACAAAGAGTAAAGCGGAAATGTGGAGTAATACGCTGCACCTCAACAAAGGTCAATGTATATAGACTGCGTCATCTATTGGGAAAACGCCAGAATTGCGGGGCAAACTATACTATAGAGGGAACTGAGAAATTGTAAGTACAGAAAGACCCAAATGGGAGCTATCTATAGGCCGCCAAATAGTAGCCGGGATATAGGGTGCAAGTTACAACAAGAGCTGAAATTAGCATGTCGCAAAGGTAATATTACGGTTGTAATGGGGGATTTCAACACGCAGATAAACTGTGAAAATCAGTTTGGTACTGGACTCAAAGAAAGGGAGTTTGTGGAGTGCCTCCGAAATGGATCGTTAGAGCAGCTTGTACTGGAGCCTGCCAGGGAGAAGGCAATTGTGGATCTAGAGTTGTGTAATGAACCGGAATTGCTAAGGTACAGGAGCCATTAGGAGGTAGTGACCATGATATGATAAGTTTTAATCTACAATTTGAGAGGGAGTAGGGAAAATGGGAAGTGTCAGTATTGCAGTTGAACAAAGGGTACAATGGAGACATGAGGGAGGAACTAGCCAAAGTTGAGTGGAAGGATACCCTAGTAGGGATGACAGTGGAACAGCAATGGCAGTTATTTCTGGGAATAATACAGAAGGTGCAGGATCAGTTCATTCCAAAGAGGAAGAAAGTTACTAAGGGGAGTAGAATCTAAGTAGTCCCTGTCAACCAAGGGAAGTCAAGGACAGTATAAAAATAAAACAGAAGAAGTATAACATAGCAAGGATGAGCGGAAAGCCAGAGGATTGGGGACATTTTAAGGAGTAACAGAAAATAACTAAAAAGTCAATACGGGGAGAAAAGATGAGGCACGAAGGAAAGCTAGCCAAGAATATAACGGAGGATTCTAAAAGCTTCTTTAGGTATGTGAAGCGGAAAAAAATTAAGACAAAAGTTGGGCCCTATAAGGCAGAAACGGCTGAATTTGTTATGGGGAATAAGGAAATGCCAGACGAGCTGAAAAGGTACTTTCGATCTGTCTTCACCAGGGAAGACACAGACAATATCCCAGATATCCCGGAGTAACTGACGGAAATCTACATTAGGCAAAAAATGGTGTTGGGTGGACTGATGAGTCTGAAAGCTGATAAATCCCGAGGGCCTGCTGGTCTGCATGCCAGGGTACTTAAAGAAGTGGCTCTAGAAATCGTGGACGCATTGATAACTATTTTCGAATGTTCTATAGATTCAGGGTCAGTTCCAGAGGATTGGAGGGTAGCTAATGTGATCCCACATTTTAAGAAAGGAGGGAGTGGGTAAACAGGAAATTAGCCTGACTTTAGTGGTGGGGAAGGCTGGAGACAATTATAAAAGATTAAATAGCGGCACATTTGGATAGCAATAACACGATCGATCGAGTCATCATGGATGAAGTGGGGGGGGGGGGGATAATGCTTGATTAATTTCTGGAATTTGTTGAGGATGTAACTATGAAAATGGACAAGGAGAGCCAGTGGATGTAGTGCACCTGGGCTTTCAGAAAGCCTTTGATGAAGTCCCACATAGGAGAATAGTAGGCAAAATTGGAGCACATGGTATTGGGAGTAGGGTACTAATATGGATAGAAAATAGGTTGGCAGACAGGAAACAAAGAGTAGGGATTAACGGGTCCTTTTCAGAATGGCAGGCAGTAACTAGTGGGGTACCGCAAGACTCGGTGCTGTGATCGCAGCTATTTACAATATACATTCATGATTTAGATGAAGGGATAAAAAGTAACATCAGCAAATTTGCAGATAACACAAAGCAGGGTGGCAGTGTGAAATATGAGGAGGATGTTAGGCGAATGCAGGGTGACTTAGACAGGTTGGGTGAATGGGCAGATACTTGGCAGATGCAGTTTAATGTGGATAAATGTGAGATTATCCTCTTTGGTGGCAAGAATCGGAAGGCAGATTACTATCTGAATGGTGTCAAGTTAGGAAAAGGGTAAATACAACGAGATCTAGGTGTTCTTGCTCATCAGTCACTGAGAGCAACCATGCAGGTACAGCAGGCAGAGAAGAAAACTAATGACATGTTGGCCTTCATAACCAGGGGAGTTGAGTATAGGAGCAAAGAGGTCCTTCTGCATTTGTATAGGGCCCTTGTGAGACCACAGCTGGAGCATTGTGTTCAGTTTTGGTTTCCAAATTTGAGGAAGGACCTTCTTGCTATTGAGGGACTGCAGCTTAGGTTCACGAGGTTAATTCCCGGGATGTTATATGTTGAAAGATTGGAGCAATTGGGCTTGTACACACTGGAATTTAGAAGGATGAGAGGGGATCTGATTAAAAGATATAAGATTATTAAGGGATTGGACACGCTACAGGCAGTAAACATGTTCCCGATGTTGGTGGAGTCCAGAAACAGGGGACACAGTTTAAGACAAAGGGCTAGGCCATTTAGAACTGAGTTAAGGAAAAGCTTCTTCACCCATAGAGTTGTGGATCTATGGACTGCTCTACCTCAGAAGGCAGTGGAGGGCAATTCTCTGGATGCTTTCAAGAAAGAGTTAGATAGCGGAGACAAGGGATATGGGGAGAAGGCAGGAACGGGGTACTGATTGTGGATGACCAGACATGATCGCAATGAATGGGGATGCTGGCTCGAAGGGCTGAATGGCCTACTCCTGCCCCTATTGTCCGTTGTCTATCGGCTATTGCGTACAAGAGTAAGACGCTCATGTTACGGTTGTACAGGACGTCGGTGAGGTCACACGTGGAGTATGGTGTTCAGTGTTGGTCGTCCTGTTCCTGGAAAGATGCCATCGAACTGGAAATGAGTGCAGGGGAAATTTTCGACGACGTTGCCGGGAGACCGGGGACTGAGTTAGGGAAAGAGGTTGGGTTGATTGTGACTTTATTCCTTGAGCGCAGGGATGACCTTTCAAGGGTATATATAGACACGAGGAGCACAGACAGAGTAAATGGGCGCTATTATTTCCCCTAGACTTGGTCAATCGAGGACCTGAGCTTACAGGTATAAGGAGAGAGGGGAAAAAAGATTCAACTGGTGAGCCGATTGACAACCGTCTGTTACCCAGATGGTGGTCAGTCTATGGAACAATCTGCCAGGGAATTGGTGGAGACGAATGCATTACACACTTGAGCATTTGGGAATATGACATGTGAGCCCTCCAGAATGACGTCGTTGTTCCATCACTGACCTGCTTGTCTATTGCTGAGCCGTTCGACTTTCCGAATGTTCAGCTCCGTGTAGGTGGAGGTCAGATCGTCTGCGAGAGAGAGATAGACAAGTATGAGATAGCGCGATAGAGAGTCGGGGACAGTTAGGTGCAGAGGAAAGTGAAGAGGGTACAGAGACGGTGGGGGGATAGGGTTGGGGACAGTGTACGTGTTGAAGGGAGGCAAGAGAGGGAAGCGAGACAGGGAGTACAACGACAAAGAGAGTAAAATGGATGGAATGAGTTGTTGAGAGTGGGTGACTGAAGAGTGGCGACAGGTGGGAAAATGGAGCCGAATTGCGGAAAGAGAATGAGGAGAAATAGGAGAGAGAGGGGTAAAGTGAGGTGAGGGGAGCGAGGTAGTCAGTGCGGAGAGTAGGATTAAGAGGCTGGGCAGAGGGGTGAGAGAGTAGAAAATACATGATGGAGAAATATTGCGGGAGAGAGGATGGAAGAGTCAAAAGGAACGAGAGTGTGAGGGAAAGAGTGCAGAGGGAGAGCCAGATTGGGAGTCCGGGGGAAGGTGAGAGAGGAGAGAGGATTAAGAAAGTGAGCAATGAGAGAGAGAAGTGTTAATGGGTAAAAAGTGGTAGAGAGATGCTGGGAGATCAGAGAGCGGACAGTATAATCACGCGAGAGCGAGGCAAAAGAGAAGGTAAAGAGGGAGCGAAAAGGAGAGAGTGAGAGAGAGGGAATAGTGGGACAGATAGCGTGAACGACAGGGCAGAGAGAGAATGGGTACGTAAGAGAGAGAGGTTCAAGGAGGTATAGAGGGGGATGGTGGCGTTCGAGAGGAGCGAATGAAAGAGAGCAGTATGGGGAGAATAGTTAGAGGGTAAAGAGAGGGGGTGATGAGGGACAAGGGGGAGAGTGAGGACAACAGAGGGGAGAGTCGATGAGATGGGAAAAGAGGGATAGAGGGGAGGAGTGGGGAAACAGAAGAATGAGTGTGAGAGGGAAATGGATAGAGAAGGGGGAGAGGTAAGGTTTGCGCAGAGTGCTGGGGGGAGCAGGTGGAAAATACGAGAGGGGATCAAAATATATTTTAAGGGGGCTCCCTCATCACTGCATCTCTCATTGCCCTCTCCAAACACCACCCTTCTTAAGGTGCACCTTATTAGCTGCCATCCCACAACCCTCCCTCCTTTCGCGGTCTAAGCGCTCCCCTCTCATTCACCCTTCCACCCCACCGCCTCGACCACGTTACTTCCAAAACACTGCCCCCCATGACATTCTGTCCTCCCACATCACACTCTCTAGACACCACTCCACATTGGTGCCTCGATAATGCCCTCCTATGGCAGTCGCTCCACGCACCCCTTCCTAAAGCACGCCAGCGTCACTGACGTCCCCACCCTCACATTGCTTCCTCCGTGTATCCTGTCCTGCGCGTTCCCTCTGACATATTCTCAAACAGCGAATCATTAGGGTCAGCTGTAAGTTTGCCCTGAGGATTCTCGGCCGGATTCGACAAATTACATGAACACAGTCAAGACAACAACGATGAAACTGACTTCCATCTCTACGGACCCGGGGCACAGAGAGGGTCTAGGCTTTAGGCTCCACGTACGATACATGAGGTTCAGAAATGGGCTGAGGCTCCCTCATCATCGACCCAGTCAAACACAGAGTGAATCTCCTAGTGTAGCGTCTCACAAGTCCTGGGCCTAGACACAGAGTGACGCTCCCTCCTCAATGTGCCATCACAAACCCCCAGGGTCAAACGCAGAGGGGGTTTCCATCCACACTATCCAACACACGCTCTCGGAGTCAGACTCAAAATGAAACTCTCTCTGTCTTTCTGCCCCACTCACCTTGGGAAGGTGCCCGTGAGCCTGTATTTGTGCGTTTCTTCTTCATGGAAGCTTCGCGGTCGTCTATCCTGTGGTGGATCCTCTGCGTGTCTGAGCTCAGGAAGGAGAAGTAACCGTTGTCAGAGTAAGCCGGTTTTGACAAGGGAGTCTGACCGACACCAAAAAACACAAGCTGTACAGCTGAAAAAGAAAGGAAGCGAGAGCTGGGGGGGGGGCGGTGGGAGAGGAACCGTGGAGAGGGAATGAGAGTGCGAGAGAATGGCCGCAGAGGTGGACTTCAATAAAGCCTTTGACAAGGTCCCACATAGGAGATAAGTTCCGAAATAAGAAGATTCAGTTGCGAGGTATTGATGATAAAGTAGTTAACTGGATTCGACATTGGCTCAATGGGAGAAGCCGGCGAGTGGTAGTGGATGATTTCTTCCCTGAGTGGAGGCTTGTGACTAGTGGTGTGCCACAGAGATCATTGCTGGGTCCACTGTTATTTTTCATCTATATCATTGATTTGGATGATAATGTGGTAAATTGGATCGGCAAATTTGCTGATGATACAAAGATTGGAGATGTAGTGGACAGTGAGATAGGTTCTCAAAGCTTGTAGGGGGATTTGGACCAGCTGGAGAAAATGACTGGAAAATGGCAGATGGAGTTTAATACAGACAAGTGTGAGGTGTTGCATTTTGGATGGGAAAATCAAGGTGGAACACACAGGGTAAATGGTAGGACAGTGAGGAGTGCTGTAGAACAGAGGGAGCTGGGGATACAGATACACAAATACTGATACTAATAAATACTGATGCAAAAAAAAAACAGTTAATATCTCTCCCATTTCTTTTGGTTCCATACATAGACTATCACTCTGATCTTCAGGAGCACAAATTTTATCCATTATTATCTTTTTGCTCTTAACATACCTATAGAGGCTCTTAGGATCATCCTTCACCCTGACTGCCAAAGTAACCTCATGTCTTCTTTTACCCCTCCTGATTTCTTTCTTAAGTATGTTCTAACTCTTTTTATACACCTTCGAGGGATTCACAAGTAGATCGGGTTGTAAAGAGAGCTTTTAGTACATTGGCCTTTATAAATTGGAGTATGAGAGTTGGGATGAAATGGTGAGGATGGATAAGACATTTGAAAGAGCGAAATTGGAGCATTGTGTGCAGTTTTGTTCACCAAATTACAGGAAAGATATTTACAATGTTGAACGAGTGCAGAAAAGGTTTGCAAGGACATTGCAGAGACTCGAGAAACTTAATTACCGAGAAAGGTTGAATAGGTTTGGTCTTTATTCCCTGGAGCGTAGAGGAATGTGGGGAGATTTGATAGAGTTATATAAAACAATGATGGGTATAGACAGAGTGAATGCAACCAGGCTGTTTTACGCTGAGGCCAGGGGAGAAAAAAAAAAAAAAACAGGGCATGGGTTAAGGGTGAAAGTGTTGGCGCGTGGCCTACTGGATAAGGCATTGGTCTAGTGATCTGATGGTCACTGGTTCAAGGCTCAGCTGAGGCAGCGTGTTGTGTCCTTCAGCAAGGCATTTATCAACACATTGCTCTGCGACGACACAGGTGCCAAACTGCTTGGGTCCTAGAGCCCTTCCCTTGGAGAACATGAATAAGAATAAGGAGCATTTGTTCTTGGAGGATATTGGAATTCTGATAGAGAAGAAGAGAGAGATGTAGAACATGTATAGGCAACAGGGAGGAGATAATTTTCTTGAGGAGTATAAAAAGAGTAATTTTTATATACGTTTGAGGACTATAACAAGTATACTTAAGAAAGAAATCAGGAGTGCTGAAAAAAGACATGTTGTTACTGTGGCAGTCAGGGTGAAGTATAATACTAAGAGTATCTACAGGTATGTTAAGAAAACAAGAATAGTAATAGATAAAATTGATCCACTTGAAGATCAGAGAGTTCGGCTATGTATGGAGCCAAAAGAAATGGGAGAGGTATTGATATATTTTTTGTTTTGCATCTGTATTTACTAAGGAAACTGGAATGGAGTCTATGAAAGCAGGGCAAACAAGTAGGGTGGTCATGGAACTTATATAGATTAAATAGGAGGAGGTGCTTGTGCCCTGAGGCAATTCAGAGTAAATTAATCCCCAGGACCTGACAGGGTATTCCCTCGGACCTTGAGAGGGACAAGTGTTGAAATTGCAGGGGCCCTGGCAGAAATATTTACAATGTCGATATCCACGGGTCAGGTGCCGGGGGATTGGAGGATAGCTCATGCAGTACCGTTCTTTAAAAAAGTCTCAAAAAGTAAGTCGGGATATTATAGGGCGATAAGTTTGAAATCGGTAGTAGGTAAGTTATTGGAAGGAATACGAAGAGATAGGATCTACAAGTATTTGAATAGACAGACACTTATTAGAAAAAGTCAGAATGGATTTGTGCGTGGTAGGTCATGTTTAACCAATCTATTAGAGTTTTTCGAGGACGTTACCAGGAAAGTGGATGAAGGGAAGGCAATGGATGTTGTATACATGGATTTCAGTAAGGTCTTTGACAAAGACCCGCATGGGAGGTGTAACGTTCTCCTTCGCGTGTCACGAACGCCGAATTTAACGTCGAGATAAACCAGTTAATAAGAACCAGATCGCAGTAAGATTAACCATTTACTGTTCACTCTTCACATTAACATATGGTGAAAACTATTGATAAAACAATACAAGATTGATACAGTATTTGTTCCTTCCTTAATATCACATTTCAAGTGTAAATACTTGCAAAGGTGACTATAACTACATTACACTAAGGTGCAGTATACAGGGAGAGTTTACCTGCTCCATTGACTACTTTAAATACACTTCCAAGCAAACTGTCCGCGACTCTTTAACTAACGAAAGCATAAACATTATCTACCGTCGTTACTTCTAACAGGATCGGCATTAACATCTTAGTTCAATATATCGATTATCTATTAACTTACAGCGTTGCTCTCACTGTGATTTTTCATGCCTGCAAAACAACTTCTGCTCAGGTGAGCCTCGTGGTAAGCCCCCACCCTCGCTCTAATTTCAAACCGGTACTTTCCCACAAGACGCGGCGAAACCGGATGTGACGTCATCGCATGCCGATATATTTTACATGCAATGAATATAGTTTAAACACTTCTAATTCTAACTAGAAAATACTATTGAATGAATTACTAAGCGAAAATATTATAAAGTAAATAACTGTCGTAAAGACAGCACAGGAGGTTAGGAAGATTCATTCGGTAGGTTTACAAGGAGGGGATTATTGCTGGGTCCATTGTTTTTTGTTATCTATATCAATGATCTGGATGATAATTTGGCAAATTGGATCCGCAAATTTGCTGATGATACAAAGATTTAAGGTGTAGTGGACAGTGAGGAATGTTTTCAAAGCCTGCAGAGGGATTTGGATCAGTTGAAGGAATTGGCTTCAAAATGGCAGAAATGATGTATTGCACCTCGGAATGTCACGCCAAGGTAGAACATAAAAGGTAAATGGTAGGACATTGAGTAGTGCAGTAGAACAGAGGGATCTGGGAGGACAGAGACATAACTCACTAACAGTGGTTTCACAAGTAGATAGGGTTGTAAAGGAAGCGTTTGGTACATTGGCCTTTATAAATCAAAGTGTTGAGGTTCAGAGTTGGAATGTAATGGTGAGCCTGTATAAGATATTGCTGAGATCGAATTTGGAGTATTGTGTGCAGTTTTGGTCACCTAATTATAGGAAGGATATTAATAAGGTTGAAAGAGTGCAGAGAAGATTTAAAATGATGTTGCCGGATCTTGAGACACTGACTTACAGTGTAAGGTTGAATAGGTTTTGACATAATTCCCTGGAGCGTCGGAGAATGAGGAGTGATTTGATAGCGGTGTGAGTCGAGCGAGGAGATACCTGAGCCTCTAGTTATGATGTTTGTACCTTCAAAGGGGACGGGTGAGGTTCCGGAGGATTGGAGGGTTGTGGATGTTGTTTCTATATTCACGAAAGAGAGTAGAGATAGTCCAGGAAATTATAGACCAATGAGTCTTACTTCAGTAGTTGCTACGTTGAAGGAGAAGATCCTGAGAGGCAAGATTTGCGAACATTTGTAGAGGCATGATATGATTAGTAATAACCAGCATGGATATGCAAAGACAGGTCGTGCCTTATAAGCCGGATTGCATATTTATTCAGGATGTGTCTGAACATGTTGATGAAGGTAGCGCAGCAGATCTGGCTTATAGTGATTTCAACGAGAATTTGATAACGTACCCAGGGAAGGTTTATTGGGAAAGTAAGAGTGCATAGGACAGAAAGGGACTTTGCTTTCTGGATGCAGAACTGACTAACCCACAGAAGGATTTAGATGGGTCATATTCTGCATGGAGGCCGTTGAACAGTAGAGTTCCTCAGGGATCTGTTCTGGGACCCTTACTCTTCGTGATTTTATAAGTTACCTGGATGAAGGTGTGGAGTTGTGGCTTCGTAAAATTTGCGGTGTATACATGGTTGGGGTTGTTGAGATACCGTCAATAATAAGGTCAGTCAGAGATTACAGCAGGACAGTCACAGGATTCAAAACTTTGCTGAGAAGTGGCAGATGGTGCTTAACCCAGATAAGAGTGAGTTTGTTCTTTTCTGGAGGTCAAATATAATGGAAATATTGTCGGCAGTTTGGTGGATCAGAGACATCTTGGATGTTCGAGTCCATAGGACACTCAACAATGCTGCGCAGGTTGTCTCTGTGCTTAAGAGAGCATCCGGTGCATTGGCCTCCATCAATCGTGAAGCTGAGTTTAGGAGCAGTGAGGTAATATTACAAATATATTGGACCCTTATTAGACCCCACTTGGAATACGGTGCTCAGTTCTGGTCGCCTCATTACAGGGAGGTTGTGAAAACGATATCGAAAGGTTGCAAAGGAGATTTACAAGGATGTTAACATGATTACATCAGGCAGGATGTAATGGTGGAGCAGAATGAATGGGACAAATGGTCTAATTCTGCTCCTAAATCCTACGTTCTCATGATCAGTTACTTTGTCTGAAAGCGAAAAAAATAAATGCTTTTACCAATCTGTACTGGCTAAAGGTTGATGTCACGAAGGTCACAGGATAAGATGCAGATGCTGCCTTGCATGTGCGATCTAACAAAAGCTAGCAGCATTGCATACCAGGAATGAGGTAGTGTTAACATTTATCCATCACTGTCTTGGTAAAAGAGTAACTGACTGCAGATGTGCAGTTCTAATTTTGTGCACCGCGGGGAAGCATTCGTAGACTAGCTGATATCCAACAAGTACTTCTTGAATTCGCTCACTGAGTATATTTGGCTGTTGGCTCGTGCCCAAAATTCAATGTATAAATTTAAGAGTTAACCTGTCATTGGCGGAGTCGTAGGGCAACGGGGTCACCTGTTGAGGGGTTAACCGAACACCGATGTTTTTGTCTTTATTTCTGTTTGATCCCAGGATAAATTCTTTTACAGTCCAATTCGGTAAAAAAGGGTAATTCCTTCGAGAATAATGATGTGGGACACAGGGAGAGATGACCGGCTGATTTGATTTTGTATGAGCTTTTTTTTATTGGTATGTGTAATAAACTTAGACATGTCCATTAAGAACATCCCAGATGGTAGACACCCTGGGAGCTGTTAATAACCTAGCCAAAGAGAGTAAATTTGGTGGGGTTCTTTCTGACTATCCACACGATCAATGCCTCTGTCAAGTCACCTCACATTCCCCGTCGCTGCAAGAAGAGAACTGCGAGTTCACTGAAACTATTACTAGAAGGCATGATCCCCAATCCAGGCAAAATCTTTGTAAAGCTCCTCTGGACCAGTCCTATAGGTTCCACATTACCCTTGCGGTGTGTTGACCAGGACTGAGCACAGTTCTCCAAGGCGGGGGGGGGGGGGGGGTGCGT
Organism: Hypanus sabinus; assembly: GCF_030144855.1. NCBI lineage: Eukaryota > Metazoa > Chordata > Chondrichthyes > Myliobatiformes > Dasyatidae > Hypanus > Hypanus sabinus. Next base: position 248,973 of record NW_026781418.1, on the reverse strand, counting down.
CTTACCGGTGTGCTATAGGGCTGTAAAATTACCTCTCGCTTTTGAACTCAATTCCACGGCTGATGATTACCAATGCACCGTATTCTTAAACACAGAATCAAACTGCGCAGCAGCTCTGAGTGTCAGATGGTCTCGGACTCCAAGATCCCTCTGATCGTCCACACTGCAATGTATACCATTAGTAATATATTCTGCCATTATATTAAACCTACACAAATGAACCACCTCCCGCTTACCTGGGTTGAACACAATCCGCCAATTCTCAGCCCAGTTTTGCATCCATAAGACCATAAGACAAAGGAGCCTTGCATGGGGTAGCTTATCAAATGCCTTGCCGAGATCCTTTAACAGTGAATCTGCTGCTCTTCCTTCATCAATGTGTATAGTCACATCCTCAAAACATTCAATCAGGTTCGTAAGGCACAAACTGCCCTTGACAAACTTATGCTGAATATTGCTAAATATATTATACCACAAATGTGCATAAATTCTGCCTCTTAGGATCTTCTCCATCAACCTATCAACGACTGAGGTTGGAGTCACTGGTCTATAATATCCTGGGCTATATCTACCCCCTTTCTGTAATAAAGGAACAACATCCGCAAACCTCCAATCCTCCGGAACCTCGCCTGTCCCCATTGATGATACAAAAATCATCGCCAGAGACTCAAGAACCTCCTCCCTTATCTCCCCGAGTAGCCTTAGGTACATCTCATCCGGGCTCGGCGACTTATCCAAACGATGCTTTCCAAAATCTCCAGCACATCCTCTTTTTTTATTATCTACGTGCTCAAGCTTTTCAGTCTGCTGTAAGGCATCACAACGATCACCAAGATCCTTTCCATAGTGAGATCGCACTGAGATCTAACACCTGACCAGGTTAATTTTCCAATACCAAATCAAGAACAGATCTTCGTCTTGCAGGCTTATCTACAAATTGTGTCGAGAATCTTTCCTGAACGCACCTGACAGACTCCAACCTATTTAAACCTCTTGCACTAGGGAGATGATAATCGATATTTGGGAATTTAATATCTCCCATCGCGACAACTCTGTTATTATCATAACTTTCCAGGATTTGTTTCCCTATCTGCTCCTCGATACTACCGCTACTGTAGGGCGGCCTATAAAAAATCCAGTAAAGTTATTGAACCTTTCCTGTTCCCAATCGTCACCCTAAGAGTCTCCGTAGCTAATTCCACCAGATCGTCCAGATTTTCTGCAGAAGTGTCACTATCTCTGGTCAGCAGTGCCACACCTCCACCTCTTTTGCCTCCCCCCGCCCCGTCCTTTATGAAAAATTTAAAAAGTCGGCACTTGTATTATCCATTCCTGTCTCTGAGTCATCCAAGTCTCTGTAACGGCCACCACATCATATCTCCAAGGGAATACTTCTTCAGTTTGAACGGGGCACGACTGCGCAAGCGCGTGAAATTCGGTCCGGGAGAGTTTAAATTCGAGCAGATTAACGGAGCGGGGGACGTAGTGGAGGGAAACAGAGTAGGAAATATTTTGCTCCAGAGGCTTCGGCAAGCAGATGCTGAGGACGAGTTTGCTCCCAGTGGGGTAAGGCTGGGTAATCTCCTTTAATTAATCTAATTAGCTTTGGGATAGGTAATAGAGGCGGCATTTAGGGCAATCGAGTGCTCCGTTTGCAGTTTGTGGGAAGTCAGGGAAGTCACTGCTGTCCCTGATGGCTACACCTGCAAAAGGTGCATCCAGCTGCAGCTCCTGACAAACCGAGTTAGAGACCTGGAGCGGGAGCTGGATAAACTTCAGAGCATTCGGGAGGCGGAGGCAGAAATAAAGATGAGTTACAGGGAGACACTCACCACGAAATGTCCGGAGGCAGGTAGCTGGGTGACTGTGAACGGAGGGAAGGAGAATAGACAGAATGAGCAGAGCACCCCTGTGGCCGATCCCACCAATAATAAGTATACCGCTTTGGATACTGTTAGTGTGGACGACCTACCAGGGATAATTTGTAATGGTCACGTCTCTGACACCGAGACTGGATCCTCAGCTCAGAAGGGAAGGAGTGAAAAGAGGAGAGCAGTAATGATAGGGGATTCAATGGCTGGGGGGGGGGTGTAGAGATAGGAGGTTCTATGGGAGAGATGGAGAATCCCGGATGGGCTGTTCCCTCCCTGGTGCCAGCGTCCGCGATATCTCGGAACGAGATCTCAGTATTCTCAAGAGGGAGGGTGAGCAGTCGGATGTCCTGGTCCATGTTGGTATAAATGACGTGGATAGGAAGAAGGAGGAGGTCCGGCAAAGGGAGCTTAGGGGGTCAGGTGGAAAGTTGAAGGACAGGACCTCCAGCGTTACAATCTCAAGACTGCTTCTCGTGCCACGTGCTAGTGATGCCAGTAATTGGAAGATAATACAGATAAATCCGTGGCTAAGGGGTTTGTGCAGGAAGGATGGCTTTATGTTTCTGGACAATTGGGCCTTTTCCCAGGGAACGAAGGAAACCTGAACTGAACTGGTGCGGGAAGGTTTGCTAGTGCTGCACCGGGGGGTTTAAACTAGATTTGCAGGGGGAGGGGAACCAGAGTGTTAGAGCAGATAGAGAGGTTGAGACGGATAAAGGTCATGCGAGAGCTGCAAGTACCGTGCATGGAGTAAAGCCAGATCTAACATTTGAGGAGAGAGAAACAGAATAAGAGTGTAAAGGTAATTAGATAGAACGGCTAAAGTGCATGTCCGACAATGCAAGAAACATCAGGAACAAAGGTGATGACAAATTACCTTTACAATTTCTCAGTTCTATCCATAGTGACTCTACAACTCCTGATTCTATGTCACACCTCGCAAGGGACTGAATTTCATTCCTCACCAGCAGAGCCACCGAACCCCCTCTCCCCACCTATCTGTCCTTTCGATAGGACGTATACGCATGATTATTAATTTCCCAGTGAAAAGTGGCAGATACGTTCACCACGGAGAAGTGTGAGGTGATACACTTTGGAAGGACAAACTCCAACGCAGAGTATAAAGTAAATGGCAGGATACCTGGTAGTGGGGAAGAGCAGCGGGATCTGGGGGTACGTGTTCACAGATCCATGAAACTTGCCTCACAGATAGATAGGGTAGAAAATAAAGCTTATGGGGTGTCAACTTGCATAAGTCGAGAAATAGAGTTTCAGAGTCGCAATATAAAGACGCAGCTCCATGAAACCCTGCTTAGGCCAGACTTGGAGAACTCTGTTCAGTCTGGTCGCCTCACTATACTAGGATGCTGCCTGGTTTAGTGAGTATGCATTATGATCGGAGATTAAGGGAACAAGGGCTTTACCCTTTGGAGAGAAGGAGGATGAGAGGAGAAATGGTAGAGGTGTACAAGATATTAAGAGGAATACATAGAGTGGGCAGCCAACGTCTTTCCCCAGGGCACCACTGTTCAATACAAGAGGACATGGCTTTAAGGTAAGGGGTTGGAAGTTCAAGGGGGATATTAGAGTAAAGTGTTTTAACTCAGAGTGTGGTTGGTGCCTGAGTCAGTGGTGGAGGCAGATACACTAGTGAAATTTTAGAGACTACTAGACAAGTGTAAGGAGGAATGTAAGGTGGAGAGTTATATGGGGGGAATGGGATAATGGTCGGTACAGCTTTGTGGGCCGAAGGGCCTGTAATGCTCTGTTCAGTTCTGTGTTCTACGTTGTATCATTGCCATGCATTTCTTATTCGTCATCTCTACCGAAAAAGCCTCACTTAGACGAATTTACTTGCCTGTCCTGACTGTCCACTGCGGTAACATTTTCTCAGACTAGTAATGTCACCTCTCCTCCTTCAATTACTTCCGCTTTCTCACGACTAAGAATAGGGAAACCCGAAGTATCGTGCTCGCCTGTTTGCTCCTCCTACATCCAATTCTTACTAATAGCTACAATGTCATAATTCACTGTATTGATTCATTCGCTGAGCTCAACTGCCTTTTTTAAAAAGCTTCCTGCATTGAAATATACGGAGCTCCGTGCACTAGTCGCATTATGCATAAACTCTTGATATCTGACTTTTTTTCTGCTGTCTTAACAACATCTGTTTCCATATCGACTCCGCTCTGCTCTGGAGCTCTGAATCCCATCCCCTTGCAAATCGAGTTCAACAACTCTCCCAAAAACTCTCATGCACAATACTGACAATCCTTCCTGCTAGGATGTCAGTTTCCCTCCAGTTCAGGTGTAAACCGTAAACCGTCTTCCATCTCTTCTATACAGATCCAACTTCCTTGGGAAAGAATACAATGATTCTAAATTTTACACCACGTGCTAAACAGCATGGAGTCCCTATGTCTGGACACACTGGGACTGTTAGTAGTCCTGTCCTTTATTTCAATAACCAAATCCCTGAGCTCACTTTGAAAAAAAGCACCTTCCTGTGCATACTGATTTCATTTGTACATCTATGCTGCTCACTCTCTCACTCACTTAAGAATCAAAGAGAGGAATGGTGTGCTGAGAAAAGAGGAAGGAAGGGGAGTAGTGTGGGCCCACAGAACGAGCGTTCAGATTGCAGTCGTTGGAGCAGAACGTGAGAATTGCCATTTTCTTCCTCCCTATCTCTAATTGGAGTCTGCTTAAAGCACAAAATCCACTGACCCATGACGAGAAGTCAGAGCGATAGCAAGAATCCCTCCATCGAATCCCATCACACAATCGTGGAAACATAGACTGAGTAAGGCTCCCTCCACAACGATCCATCACACACTCCGGGGTCATTCATAGAGTAAAGCTCTGTGAGTGGGCTGTATGCTGCCAGAAGAGGAAGGAAGGGGAGGAGAGAGTGGTGAGTTTAAAGATTACGGGAAGGTTTGCCAGTGCTACATCGGTGGTTGAAACTAGATTTGCAGGTGAGGGAAACCGAAGTGTTAGAGCCGATAGTGAGGTGGAGAAGGATAAAGTTCATGCAAGAACTGCAAGTATAGTGCATGGGGTAAAGCCAGATCTATTACAAAAAGAGGATTTGAGGAAAGAGAATCAGAATAAAGAGTGTACACGGACTAAAGTGTGTGTTGCAATGCAGGAAGCATCTGGAACAAAGGTGATGAACTGAAACCTTGGATACATACATGGAATTATGATGTAGCGGCCATTACAGACTTGTCTGGCAGCAGACCAGGAATGGATTCTCAATATTCCTGTATTTCTGTGACTTAGAAGGGATAGACAACGGGGAAAGAGGGAGTAGGGGTGAAATTACTGGTTAGGGATGCTATTACAAATGCAAAAAGGTGGGTAATGTAACAGGATCCTCTTGTGTCAGTATGGATGGAATTCAGAAACAGAATTGGAGCAGTTACTCTATTGGGAGCATTTTTTGGCCCGCTGGTAGCAGCAGAGATATTGAGGAACAGACTCAGGAGGCAGATTTTGGAAAGGTGCGAAAATAACTTGTTTGTTATCATGGGTGATTTTAACTTCCCTAATATTGATTGGCACCTGATTAGTTTCCATGCTTTGTATGGGACAGAAGTCGTTAAGTGTGTCCAGGACGGATTCCTGTCACAGTATGTTGGTTGGCCGACTAAGGGGAATGCCACACTAGATCTTCTATTAGGTAACAAACCGAGTCAGGTCACAGATCTCTCAATGGTTAAGCATCTGGAGGACAGTGTCCACCGCTCCACGGACTTTAACATTATCATGGAATAAGATAGAATCAGAAAGAACAGGATTTTCTTTTTATTATTGAGGAAGGGCAAATTATGAGGCTATAAGGCTAGAACTTGCGGGCCTGAATTCTGATGATGCTTTGGCAGGGAAATGTACTATGGACATGTTGCGGTTGTTCATGGATCTGTCGCAGGATGTTAGGGTTACATTTGTCACGGTGAGGAAGATAAAGAATGGTAGGGTGCAGAAGCCATGGCTGATAAGTGAAGTGAAAAATCTAGTCAGTTGGAAGAAGATAGCATGCATAAGCTTTAGGAAGCAAGGGTCAGATGGGGATAATAAAGAATATAGGGTAGCAATAAATGTACTTAAGAAGGGGCTGAGGAGAGCAGGAATAGGGCATGAGAAGGCTCTGAGGAGGAGGGTAAATGAAAACCCCAAGCATTCTTCAATGATGTGAAGAGCAAAAGGTTGACAGATGTGAAGCAATGACCGATAAAGGTGGGAAGATGTGCCTGGAGGCTGTGGAGGTGAGCGAGGTCCTGAATGAATACTTCTCTTCAGTATTCACCATTTTGAGGGAACTTGATGACGGTGAGGAAAATATGAGTAGCTTGAAGCTCCGGAGCATGTTGATATGAAGGGAAATGACGTGTTGGAGCTGTAAAAATACTTTAGGACGGTTAGGTCCTCGGGGCCTGACAGAATATTCCCCACGCTGCCCCATGTAGCGAGGGAAGAGATTACTCAGCCTCCGGCTAGGATCTTTATGTCCTTGTTGTCTACGGGAATGGTACCGGAGGAGTGGAGGGAGGGGAATGCAGTTCCCTTGTTCACAAAAGGTAGTAGGAATAGTCCGGGTAATTATAGACCAGTCAGTTTTACGTCTGTGTTGGGAAAGCTGTTGTAGTTTCTTGGAGATTGGATCTATAGGAATATCGAGATTTATGGTCTGATCAGGGACATTCAGCATGGCTTTGTGAAGGGCGGTTTCTTTCTAACAATCCTGATATCGTTATTTGAGTAGGTGACCAGGCATATAGATGAGGGTAGTGCAGTGTTTGTGATCAGGCATTTGATAATGTTCCACACGGTAGGCTTATTCAGATATCAGAAGGCAAGGTATCCAGGAAGGTTTGGCCAGGTGGATTCAGAATTGGATTGCCTGCAGAAGGCAGAAGGTCGTGGTGGACGGAGTACATTCGGATTGGAGGGTTGTGACCAGTCGTTTCCCCCCAGGGTCGGTTCTGGGACTCCTACTTTTCGTGGTTTTCACTAACGACCTGGATGTGATGGTTGAAGGGTGGGCTGGCAAGTTTGCAGACGGCACAAAGTTCGGTGGTGTTGTGGATAGTGTAGGGGATTGTCGAAGATTGCAGAGACATTGATAGGATGCAGAATTGGGCTGAGAAGTGGCAGATGCCTTCAACACGGAGAAGTGTGAGGTGACACACTTTGGAATGACCGAATCCAAGGAAAAGTAGAAAGTAATTGACAGGATACTTGGTAGTGGGAAGGAGCAGAGCGATCTGTGGGTACATGTGCACAGATCCCTGAAAGTTTCCTTACAGATAGATAGGGTAGGTAAGAAAGCTTATGTGCTGTTAGCTTTCATAGCTTTCATAAATCGAGGGATAGGGTTTAAGAGTCGCGAGGTAATGATGCAGCTCTATAAAACCCTGATTACGGCGCACTTGGAATGCTGAGTCCAGAGTGGTTGTCACACTAGAGGAAGGATGTGGAAACATTCGAAATGGTACAGGGCAGATTTACCAGGATGCTGCCTGGTTTAGAGAGTATGGATTATGATCAGAGATTAAGGGAGCTAGGGCTTTACTCTTTGGAGAGAACGAGGATGAGAGGAGTCATGACAGAGGTATACAAAATATTAGGAGGAATAGATAGAGTGGACGATCAGCGCCTCTTCCCCAGGGCACCATTGCTCAATACAAGAGGACATGGCTTTAAGGTAAGGGGAGGGAAGTTCAAGGGGGATATTAGAGGAAGGTTTTATACTCAAAGAGTGGTGGGGCGTAGAATGCACTGCCTGAGTCTCTGGTGGAGGCAGACACACCAGTGAAACTTAACAGACTACTGGACAGGTATATGGAGGAATTTAAGTTGGTGGGGGTGGAGGTTATATGGGGGGGGCAGGGTTTAAGGGTCGGCACAACATTGTGGTTCGAGAGAGCTGTAATGTACAGAACTATACTATGTCCTAAGTTGTAACATTGCCATACAATTCTAATTTGTCATTTCCACCCATAAAGCTTCACTAAGACGAATTTTCTTGCCTGTCCTGACTGTGCACTGCTTTGGCATTTTCGTAGCCTAGAAATGTCACCCTTCCCCTCTCTGCAGTTCCTACCGCATTCTCACGACTAAAAATAGGAAAACCCGAAATATCGTGCTGTCCTGCTTGCTCCTCCTACACTCCATTCTCAATAATGGCTGTAATATCATATTCACTTTGTTGATTCACGCCCTGAGCTCAACTGCGCTTCTCAGAAGCTTCCTGCATTGAAATAGACGGAGCTCAGCGTATCAGTCGGATGATGCACATCCTTTTCAATCCTGATTTGTTCTGAGGTCTTAACAACATCTGTCTCCATATCGACTCCACTATCTGCTCTGGAGCTCTGAATCCCATGCCCCTGCACCTAGAGTTGAACAAGTCTCACAAATCCTCTCATGCACAGTACTGAGGAATCGTCCCGCGAGGATATCAGTTCCCCTCAATTTTATCTGTAAACTATCGTCCATCTCTTCTATACAGATCCCATCTTCCTTGGAAAAAATGCAGTGATTCATAATTTTGGAGCCCTTCCACTTACACCACGTGCTAAGCTGTATGGTCTTCCTATCTCTGGACACACTGGGACGGGTACTGTTCCTGTCCTTTATCTTAACAGCTAAATCCCTGATTTCATTCTGCAAAACCACCTCCCCGTACATACCGAATTCATTTGTACATATCTGCTGGTAGGTAGGTTTGCTAGAGAGGCTTCAGTGGATTTAAGCTATATACGAAGGGGCATGGGGAACCAAAGTGTTGGAACAGATTTATGTGAGAAGGAAGAAAAAGAGGACAGTAAAGTTATTTCAACGGTCAGAGATAAACAGAGAGGAAGAGGAGGATAATTTCTTAAATGCAATTATTTTAATGCTAGGAGCATTTTAAGAAAGGTGGTTGAGCTTAGAGCATGGATTGATACTTGGAAATATGATGTTGTAGCTATTAGTGAAACATGGTTGCAGGAGGGGAGTGAAAGACAACTAAATATTCCTGGATTTCGTAGCTTTAGGTGGGATAGAATCGAAGGGACAAAAGGGGGACGTGTTGCGTTGCTTGTCAGAGAAAATACTGCAGCGTTGCTCTGGCAGGACAGATTACAGGACTCATCTAGGGAGACTATTTGGGTGGAATTGAGGGATAGGAAAGGTGTAGTAATACTGATAGGGTTGGATTATAGACCACCTAATGGGGAGCGAGAATAGGACAGCAAATCTGCAAGGGAACAGCAGATGGTTGTAGTAAACACAGGGTTGTGATTGTGGGAGATTTTAAATTTCCATACATAGATTGAGAAGCTCATACTATAAAAGGGATGGACTAGTTTGTAAAATGTGTGCAGGACAGTTTTTCTGCAGCAATACATAGAGGTACAGAACAGTGTGTCACCGAACAGAAGGGGCAGTGCTGGATCTTCCGTTAGGGAATGAGATAGGTCAGGTGACGGAGGTATGTGTTGGGGAGTACTTCGGGTCCAGAGATCACAATGCCATTAGTTTCTGTATAATTATGGAGAAGGATTGGACTGGACCCAGGGTTCACACTTTTGCTTGTAGAAAGACTAACTTGGAGGAGATGCGAAAGGATTTAGTAGGAATGGATTGGGCAATTTGTTTTATGGGAAGTCTGTAATAGAGAACTGGCGGTCATTTAAAGGTGAAATTTTGAGGGTGCTGAATTTTTATGTTCCTGTTAGGTCGAAAGAAAAGGTTAACTGTTTGAGAGAACCATAGTTCTCAACGGATAATGGAAACTTGGTTCGGAAAATAAGAGAGAGATTTACAGTGAATACAGGTAGCATCGAGTAAATGAGGTGCTCGAGGAATATAAAGAATGTAAAAAGAATCTTTAGATAGAAATTAGAAAAGCTAAAAGAAGATACGAGGTTGCTTTGACAACTGAGGTGAAAATAAATCCGAAGTGTTCGACAGTTATGTTAATAGCAAACGGATAGTGAGGGATAAAATTGGTCCATTAGAGAAGCAGATTGGACAGCTATGTGTGGAGCCGAAAGTGACGGGGGAGGTTCTGAACAATTTATTTCCTTCGGTATTCCCGAAGGAGAAAGATATTAAATTGTGTGAGGTGAGGGAAACAAACAGGGAAGTTATGGAAACTATGACGATTAAAGAGGAGCAAGTACTGTCGCTTTTAAGGAAGATAAAAGTGGATAAGTCTCAGGTCCTTGACAGGATATTCCCTAGGACCTTGAGGGAAGTTAGTGTCGAAATAGCAGGGGATCTGATAGAAATATTCCAAATGTCAATAGAAACGGGGATGGTGCCGGATGTTTGGCGTATTGCTCATGTGGTTTCATTGTTTAAAAAGGATTCTAAGAGTAAACCCAGCAATTGTAGGCCTGTCAGTTTGACGTCAGTGGTGGGTAAATTAATGGAAATTATTCTTGGATATGGTATATATAATTATCTGGATAGACCGGGTCCTATTAGGAACAGTCAGCATGGATTTGTGCGTGGAAGTTCATGTTTGACAAATCTCATTGCATGATTTGAAGAGGTTACAAGGAAAGTAGACGACGGTAAATCAGTGGATGTTGTCTATATGAACTTCAGTAAGGCCTTTGACAAGGTTCCGCACGGGTGGATAGTTAGGGAGGTTCAATCGTTATGTATTAATATTGAAGTAGTAAAATTGATTCAACAGTGGCTGGATTGGACATAACAGATAGTAGTGGTGGATAACTGTTTGTCAGTTTGGAGGCCGGTGACTAGTGGTGTGCCTCAGGGATCTGTACTGGGTCGAATGTTGTTTGTCATATACATTAATGATCAGGATGGGGTGGTAAATTAGATTAGTAAGTATGCAAATGATACTAAAGTAGGTGGTGTTGTGAATAATGAAGTAGGATTTCAAAGCTTGCAGAGATATTTAGGCCAGTTAGAAGAGTGGGCTGACCGATGGCAGATGGAGTTTAATGCTGATAAATGTGAGGTTCAACATTTTGGTCGGAATAATCCAAATAGGACCTGCATGGTAAATTGTAGGACATTAAAGAATGATGTAGAACAGAGTGATATAGGAATAATGGTGCATAGTTCCCTGAAAATGGAATCTCATGCGTATAGAGTGGTGAAGAAATCTTTTGTTGTGCTAGCCTTTATAAATCATAGCATTGAGTATAGGAGTTGGGATGTAATGTTAAAATTGTACAAGTCATTGTAAAGTCCAAATTTTGAGTATTGTGTACAGTTCTGGTCGCCGAATTATAGAAACGATGTCAACAAAATAGATAGAGTAGACAGAAGTTTACTAGAATGTTACCTGGGTTTCAGCACCTAAGTTACAGAGAAAGGTTGAACAAGTTAGGTCTTTATTCTTTGGAGCGTAGAAGGTTGAGGAGGGACTTGATAGAGGTATTTAAAATTATCAGGCGATATATAGAGTTGACGTGGATAGGCTTTTTCCATTGAGAGTTGGGGAGATTCAAACAAGAGGACATGAGTTGACAGTTAGGGGACAAATGTTTAGGGGTAACACTAGGGGGAATTTGTTTACTCACAGAGTGGTACATGTGTGGAACGAGCTTCCAGTTGGAGCGTTAGAGGCAGGTTCGGTGTTGTCATTTTATTTAAAATTGGCTGGGTATATGGACAGGAAAGGAATGCAGGGTTATGGGCTGAGTTCGGGTCAGCGGGACTATGTGAGAGTAAGTGTTCGGCACGGAATAGAAGGGCCGAGATGGCCTGTTTCCGTGCTGTAATTGTTATATGGTTAAAAGGATGAAAGACGGAGGCCGGAGTGGTGTAGTGGAGGGAGTGCGTGACGGTGACGGGGAGTGTTATAGGAGACGGTGTTTTAAGGAGTCCTTGAGTGGTTTTGGAGAGGGAGGAGTATTTTTGAGTGACAGCGCCTGACTCTGTGTTGGCATCGTTGAGTGGTGAGATCCTGCTGTGGTGCAGTTCCTGTCAGTGTGTCAGTGTCACGATGAGGCCGTTTTCATTTCGGATATGGGTTGGGTCTGTGACACGGAAACATATTCTGTGTCCCTTTGAAGACGAGCTTCGTGTCACAGTGAGGGTTGTGTGTCTCGCTCACAGCTTATGCAGTCTGTGAACTGGCCTTTCTCTGTGTTTATCGATCCATCGCCAAATGATCTGCTCTACCCAATACACTGCTCTTCCCACTAGACGAGTTCAAATCACCCTCTGCTCTTTCTGCAGAGCAGAGAAGGATCATCACCGAATAAAAACCCTTCCGCCCAACAAGTTCAGATATGCCAATTAAACTAAATCCCTTTGCCGGCACAGCGTCCGTCTCCCTCCATTCCCTGCACAGTCCCGTGTCTGTTCCAGAGCATTTTAAACGCCTCCATAGATCTCCCTCCACCGCCAACGCTGGGAGCATGCTCCAATCACCCAACAATCTTTGTGAACACAACACTTGCCAAATTTACCTACCTGGAACGTACCCCCTCTCACCTTAATTCATGTTTCTGATGTAAGTTATTCAAAACCCGCGGGTAAAAATACCCGCTGTCTGGTCTATCTGTATCTTTCGTAATGATATAGACAACTGTTATGAGTTCCCTCAGACTCACCCGCTCCGGAGAGAAAAAAATGTTCCGAGCTCCTCTTATAGATTTTACTCTCTCAGGCAGCGTCCCAGAGAACACCTTCTGTACCTCTCCAAAGAACCCCACACTCATCCCGTAACGTGGCGAACAGAAATTAATTAGTGAACACGGAAACGTCAAAGGCAGAGAGAGGGAGAGCGAGCAAAAGAGTGGGTGTGGAATGAGAGAGACTGAGAGAATGCTTGTAGAGACAGTAGAGACAGACTTAGTGAGAGTGAGAGTGAGTCGGGATAGGAAGAGAGACTGAGAGAGTGCTGGCAGAGACAGACTGAGTGAGAGAGAGTCGGGCTAGGAAGAAAGACTGAGAGAGTGCTGTAGAGAGATTGAGTGAGAGAGAGTCGGGCTAGGGATAGAGACTGAGAGAGTGCTGTAGAGACAGATTGAGTGAGAGAGAGTCGGGCTAGGGATAGAGACTGAGAGAGTGCTGGCAGAGACAGACTGAGTGAGAGAGAGTCGGGCTAGGAAGAAAGACTGAGAGAGTGCTGTAGAGACAGATTGAGTGAGAGAGAGTCTGGCTGGGTAGAGAGACTGAGAGAGTGCTGGTAGGGATAGACTGAGTGAGAGAGTCGGGCTAGGAGGAGAGACTGAGAGAGTGTTGTTGAGAGAGAGAGAGAGAGTCTGGCTGGGGAGAGAGACTGAGAGATTGCTGGTAGAGACTGTGTGAGAGAGAGTCGGGCAAGGAGGAGAGACTGAGAGAGTGCTGGTAGAGATAGATTGAGTGAGAGTGATTCGGAATACGAGGAGAGACAGAGTTGGGGAGAGAGAGAAAGATAGAAATATCGACACATCGAAAACCTGCAGCAAAATACAGGCTCTTCGGCCCACAATGCTGTACCAAACATGTCCTTACCTTAGAAATTATCTGGGGTTCACATCTCCTTCTATTTTTTGAGCTGCGTGTACTTACCCAGGAGATTCTTAAAGAACCCTATCGTATCCGATTCCAGACCGACGCCGACAGACCATTCCAAGCACTCACCACTCTCTGCGTTAAAAAAAATCCCTGACATCACCTCCGCATTGACTTCCAAGCACCATAAAAACGCCCTTTCGTGTTAGCCATTTCGTCCCTGGGAAAAAGCCTCTGACTGTCCACACGATCAATGCCTCTCATCATCTCGTAAACCTCTATCAGGTCACCTCTCATCCTCCATCTCTCCATGGAGAAAAGGCCGAGTTCACTCATCCTGTTCTCATTAGACATGCTCCCCAATCCAGGCAACATCCTTGTAAAGCTTTTCTGCAACATTTCCATAGTTTTAACATTATTTTTGTAGTGATGCGATAAGAACTGAGCACAGTGTATCCAAGTGGGGTCTGATCAGAGTCCTATATAGCTGCAAGGTTAGCTCTCGACTCCTAAACTCAGTCCCACGGTTGATGAAGGACAATACACCGCACCCACTCTCCACTACCCAACATTTCAGCGTTTCCGCAATCTCAAGTTGAATGTGCCTCTCGCAGATGGTAAGTGTGTGAGTGACTGACTGTGAGCGGCGGGTTGATCAAGGATGGGGAGGAGAGAAGAGCCAAGAGAAAGTGTGTTAAGTTTATAGATACTGAGGCAAGTGGTGTGGAACAAAAGACCGGCCTGTGGAGAAGCTCAGATACTGTTGATAGATTTCCAATAAAGTGGGCGAAGTGTAATACCAGACGTAATCTCTCCCTCATGCTCCCAACAATTGCCCGTGACCCAGAAAGTGAGAAGAGTAGGGAGGTGGGGTGGGGGGTAGAGACTTCGATTGGGAGCTTTTAGCGGAAGGAGTGTTTCACGGAGAGTGAGACGGGCATAGGTATATTACAGGATGTGAGAGAGGGTAGAGAGACTGTGAAATAGAGGCGGCACAGCAAAAGAGCTGTGGTAAAAACGGGAGAGGGCGAGAGGGTGCGTGAGACAGAGAGAGTTGGGGGTTAGCGACAATATGTGTGTGTGGGTGTAGACCGAAAGAGAGAGTGAGAGAGAGAGAGAGAGAGAGAGAGAGAGAGAGAGAGAGAGAGAGAGAGAGAGAGAGAGAGAGAGAGAGAGAGAGATCAATAAGAGAGAGTGAGCCACTGGACTGCTGAACAAAACACCGCTGAGGTCAGACACAGAGTGAATCTCCCTCCACACCGTCCCATCACACACTACCGCGGTCAGTCACAGAGTGAATCTCCTTCCACACCTTCCCATCACACACTCCCGGGTTTACACTCAGTGAAACTCTCTCCACACCGTCACATCACACACTCCCGGAGTCAGACACAGAGATAAGCTCCCTCCACGCCGTCAGATCACACACTCCCGATGTTAAATACAGAGTGAATCTCCCTCAACACCGTCCCATCACGCACACCCGGTATCAGATAGAGAGTGAATCTCCATCCACACCTTCCGATCACACAGTCCTGCGGTCAGACACAGAGTGAATCTCCCTCCACACCGTCACATCACATCTTCCCGCAGTCTTCCACACAGTACGAACACGTTTCAAGAGTCAAAGAATCAGCTCCGTCATCATCAGAACACACTCTAATGGAGTCAGGAAAAGTGCGCAACCCCTCCTCCGTTCTCCCCACTCACCAATACCCAGTATTTTGACACACCTGTTGACTCAAATTAAGCGTGCCTGTCAGAGATGGCGTGTGTCTGTGTGACCGGATGGTGCGCTGCGGGTAGAGAAAATAGGAGGAGGAGAGTAGAGGCGAGAGAAAGGGTGTTAATATTGCAGACTGAAGCAAGTGGTGTGAAAAACATACAACCGGCCTGTGTACGCAGAGCTGTGAACAGACTCAGATCTTGTTGATAGATATCCAGTGGAAGGGGGAGGTGTAATACAAGACTTCATTTCTCTCTCATACTCCCCACAATTGCCTGTGCCACAGAGAGTGAGGAGAGTCGGGAGAGATAGGGGTGGGAGGCGACCGAGATGTGCAGCGTTTTCTTCGGCATTCACTAAGGAAAAGGATATTCTCTAAGGAGAAGTATTGAAAGAGTGCATGGAGTAAATTCAGACCTAACCTATAGAAATGCTTTGAGGAAAGAGAGGCAGAATAAAGTGTGTAAAGCTGGTAAGGTAGAAGGACTAATGTGTGAGTACTTCAATGCAAGAATCATCAGGAACAAAGGTGATGAACTGATACATACATTGAATTATGACGTCCCGGTCATAACAGAGACTTGGCTGGCACCAGGACAGGAATATATTCTCAATATTCCAGGATTTCAGTGCTTTAAAAGGGATACAGAGGAGCGGAATGGTGAGTAGGGATTGCATTACTGGTCAAGGATACTGTTATAGCTGCAGAAAGGGTGGGTAATGTAGCAGAATCCTCCTTTGACTCAGTATGGGTGGAAGTCAGGAACAGGAAAGGAGAAGTTACTCTCCTGGAAGTATTCTATAGGCCCCCTGGCAGCAGCAGAGATACCGGAGAGCAGATTGGGAGGCAGATTTGGAAAGGTGCAAAAATAACAGGGTTGTTATCATGTGTGACAGTAACTTCCCGAATATTGATGACATTTGATTTGTTCCAAAGGAATGACATAATAAATCTAGTATTAGGTAGCGAAGCGGGTCTGGTCACAGATCTGTCAGTGGGTGAGCATCTGGGGGACAGTGTACACCGCTCCCTGGCCCTTACTATTAACATGGAAAGGGGTAGAATCAGAGAGGAACACTCTTCATTGGGGAACGTCAAATTATGAAGCTATAAGGATAGAACTTGCGGGTGTGAATTAGAATAAAGTTTTTGCAGGGCAATGTACAACGGACATGTGGTCGATGTTTAAAGATCTCTTGCAGAATGTTAGGGGTAAATTTGTACCGGTGAGGAAGATAACGAATGGTAGAGTGAATGAACTATGGGTGACAAGTGAAGTGGAAAATCTAGTCAGGTGGAAGAAGACAGCATACATGAGGTTAGGAAACAAGGGTCAGATGGCTGTATTGAGGAATATAGGGTACCAAGAAAGGAGCATATAAGGAGCTGAGAAGAGCAAAAAGGGGGCATGAGGCCTTGGCGAATAGGGTAAAGGAAAAACCCAAGACATTCTTCAATTATCGGTCTGGTGCAGAGCCAACAACATGTCTCTTATTATGAACAAAACAAAAGAGATGGTTCTTGATTTCAGAAGGGCACGGAGCGACCAATCCCTCCGAACATCGACGGCTCCTCGGTTGAGATCGTCAAGAGCACCAAATGTTTTCGTGTTCTATTGACGGAGAATCTCTTTTGGTCCCTCAACATCAGCTCCATAGAAAAGAAAGCCTAGCAGCATCTCTACTTTTTGCGAAGGCTGAGGAAAGTTCATCGCCCTCATCACATTCAATATCGGTTCTATTGAGAGCGTCCCATTACACTCTCCCAGGGAAAGACACCGAGGGAACCTCCCTCCACACAGTCCTATCACACACTCCCGCTGTCAGACACAGAGTGAAACTACTTTCACCCCGTCCCATCACACTCTCGTCGAATCCCCGTGTCAAACACAGAGTGACAGTCCCTCCACAATGTCCCACAATTTGACAGAAGAATTCGGGGGTAGAGAGGATTTCGTTGAGTGTATAAGCATTCTTGAGACAGGTGGTCTGGCAGAAGACCAGTAGGGAATTCGCGTTTATCCTGGATTCAACATTGCAATGCATCTCATGGACATTTAGATGATAATAGCACCGGTTCCTGTTCATCTCCTGATGTTGTTTCCAAAGAGTCTTCTAGTCCCGCTCGGAAGTGATCAGAGAGTGAAGAATCTCTGTCAAGAAACAAAGAAATGCTTACGATGAGTTCATAGAGCGAGTAAAGTTGGAGATCTAGAAGATTATAAGGCTAATAGGAAGGAGCTTAAATTGGAATAAGGAGAGCCAGAAGGGCCATGTAAGTCCTTGGCCGACAGGAATAAGGAAATTCCCAAATAATTCTACAAGTATGTGAAAAGCAAGAGGATAAGACGTGAAAGAATCGGACCCATCAAGTGTGACAGTGGGAAATTGAGTATTGAACCGGATGAATTAGCAAAGGTACTTAATAAAAACTTTGCCTCAGTATTCCCTGTGGAAGAGGATCTTGGTGATAGTAGTGATGACTTACAGCAGACTGAAAAGCTTGAGCCTGTAGAAACTAAAAACGAGGATGTGATGAAGCTTTTAAAAAGATCAAGTTGGAGAAGTCGCCGGGACCGGATGAGATGTACTACAGGCTAACATGGGAGGCAATGGAGGATATTGCTGGCCTCTGTACATGATCTTTGAATCATCACTGGGGACGGGAGTGTTTCTGGAGGATTGGATGTTTGCGCATTCTGTTCCTTTATTCAAGAAACGGAGTGGAGATAGCCCAGGAGAGCAGCGGGTCTTACCTCACAGGTTGGTAAGTTGGTGGAGAAGATACGGAGAGACAATATTTATGACCTTTTTAAGATGTATGATATGATTTGGAATAGTCAGAATCGCTTTGTTAAGGACATGTTGTGCCGTCCGAGCCTGATTGAATTTTTCGAGGATGAGGCTAAACACATTCATGACGGAAGAGCAGTAGATGCAGTGTATATGGATTTCAGCAAGGCATTTGATAAGGTACTCCAGGTAATGATTATTGAGAAAGTAGGGAGGAATGGGATCCAAGGGTACATTGTTTTGTGCAACCGAAACTGGCTCACAGAAGGTAATGATTGGTTTTAGACGTGTCATATTTTGCATGGAAGTCGGTCGCCAGTGGATTGCCTCAGAGATCTGTACTGGGAACATAACTCAAAGTGTGTTTTTCTTAATGACCTGGGTGAGGAGGTGAAGGGTTGTGTTTGTAAGTTTGCTGCTGGCACAAAGGTTAGGGGTATTATGTTAAAATGATTAGAGGCATTGATCGTGTGGACGCTCAAAGCAGCTGCGCAGCTTGACTCTGTGGTTTAGAAGTGGCATGGTGTATAGGGTTTCAACAATCGTGGAACTGAATTTAAGAGCCCAGAGGTAATGTTGCAGCTATATAGGTCCCTGGTCAGACCATTGGAGTACTGTGCTCAGTTGGTGTCTCCTCTCTGAAGAAAGGATTAGGAAGCCATTAAAAGATTGAAGAGGAGATTTACAATGATGTTGCCTGGAATGGGGAGCATGCCCTATGACAATAGGTTGAGTAAACTCGGCTTTTTCTCGTAGGAGCAATGGAAGATGAGAGGTGACCTGACAGAGATGTATAAGATGATGAGAGGCATTGATTGTGTGGACAGCCAGAGACTTTTTCCTACGGCTGAACTGTCTATCAGGAGTAGGCACAGTTTTAAGATACTTGTTAGTAGGTACAGAGGAGATGTCAGCAGTAAGCTCTTTACTGAGCGAGTGATGAGTTAGTGGGATGGGCTGCCGGCAACGGTGTGGAGGCGGATACAATAGGTTATTTTAATAGATTTTTGGATAGGTGCATGGTGGTTAGTAAACTAGAGGGCTATAGTTAAGCCTAGTAATTTCTAAAGTAGGAACATGCTCCCTGTATTGTGCTGTAGGTTTTCTATCTTTTCATGAAAACTACGCAACACAGAACATGAGTCCCAGCAACATACCATTCAGTACTCTCGTCTCTCCACAGAGTCTCCGTCTGTTACCCATTTCATCAAATCCTCTGTCACGACAGCTCACACTCTGCTCTCCCTCACATTCCCTTCTGAACTACAGAAAATTAAACAGAGCCACAAAACTGATGTCAGCAACTCCCACCACACACACACACACACACACACACACACACACACACACACACACGCACACACACACACACACACACATACACACTCACACACACACACACACACACACACACACACACACACACACACACACACAAGGATTTAAGAACTTTTTGAGTAAACCAGTATACGAAGTGTGTGTTTGTGTATGTGCGTAGGCGGCGGTGTGGGGGCTTGAGGCCGAAATGGGAATATATGGGTGGTGATATAGTCGGCCCTCCAGGAAGCGGTGTCTAAGCAGACATGGGGTCAATGATGCAAAGTTGCTCCGGCATCATCCCTGAACACTCTTCTGGAGTCAGAAAAACTGCGCAACGCTCTCCCTCCTCCGTTCCCCCCACTCACCAATACCCAGCCTATTGGCTTTCGAGTGTTGAATTGAATGCTTCTCTCGGAGGTGGTAAGTGTGTACGTGACCGGATAATGTGCTACTGGAGCAGCAAGGAAGGGGCGGAGAGAAGAGGCGAGAGAAAGGGTGTTAAGATTGTAGATACTGAAGAAGTGATGTGGAACCACACGAACGGCCTGTGCATACGGAGCTGTTGAGAAGCTCAGATCCTGCTGATAGATATCCAGTGGAAGGGGGAGGTGTAATACTAGACGTCATCTCTCCCTTATATTCACCACAATTGCCTGTCACACAGAGGGAGGAAGGAGGGTGCGGGGTCAAAGTAGATGGGGAGCGTTTAGCAAATGGAATGTATCTCGGATACGGGGATGGGCGTAGGGAACGTACAGTATGTGAGAGGGGGTAGACAGAGTGTGTCAAATAGAGGCGGCACAGCAAAAGCGAAGAGAGTCAGCGTAGAAAGAGAGAGAGGGAGAGGGAGGTAATGACACAGAGATTTGAGTGTGAACAGAGTGTGTGTGGGTGTAGAGTGAAGCAGGAAGAGAGAGGGGGAGAGAGAGAGAGAGAGAGAGAGAGAGAGAGAGAGACTGAACAATAACCCATGGAAAGTCCGAACAAACACGATTGGGGTCAGACACAGAGTGAATCTCCCTCCACACCATCCCATCGCACACTCCCCGGTTTAGAAGTAGTGTGAAGATCCCTCCATACCGTCCCATCACAGAATCCCTGGGTGAGACATTGACTCTTTCGCACTCTGGTTCTCTGTTTGATGTAGATGTAGTGTATACGGATTTCAGCAAACCATTTGATGACCTACCCTGTGCGTGGCCTATTGAGGAAGTAAAGAGTTATGGGATACAAGGCGACATTGCCTTGTGGAGCCAATACTGGCTTGCCCATAGAAGGCAAAGAGAGGGTGTGTACTGGTCATATTCTGCCGGGAGGACAGTGACCCGTGCGGTGCGACAGGGATCTATTCTGGGACTCTTACTGTTCGTGATTTTTTTAATGACCTGGATGAGGAATTGGAGGGATGGGTTAGTAAGTGTGATGACGACACAACGGTTTGAGTTGTTATGGGTAGTGTAGAGGGCTGTCAGAGGTTGCAGCGGGACGTTGGTTGGATGCAAAATTGGACAGAGAATTAACAGATGGAGTTCAAACCAGATACGTGTGAAGTGGATCTGTTTGGTAGGTCAATAATATGTCAGAATAGGTTATTAATGTTAAGAATCTTGGCACTGTGGAAGATCAGAGTGATCTTTGTGTCCGACTACACTGGACGCTCAAAGCAGCTGCGTAGGTTGATACTTTGGTTAAGAAGGCATAAGGTGTATTTGCCTTCATCAATCATGGAATTGAGTTTAGGAGCCGAAAGGTAATGTTGCAGAGATATAGGACCCTCACCAGACCGAACTTGGAGTACTGTGCTTAGTTCTGTCTCCTCACTACGGAAAAGATGTGGAAGCCTTAGAAAGGGCGCAGAGAAGATTTACAAGGATGTTTTCTCGGCAGTGGTGATTGTCCTATGATAATAGGTTGAATGAACACGGCCTTTTCTCCTCGGAGGGACCGAGGATGACTGTTGACCTGATAGAGGTGTATAGGATGATGAGAGGCATTGATTGTGTGGACAGTCAGAGACTTTTTCTTACGGCTGAAATGTCTATCAGGAGTAGGCACAGTTTTAAGTTGCCTGTTAGTAGGTACAGAGGAGATGTCAGCAGTAAGCTCTTTACTGAGCGAATGATGGGTTAGTGGGATGGGCTGCCGGCAACGGTGGTGGAGACGGATACAATAGGTTCTTTTAAGAGATTTTTGGATAGGTGCATGGTGCTCAGTAAAATAGAGGACTATAGTTAAGCCTAGTAATTTCTAAAGTAGGGATATGTTTGGCAAAACATTTTGGACCGAAGAGCCTGTATTGTGCTGTAGATTTTCTATGTTTTCATGAAAACTACGCAACACAGAACATGGGTCCCAGCAACATACCATTCAGTACTCTCGTTCTCTCCACAGAGTCTCCGTCTGTTACTCATTTAAACAAATCCTCTGTCACGACAGCTGAACTCTGCTCTCCCTCACATTCCCTTCTGAACTACTGAACATTAAACAGAGCCACAAAACTGCTGTCAGCAACTCCCACCACACACACACACACACACACACACACACACACACACACACACACACACACACACACACACACACACACACACACACACACCAGGATTTAAGAACTTTTTGACAAAACCAGTATCCGAAGTGTGTGGTTGTGTATGTGCGTAGGCGGCGATGTGGGGGCTTGAGGCCGGAATGGGAATATATGGGTGGTAATATAGTCGGCCCTCCAGGAAGTGGTGTCCAAGCAGACATGGGGTCACCGATGCAAATTTGCTCCGGCACCATCGCAGAACACTCTACTGGAGTCAGAAAAACTGCGCAACGCTCTCCTTACCCCTCTCACCAATACCCAGCCTTTTGGCTTTCGAGTGTCGAATTGAATGCTTCTCTTGGAGGTGGTATGTGTGTACGTGACCGGATAATGTGCTGCTGGAGCAGCAAGGAAGGGGTGGAGAGAAGAGGCGAGAGAAAGGGTGCTAAGATTGTAGATACTGAAGAAGTGGTGTGGAACCACACCACCGGCCTGTGCAGACAGAGCTGTTGAGAAGCTTAGATCCTGGTGATAGATATCCAGTGGAAGGGGGAGGTGTAATACTAGACGTCATCTCTCCCTTATACTCACTCCAATTGCCTGTCACACAGAGGGAGGAAGGAGGGAGCGGGGTCAACGTAGATGGGGAGCGTTTAGCAAAAGGAATGAATCTCGGATACGGAGATGGGCGTAGTATGTGAGAGTATGTGAGTACAGTATGTGAGAGGGGGTAGACAGAGAGTGTGAAATAGAGGCGGCACAGCAAAAGAGAAGAGAGTCAGCACAGAAACAGAGAGAGGGAGAGGGAGGTAGTGACACAGAGATTTCAGTGTGGACAGAGTGTGTGTGTGGGCGTAGAGTGCAGCAGGAAGAGAGAGGGGGAGAGAGTGAGAGAGAGAAAGAGAGAGTGAGAGAGAGAGAGAGAGAGAGAGAGAGAGAGAGAGAGAGAGAGAGAGAGAGAGAGCGCGCGAGAGAGAGAGAGAGAGAGAGAGAGAGAGAGAGAGAGAGAGAGAGAGAGAGAGAGAGAGAGAGAGAGAGAGAGAGAGAGAGAGAGAGAGAGATCAATAACCCATGGAAAGTACGATCAAACACGATCCTGGACAGACACAGAGTGAATCTCCCACCACACCATCCCATCGCACACTCCCGGGGTTAGACGTAGTGTGCAGATCCCTCCATATCGTCCCGTCACTGAATCACTGAGTCAGACATCGACCCTTTCGCACTCTAGCTCTCTGTTTGTTGTAGATGTAGTGTATACTGATTTCAGCAAACCATTTGATAACGTACCCCGTGGGTGGCCTATTGAGGAAGTAAAGAGGCATGGGATACAAGGCGAGATTGCCTTGTGGAGCCAATACTGGCTTGCCCATAGAAGGCAAAGAGAGGGTGTGTACTGGTCATATTCTGCCGGGAGGACAGTGACCCGTGCGGTGCGTCAGGGATCTATTCTGGAACTCTTACTGTTCGTGATTTTTTTTAATGACCTGGATGAGGAATTGGAAGGATGGGTTAGTAGGTGTGATGACGACACAACGATTTGAGTTGTTATCGGTAGTGTAGAGGGTTGTCAGAGGTTGCAGCGGGACGTTGGTTGGATGCAAAATTGGTCTGGGAAGCAGGATTGAGAATTAGCAGATGGAGTTCAACCCAGATACGTGTGAAGTGGATTTGTTTGGTAGATTAATAATATGTCAGAATATATTATTAATGTTAAGAATCTTGGCACTGTGGAAGATCAGAGAGAACTTTGTGTCCGATTCCACTGGACGCTCAAAGCAGCTGCGTAGGTTGACACTTTGGTTAAGAAGGCCGAAGGCGTATTTGCCTTCATCAATCATGGAATTTAATTTAGGAGCCGAAATTTAATGTTGCAGCGATATAGGACCCTCACCAGACCGAACTTGAGTGCTGTGCTGAGTTCTGTCTCCTCACTACGGAAAAAAATGTGGAAGCCATAGAAAGGGCGCAGAGAAGATTTACAAGGATGTTTTCTCGACAGTGGTGCATGTCTTATGATAATAGTTTTAATGAACACGGCCTCTTCTCCTCGGAGGGACGGAGGATGACAGTTGAACTGATAGAGGTGTAGAAGATGATGAGAGGCATTGATCGTGTGGATAGTCAGAGGCTTTTTCCCAGGGCTGAAACTGTTGCCACAAGAGGTCGCGGGTTATAGGTGCGGGGGACTAGGTATCAGAGAAGATGTCAGCGGCAAGACTTTTTTTCTGTTCTCAGAGAGTGGTGAGTGCGTGGAATGGGCTGCCAGCACCGTTGGTGGAGTCGGATACAATACGTTATTTTAAGAAGTCATTTTAAGTACCAGGAAAATGAGCTTAGAAAAATGGAGTGTTCCGGGTAAGCCTAGTTATTTCTAAGGTAGGGGCATGTTAGGTGGAAAGGCCTGTATTGTGCTGTAGGTTTTCTATGTCTCCATGTTACCATATTTCCACCTGCAAATATTCACTTAGACGAGTTGTCTTGTCTGTTCTGACTGTGCGCTGCGGTGACATTTGCTCAGCACTGTAATGTCACCCCTCCTCCTGTAATTATAGGCAATAGACAATAGACAATAGGTGCAGAAGTAGACCATTCGGCCCCTCGAGTATGCACCGCCATTCTGAGATCATGGCTGATCATTCACTATCAATACCCAGTTCCTGCCTTGTCCCCATATCCCTTGATTCCCCTATCCATCAGATATCTATCTAACTCCTTCTTGAAAGCATCCAGAGAATTGGCCTCCACCGTCTTCGGAGGCAGTGCATTCCACACCTCCACAACTCTCTGGGAGAAGTAGTTTTTCCTCAACTCTGTTTTAAATAACAGACCTCTTATTCTCAATCCATGCCCTCTGGTACTGGACTCTCCCAACATCTGGAACATATTTCCTGCCTCAATCCTATCAAATCCTTTAATTATCTAAAACTTTTCAATCAGATCCCCTTTCAATCTCCTCAATTCCAGTGTGTTCAAGCCCAATCTCTCCAATCTCTCTGCGTAAGACAGCCCTGCCATCCCAGGAATCAACCTGGTGAATCTACGCTGCACTTCCTCAATTGCCAGAATGTCCTTCCTTAAACCTGGAGACCAAAACTGCACACAACATTCCAGGTGTGGTCTCACCAGGGCCATGTACAAATACAAAAGGACATCCTTGTTCTTGTACTCAATTCCCCTTGTAATAAAGGCCAACATTCCATTTGCCCTCTTCACTGTCTGTTGAACTTGCTCATTCACCTTCATTGACTGATGAACTCGGACTCCTAGGTCTCTTTGCATTTCTCCCTTACCTAACTCTACACCATTCAGACAATACTCTGCCCTCTTATTCCTGCTTCCAAAGTGGATAAATTCACATTTATTCACATTGAATGACATCTGCCAATTATCTGCCCACTCACCCAGCCTATCCAAGTCTCCCTGTATTCTCCTAACGTCCTCTTCGCATGTCACACTGCCACCCAGTTTAGGATCGTCAGCAAACTTGCTGATATAGTTTACAATGCCCTCATCTAAATCGTTGACATAAATCGTAAAGAGCTGTGGTCCCAATACAGAGCCCTGTGGTACCCCACGAGTCACCTCCAGCCAGTCCGAGAAACACCCATTCAGTGCTACCCTTTGCTTTCTATCTGCCAACCAGTTTTCTATGCATGTTGTAACCCTGCCCCCAATGCCATGAGCTCTGAATTTACTCACCAATCTCCTATGTGGCACCTTATCGAATGCCTTCTGAAAATCTAGGTACACAACATCCACTGGATTACCCTCGTCTAATATCCTTGTTACACCCTCAAAAAACTCCAACAGATTAGTCAAGCATGATTTGCCCTTGGTAAATCCATGCTGGCTCGGCCTAATCCTATTACTGCCAACAAGATATCCCACTATTTCGTCCTTAATAATGGACTCATGCATCTTCCCCACGACTGACGTTAGGTTAACAGGACGATAGCTCCCCGTTTTCTCCTTCCCTCCCTTCTTGAAAAGTAGGATAACATTAGCCACTCTCCAATCTCAGGAACTGATCCTGAATCTAAGGAACATTGAAAAATGATTACCAATGCATCCGCAATTTCCCGAGCAACATCTTTTAGAACCCTCGGATGCAGACCATCTGGAACCGGGGATTTATTAGCCTTCAGTCCTACCAGTCTACTCATCACAGTTTCTTTCCTAATGTCAATCTGTTTCAATCCCTGTGTTATCTTATGACCCTGGCGCGTCCATATATCTGGGAGATTGCTTGTGTCCTCCCTGGTGAAGACAGATCTAAAGTACGCATTAAATTCTGTTGCCATTTCCCTGTTTCCCATAAAAATTTCTCCCAATTCATTCTTCAAGGGGCCAACATTGTTCTTAACTGTATTCTTTCTCTTCAGCTAGTAGAAATTCTTCCATTCTCTCACGTCTAAACACAGGGAAACCCGAAAGTCGTGCTGTCCTGCTTGCACCTCCTGCACTCTATTCCAAATAATGGCTGCAATATCATAGTCACTGTATTGATTCATTCCCTGAGCTCAACTGTGCTTCTTAGAACTTTCCTGCATGAAAATATACGGAGCTCTGGGCATCATCCGATTTATATGCAAAGTATTGATTCCTGCCTTTTTCTTAAGACTTAACAACATGTCTCCATATCGATTCCGCTATCGGCTCTCGAACTCAGAATCCCATCTCCCTGCAAATCGAGTTCCACAACTCTCCTAAAAATTCTCAAGCCCGGTACTGGCAAATCTTCCCGCTAGGATATCAGTTCCACTCCAGTTTATGGGTAAACCGTCTTTCCTCTCGCCTGTAGACATCCCACGTTCCTTGGAAGAAAGACAATGGATTTTGAAGCACTCCCAACTGCACCGTAGCTTGAGCCACATGGTATACTGTATGGTCTTCCTAGGTCTTGGCACACGGGGACGGGTGGTAGTCCTGTCCTTTAATTTTATTGCTAAATCCTGACCTCATTGTGCAGAACCACCTGCCCATACATACCGTTTTAATTGGCACATATATAGACCAGGACGTCTTGGAATCTTGTTGCATTTGCAGTTGAGCCTCTTTCTATTGCACTTAAGTCAACTAAATTATTTCAAAGTGTTAGAAGGTCCTAGAACATTTCCATTGAAGTCCTCTCAATTCACATCTAACCCTGTCTTGCGTTCCACCCTCAAAATTATTAATCAATTTCCTTGCCATTATACGTTCACGTCAGTTCAATTTTGGGTCCCATTCATAGAAACCATCTACATCTTCCCTCCACACTCGATTTAGATTTTAGACAATGGGGTTTGAACATTCTTATGTGCATTAAGGATTTGTGAACTGATAATATACCTAATAGTTTTGATAACCTGTGCAGTAAATGTGACCTTCCACATAATCATTTTTTTCAATAGCTACAGATTCTCCACTTTGTCAAGGAAAAATTTCCCTCTTTTCCTGATCTACCACCTGCTATGTTGTGGGACAAGCTTTTTGTTAGCTTTAATAATAAAGGGCTGATCTCTGTACTATACTCCCAGCTGATGTATTTGGGAGTTCAAGATCTAAACTAAACTACGACTAGCTGGGATGATGACCTTGGTGTGGATCTGGCAGAGGAATATTGGGCAAAATCACTGAATAGGGTTCATTCTTCGTCATCTTGTGCTAGACTCGGGCTCATACAATTCAAAGTTTTACACAATACATTTAAGTAAAGCCGGGTGTGCTGACATATATACTGGAACAGACGCTGGCTGTGACAGGTGTTCCTTCTGCCCGTTTGGTTTAGTGCATGCATTTTGGTCTTGCCTTCGGCCTGGTTTTCAAAATTATCAGTGAGGTTTCGGGTGTGACACTGTGACCTTGCCCACTTATAGCTGTATTTGGTGTGGCCGATGATGTTTTGGGTTTAAATGCAAACCTGTCGGATATCATTTTACTTACATCGTTGCTGGCGCGTAGGAGAATCTTGCTGGTCTGTAAATCTGCCACTCCCCCATCTGCTGCTGCTTGGTTAGAGGACGTAATGTTCTTTTTCTGAAATTAGACAAGATTAAATTCACTCTGAGGGCGTCTGTGAGAAAGTTCTGTTCGAAATGGGGACCGTTCTTGTCCTATTTTGGGAGTCTTAAGGAATTACCATAGTTGGGGGCATTTGATTGTACTTGGGAAGTTGCTTCCGTTTTAACACGCGTATGATTTACCGCACAGGGTGGTTGACTAATTGTAATATGAGTGTATTCTGGATCATCTGAGCTGTTGTAGCTGTGTGTGGGACTTCGTCTTGAAGTAGTGTGGGGGTCAGGCTGTGAAATGTCCGTACTTGTATATGTGAAGTGTTGTATTGAAAATAAATTAGCAGTCATTTTATGTTCGGGGGGGGGGGGGCGGGTGAGGGGAGGTTTGTTTAGCAGTAAGATACAAAAGCAAAATGGAGGAAAATGTATTCCATTATGTATTATATATTGTGACGTACCTTCAACAAAATATATTGTTAAAAAAAGAATCATCGAGAAGGAATGGTCTGCTGTGAAAACAGGAAGGAAGGGGAGGAGAGCGGAAGCCACAGAAAGGGTGTTCATATTAAGCCTTTTGAGCAGAACTTCTGAAGCACCATTTTCTTCCAACGTATTTCTGATGGGAGTCTGTTTAATCCCCGAAATCCACAGTTCCTTGGCCAGGAGTCACAGACAGAGCGAGAATCCCTGCATACAATCCCATCACATACTCCTGGAAATATACACTGAGTAACGCTCCCTCCGCAACGATCCATCACTCATCGCCTGGATCATACACAGAGTGCAACTCCCTCCATATTGTTTCATCACACTCTCCCGGGTCACACACAGAGTCAAGCTCCGTCTTCCCAGTCGGATCACACACTCCCGATGTTAGATACAGAGTGAATATCCCTCAGCTCCCTCCCATCACACACTCTCGATGTCAAGTAGAGAGTGAACCTCCCTCCACACCACCCCGTCACACTGTACCGGGGTTACACACAGTGAGAATCTGCATCCACATCGTCAGATCACACAGTCCCGTACTCCACACAGTACGAACACATTTCTAGAGTCAGAGAATCAGCTCACGCATCATCAGAAAAAGTCAGAAAAAGTGCGCAACCACTCCTCCGTTCTCCCCATTCACCAATATCCAGTATTTCGACACCCCTGTTGACTCAAATTAAGCGTGCCTCTCAGAGATGGCGTGTGTTTGTGTGAGCGGATGGTGCGCTGCGGGTAGAGAAAATAGGAGGAGGAGAGTAGAGGCGAGAGAAAGGGTGTTAATATTGCAGACTGAAGCAAGTGGTGTGAAAAACATACAACCGGCCTATGAACGCAGAGCTGTGAACAGACTCAGATCTTGTTGATAGATATCCAGTGGAAGGGGGAGGTGTAATACTAGACGTCATTTTTCCCTCATACTCCCCACAATTGCCTGTGAAACAGAGAGTGAGGAGAGTCGGGAGAGGTGGGGAGTGGAGAGCAACTGAGGTTTGGAGCGTTTTCTTCGGCATTCACTCAGGAGAAGGATATTCACTAAGGAGAAGCAGTAAAGAAGTGCATGGTGTAAAGCCAGATCTAACATATAGAAAGGCTTTGAGGAAAAAGAAGCAGAATAAAGGGTGTAAATGCAGTAAGGTAGAAGTGCTGAAGAGTGTGCATTTCAATGCAAGAAGCATCTGGAACAAAGATGATGAACTGAAAGCTTGCATACATACATGGAATTATGATGTATACGGAACTTGGCTGGCAGCAGTGCAAGAATGGATTCTCAATATTCCTGGAATACAGTGCTTTAAAAGGGATGCAAAGACGGGAAAAAAGAGGAGGAGGATTGGCAATCCTGTGTAATAGTGTAATAGTATCCTGGTCAAGGAAACTATTACAGTTGCAGAAAGGGTGGATAATGTTGCAGGATCCTCTTTTGAGTCAGTATGCGTGGAAGACAGGAACTGGAAAGGAGCTGTTACTCCACTGGGGTTATCTATAGGCCCCCTGGTAGCAGCAGAGATTCCGAGGAGCAGATTGGGAGGCAGATATAGAAAGGTGCAAATATAACAAGGTTGTTATCATGGGTGATTTTAGCTTCCCGAATATTGATTGACACTTGATTACTTCCTAGGGTTTAGATGGGACAGATTTTGTTAAGTGTGTCCCGGATGGATTCCTTTCACAGTATGTTGACAGACCGACTGGGGGGAATGTCGTACTTCATCTATTTTGATGGTCACCCACTGACTGATCTGTGACCTGACCCAGTTCGCTACCTATTAGATCACCGCTCCCTGGCCTTTAGTATTAACATGGAAAAGGATAGAATCAGAGAGCAGAGGAAAATATAATTGGGGAACGGCAAATTATGAGGCTGTAAGGCTAGAAGTTCGGGTGTGATCTGGGGTGATGTTTTTGCAGGGACATATACTATGGACATGTGATCGATGTTTAAGGATCTGTTGCAGGATGTTAGGCGTAAATTTTTACCGGTGAGGAAGATAAAGAATGGTGGAGTGAAGGAACCTTGGGTGACAAGTGAAGTGGAAAATCTAGTCTGGTGGAAGAAGACAGCATATATGAGGTTATAGGAAGCAGGGATCAGATGGGTCTATTGAGGAATATAGGGTAGCAAGAAAGGAGCTTAAGAAGGAGCTGAGACGAGCAAAAAGGGGGCATGAGAAGGCCTTGGAGAGTAGGGTAAAGGAAAACCCGAAGGAATTCTTCAATTATGTAAAGAACAAACGGATGAGAGGAGTGATGCTGGGATCGAATTAGAAATAAAATTGGGAAGATGTGCCTGGAGGCTGTGGAAGTGAGCGGGGTCCTCTATGGATATTTCTCTTCTGTATTCACCACTGAGAGGGGACTTGATGACGGTGAGGGCAATATGAGTGACGTTAATATTCTGTAGCATGTAGATATTAAGAGAGAGGAGGTGTTGGAATTGTTAAAATTCATTCCAACGGATTAGCCCCCGGGACCTGACGGAATATTCCCTAGGCTGCTCCACGAGGCGAGGGAAGAGATTGCCGAGCCTCTGGCTAGGATCTTTATGTCCTCGATGACAGGGAAATTGTACCGGAGGATTGCAGTGAGGCGAATGTTGCCCCCTTGTTTAAGAGACGCGATGTAATGATGCAGCTCTATAAAGCTCTTGTTAGGCCACACTGGGAGTACTGTGTCCAGTTCTGGTCTACTCACTATGGGAAGGATGTGGAAGCATTGTAAAGTATGCAGAGGAGATTTACCAGGTTGTTGCCTGATTTAGAGAGTATCGATTAATCTCAGAGATTAAGGGAGCTCGGGCTTTACTCTTTGGAGAGAAGTAGGATGAGAGGAGACATGAGAGAGGTGCACAAGATATTAAGCGGAAAAGACAGATTGGACAGCATGTGCCTCTTCTTCAGAGCACCACTGCTATGTACAAGAGGACATAGATTTAAGGAAAGGGGTGAGATGTTCCAGACGGATATTAGAAGAAGCTGTTTCACTCACTTGGTGCGTGGAATGCACTGCCTGAGCCAATGGTGGAGGCAGATACACTAGTGAAGTTTAAAAGACTACTACAGAGGTATATGGAGGAATTTAAGACGGGGAGTTGTATGGGAGACAGGGTTCGAGGGACGGAACAACATTGTGGGACGAAGCGCCTGTAATGTGCTTTACTATTCTATGCTCTATGTATATTGAATTGTGTAAGGTAAGGGAAACAAGGAGGGATGTTATGGAATCTATGACTAGGTGAGATAAACGTTCGGCACGGAATAGAAGGGCCAAGATGGACTTTTTCCGTGTTGTAATGGTTTAGCTGCAGGTCAGCTTCACGGAAACGCAGAGGGACGTAGGGAAAGTACGGGATATGGCAGGAGGCAGAGAGAGTGTGTTAAATAGAGGCATCAGTGCAAAAGACAAGAGAGGGAGAGTGTGCGAGATACAGAGATTAAGACACAGAGTGAAACTCACTCCCTCCCTTCCACACAGTCCCATCTCACACCCCCGGGGTCAGAAACACAGAGATGATTCCCCCACGTATAGAGAATCTCATTCCGTACCGTCCCATCACACACTCCCGGTGTTAGACACAGAGGGAAGATCACTCCACACAGTCCCATCACAGACTCCAGGAGTCTCTCAGTCCTTAGTTTAGGAGCGGGGGATTGAGGATGTAACCTCACCTTTCCTTCTGGTCAAAAGTTGGCAGAAGAATTCGGGGAGAGGAAGGATTTTCTTGAGGGTTTGAGCATTCTTGAGACTGGTGGTCTGGCTGATGACCAGAAGGGAATTCGCGTTTATCCTGGATTCAACGTTCCAATGCAACTCATGGACATTTAGAAGAAATTGGCACCGATTCGTGTTCATCTTCTGATATTGATCCCAAAGTGTCTTCTGTCCCGGTCGTAAGTGATCGGAGAGTGAAGAATCTCTGTCAATAAACAAAGAAATGCTTACCAAGGGTTCATAAAGCGAGTAATATTAGAGATGCAGAAGATTATAAGACTAATAGGAAACAGCTTAATTTGTAATATGGAGAGTCATAAGGGTCATGTAAGGCCTTGGTCGGCAGGATTAAGGAAATTCACAAAGGATTCCACAAGTATGTGAAAAGCAAGAGGATAAGACCTGAAAGAATTGGACCCATCAAGTGTGACAGTGGGAAATTGACTATGGAACCAGATGAAATAGCAGAGGTACTTAATGAATACTTTGCTTCAGTATTCCCTATGGAAGAGGATCTTGGTGATAGTAGTGATGACTTGCAGCAGACTGAAAAGCTTGAGCATGCAGATATTAAGAAAGACGATGTGCTGGAGCTTTTGATAAGTTCAAATTGGATAAGTCGCCCAGACCGGGTGAGTTGTTCCCCAGGCTGCCATGGGAGGCAGGGAAGAAATTGCTGAATCTCTGCAGATTATCTTTGAATCATCAGTGGGGACAGGAGAGCTTCTGGATGTTTGGGGGTCTGGGGGTTTGCGGATGTTTTTCCTTTATAAAGAAAGAGAGTAGAGATGCCCAGAAATTATAGACCAGTGACAACACTAACCTCACCGGTTGGTAATTTGATTTAGAAGATAAGGAGATGCGGTATTTTCCAACTTTGTGAGAGGTATAATATGATTAAGAACAGTCAGAATGTTTTTGTCAAGGGCAAGTTGTGCCGAAAAAGAGGATTGAATTTTTAGAGGATGTGACTAAACACGTTGATGAAGGAAGAGCAGCAAGGCATTTGATAAGGGACCCTACGCATGGCTTATTGAGGAAGTAAAGAGGCATGGGATCGAACGGGAGATTGCCATGTGGAGCCAGAACCTGCTTGACTACAGGAGGTAAAGAGTGGGTGTGGATGTGTCATATTCTTCATGATGGTCGGTGACAACTGGTGTGCTTCAGCGATCTGTTCTGGGACCTTACTGTTCTCGACTTTTACAAAAGACCTGGTTGAGATGTGGAGGGATGGGTTAGTAAGTGTGATGATGACACAAAGGTTGGAAGTGTTGTTAGTAATGTAGAGGTTTGTCAGAGGTTACAGCGGGACATTGATTGGATGCAACACTGGATTGAGAAGTAGCAGATGGAGTTCAACCCAGATACTTATGACGTGTTTCAGTTTGATACGCCAATAATATGGCAGAATATAGCATTAATGTTAAGACTCTTGGCAGTGCGGAGAATCAGATGGGTCTTGGGATCCGATCCAAAGGACGATCAAAGCAGCTGCACAGATCGACTCTGTGGTTAAGACGGCGAACGGTGTAGTTCCCTTCATCAGTCTTGGAATTCAAATTAGTGCTCAGAGGCAATGTTGCAGCGATATATGCCCCTGGCCAGACACCACTTGGAGTACTGTGCTCAGTTCTGTTCGCCCTCGCAACGGGAAGGACGTGGAAGCCATAGAAAGGGTGCAGTGAAGATTCACAGGGAAGTTTCCTCGATTGGGGAGCATGCCTTATGATAATTGGTTGAATGAACTCGGCCTTATCTCCTTGGAGCGACGGAGGATTAGAGGTGACCTGACAAATTTGGAAAATAGAAT
The DNA here is from genome assembly GCF_030144855.1 of Hypanus sabinus. Taxonomy (NCBI): domain Eukaryota; kingdom Metazoa; phylum Chordata; class Chondrichthyes; order Myliobatiformes; family Dasyatidae; genus Hypanus; species Hypanus sabinus. The sequence continues at coordinate 215,240 of NW_026781418.1, read as the reverse complement.
AAGAGGCATTGATCGCGTGGATAGTCAGACGATTTTTCCCTCGGCTGAAATGGTTGCCACAAGATGACACATGTTTAAGGAGCTGGGGAGTAGGTACAGAGGAGCTGTCAGTGGGTTAGATAGAGATTCGTGAGTGTGTGGAAATGGCTGCCGGCAAAAGTGGTGGAGGCCGATACGATCGGGTCGTTTAAGAAACTTTTCCATAGGTACATGGAGCTTAGTGAAGGTCTATAGGTAAGCCTAATAATTTCTAAAAGAGGGACAGGTTCGGCAGAACTTTGTAGGCAGAAGAGCCTGTATTGTGCCGTCGGTTTTCTATGTTTCTATGAAAACAACACAACTCAGAACATGGATCCCAGCAACATATCATCCAGGACTCTCGTTCTCTCCACAGAGTCTCCGTTTGTTACCCACATTAACGTATCCCCTGTTACGACAGCTCGACTCTGCTCTCCCTCACATTCCCTTCTGAGTCAAAGAACATTAAACAGAGCCAGCAAACTGCTGTCAGCAACTACCACACACACACGCACACACACACACACACACACACACACACACACACACACACACACACACACACACACACACACACACACACCTGCATCCGAAGTGTCTGGTTTGTATGTGTGTAAGGGGGGGGGTGTGGGGGTAGAAGCCGAAATGGGAATATATTGCTGGTGATATAGTGGACACTAGAGGGAGTGGTGTCCACGCAGAGCTGTGGAAATATACCGAACCGAGAGGTCAATATCCGATGGAAAGGAAGAGATGTGACAACTGGCATCGATATTCCCCTTCCTCCTCACACATCCTTCTGATCACAGAGAAAGTGGGGTGCAGCGGAAGGAGGTACAGATATACTGAGGGGAGTAGAGGAGGAATGGGAAGACGGAAAAGTGTTTGGTGTGTAGAGGAGGGCGGTGTGCTGCATCCGAAGAACAGTATGGGGGGAAGGAATTGCGTACGGAGACATGGAGTATTTTCAGGGACGTAAGAGTGAAGGGGACGTGAAGCGTCCTTCTATTCACATTCTGTATTCCCCCGCCTTGAGAAACAAATTCCTTCTCTCCTTCAACACTTCCCCCGATTCACAGTATAGGTCGTTCACTGCTACAACGAAGTAAATACCTCTTGGGCTGCAATTTAACAAGAGCATCTTTGCCAGCAAACATCTTATCCAAATTCACACATTCCAGATCCTTTCTGATCCAAGGTAAACTTGGTCTTGCTCCTTTAGAATCTAAATCTGAGGAACGTCCTATCGTTTTCGACATTTTCAAGAAACTAACGACTTTCTGATCACTAGAAACTCTGACACCTGTCTTGTCTCATGCTGCAGTAGCAGATCACTGCTGCAGTAGAGAAACTCTCTCTCTCTCTCTCTCTCTCTCTCTCTCTCTCTCTCTCTCTCTCTCTCTCTCTCTCTCTCTCTCTCTCTCTCTCTCTCTCTCTCTCTCTCTCGTTGGGACGTCGTACTGATTAAGGAATCTTATCTGAACATTTTTGACAAACACTATCCCACAGGTCCTTTTGCAGTATGCGTCTCAGTCAAAAGGTTAGAAGCTGAAATGACCTGCTATCACAGTCTTCTATTTCCTGCAACTTTCTACTATCTCTCTACAGATTTGTTCCTCCTGATCAGGCGGACTATTGGCTGTTCTACAGAGTAGCCACTTTCTCTTGGCCATTCATTTCTTGTTCCTCATTTCCTCATTTCTATCAATGAAGGAAGAGTAGTAGATGTAGTGAACATGGATTTCAGCAAAACATTTGATAAGGTTCCCCATGCGAGGCTTATTGAAAAAGTAAGGAGGCAAGGGATCAAAGGGGACATTACCGTGTGTATCCAGAACTAGCTTACCCACAGAAGACAAAAACTGGCTTTTAGACGGGTCATAATCTGCGTGGAAGTCGGTCACCAGTGGTGTGCCTCAGAGATCTGTTCTCCGACCCTAACAGTGCGTCAGTTTTATAAATGACCTGGGTGTAGAAGTGGAGGGTTGGGTTAGTAAGTTTGCTGATGACATAAATGTTGGAGGTGTTGTGGAGAGTGTAGAGGGCTGTCAGAAGTTACAGCGGAACATTGATAGGAAGCAAAACGGGCTGAGAAGTGGCCGATGGAGTTCAACCCAGATAAGTTTGAAGTGGTTCAGTTTGGTAGTTCAAATATGATGGCAGAATATAATACTCAGTGTAAGACTCTTGGCAGTGTGGAGGATCAGAGGGATCTTGGGACACGAGCCCACAAGAAACCTCAAAACAGCTGCGTAGGTTAATTCTGGGGTTAAGAGGGCCTACGGTGCATTGGTCTTTATTAAACGTGGAAATGAATTTAGGAGACGAGAGTTAATGTTGCAGCTACCTAGGACCCTGGTCACACCGCATCTGGAGGATAGTGCTCAGTTCTGTTCGCCTCATTACAGAAGGGCTGTGGAGACCATGGGAAGGGTATAGGGGAAATTCACAAGGAAATTGCCTGGATTGGGGAGCATGTCTCATGAAAACATTTTTAGTGAACACGGCCGTTCCTCCTGCGAGTGGAGGATGAGAGGTGACATGATAGAGCTGTATAAGATTAATAGAGGCTTGGATCGTGTAGATAGTCAGAGGTTTTTACCCAGGGCACAAATGATTGCCACAAGAGGACTCGGGTTAAAGGTGCTGGCGAGTAGGTACAGAGGAGATGTCAGGAGTAAGTTTTTTACTCAGAGAGTGGTGAGGGTGTGTATGGTATGATCTGCCGGCAACGTTGGTGGAGGCGGATACAATAGGGTCGTATAAAAGACTTTCAGAAAACCTTTGATAAGGTCCCACACAGGATATTAGTGGGCAAAATTAAAGCACTTGGTATGGAAGGTACGGTACTCACTTGTATAGAAAATTGGTTAGCAGACAGGAAACAAAGTGTAGCGATTAACGTGTCCCTTTTCTGACTGGCACGCAGTGACTATTTGGGTACCGGAAGGCTCGGTGCTGGGACCGCAGCTATGTACAATATACATTAGTGATTTAGATGAAGGGATTAAAAGTCACAGCAGCAAATTTGCAGATGACACAAAGCTGGGTAGCAGTGTGAAATATGAGGAGGGTGTCAGGAAAATGCAGGGTGACTTGGACAGGCTGAGTGAGTGCACAGATTCATGGCAGATGCAGTTTAATGTGGATAACTGTGAGGTTATCTACTTTGGTGGCAAGAACAGGAAGGCAGATTACTATCTAAATGGTGTCAAGTTAGGAAAAGGGGAAGTGCAACAAGATCTATGTGTCCTTGATAATCAGTCGTTGAAAGTATGCATGCAGGTACAACAGACAGTGAAGAAAGCTAATTGCATGTTGGCCTTCATAACAAGGGGAGTTGAGTATAGGAGCAAAGAGGTCCTTCTCCAATTGTACAGGGCCCTGGTGAGACCACACCGAGGGTATTGTGTTCAGTTTTGGTCTCCAAATTTGAGGGAAGATATTCTTGCTATTGAGGCAAAGCAACGTAGGTTCACGAGGTTATTTCCCGGAATGGCGTGCCAGTCATATGTTGAAAGATTGGAATGGCTGAGCTTGTATACACTGGAATATAGAAGGATGAGAGGGGACCTGAATGAAACCTAAGATTATTAAGAGATTAGACAGGGCAGAGGCAGGAAAAATATTCCCGATGTTCGGGGAGTCCAGAACCAGAGGCCACAGTTTAAGAATAAGGGGCAGGCTATTTAGAACAGAGTTGAGGAAAAACTTTTTCACCCAGAGAGTTGTGGATCTATGGAATTCTCTGCCTCAGGAGGCAGTGGCGGCCATTTCTCGGGATTCTTTCAAGATTCTCTAGATAGAACTCTTGAAGGTAGCGGAGTCAAGGGATATGGGGAGAAGGTAGGAACGGGGTACTGATTGTGGATCAAATTGAATGGCCGTGCTGTCTGGAAGGGCCAAATGGCCCACTCCAGCGCCTGTTGACTATTGTCTATTGACGTTTTGATAGGTACACGGAGCTTAAAAAAAAATACAGGGATATGGGTAAACATAGTAATCGCTAAGGCAGGGGCATGTTCGGCGCAACTTTGTAGATGGAAGCCCCTGTGTTGTGTTGTATTTTCTATGTTTCTATGTTTCCACCCATAAAGCCTCAGTTTGACGAGTTCTCTTGTCTGTTCTGGCTCTACTCTGCGGTGACATTTTCTCAGCTCTGTAATGTCACCCCACCCCCGTAACTCATTTCGCTTTCTCACGTCTAAAAATAGGGAACCCCGAAATATCGTGTTGACCTGCTTTCTCCTCCTAGACCCAATTCTGAATAACGGCTTCAATATCATAATTCACCGTGTTGATTCATGGCCTGAGCTCACCTTCCAGTCTTTAAATCTTCCTGCATTAAAATATACGGAGCTCAGGGCACCAGTCGCTTGATGCACAGCCGTTTGGATCCTGACTTTTTCTTAGGACTTAACAACATCTGTCTCCATAACGACTCCGCTGTCTGCTCTCCAACTCTGAAGCCGATCCCACTGCAAATCGAGTTCAACAACTCTCCCAGAAACTTTCATGTGCACCTCTGACAAAACTTCCCTCTAGGATATCAGTTCCTCTCCAGTTTATGTGTAAACCGTCTTCCATCTCTTCTGTACACGTCCCACCTTCCTTGGAAAAAAGTACAGTGATTCCAATTTTTTGGAGGCCTCCCACCTACACCAGCACTTGAGCTACGTGCTAAACTGTATGGTCTTCCTCTGTCTGGGCAAACAAGGACGGGTAGTGGTCCTGACCTTTAATTTAATGGCTAACTCCCTGACCTCATTTTGGAAAACCACCTTCACATACATACCGACTTAATTTGTACATATGTGCTGCTCACTCAGCCTCTTAAGAATCAAAGAGAATGAATGGTGTGCTGAGAAAAGAGGAAGGAAGTGGCGGAGAGTGGGGCCACTGAAAGGGTGTTCAGTTTGCAGCCGTTAGAGCAGAACGTGTGAGCTACCATTTTCTTGCTCCCTATCTCTAATTGGAGTCGGTTTAAACACCAAAATCCACTGGCCCATGACTAAGAATCAGAGGCAGACCAAGAATCCTTCCATACAATCCCATTGCACACTGCTAGAAACATACACTGAGTAACGCTCCCTCCGCAAGGATTCATCACACACTACCGGGGACAGGCACAGAGTGAACCTTCTTCCACACTGCTCCCATTATGCACCCCCGGGTTCAGACACAGACAGAAACCCCTTCCGCACCTTCGTATCACACTGTCCCGGCGTCTGACACAGACAGAAACTCACCCTACACCGACCCATCACACGCCTGGTGTCAGACATGTGAACAACCCCCCGCACCGTCGTAGCACAGTCTACCGGAGTCAGAAAATGCGCGCAGCTCCCTCTCTCCCCCGGTCTCCCCACTCACCAATACCCAGCACTTCGGTGTTCCAGCAGACTCGAACTGTGTGTCTCTCGCAGATGCTGTGTGTGTCTGTGTGACCGGATGGCGTGCTGCCAGAAGAGGAAGGAAGGGGAGGAGGGAGGAGGCCAGTGAAAGGGTGGTGGGACTGCAGCCACTGAAGGTGGAACCACGTGACCGGTCTGTGCATGTAGAGCTGTGGAGAGGCTCAGAAGCTGGTGACAGATATCCGGTGGGAGGGGGGAGGTGTAGCACCAGACGTCCTTTCTCACTCATAGGCACCACAATTGCCTGTGAACACAGAGAGGGGAGGGGGACGATGGAGATTGTGAGGATAAAGCGTGTCACGGGGAGTGGGTGAGCCATAGGGAAGGGAGAGGATGAGGGACACGGCGAAGTGAGGGAATGGTTCACGGTGACGTGGGAGCTTGCAAAGCATGGAGGGGTGACGGAGACGGGTGGTGTAGGAGAGGGACTGATTGACGGAGATTTATTTGATCTTTTGATCTCTTCCCACCCGATGAGTTTAAACAGCACTCTGCGTTTTTTACTACAGAGCAGAGAACGTCAGTAGCAGAACAGAACAGACCCTTTGGCCCAAAAGTTTGTGATATACCAAATGAAGCAAATGCCTGCTGCAGACACCATGTCAGTCTCCCTCCATTCCCTGCACACCGACGAGCCTGTTAAACAGCGTTAAACGCCTCTGTGGATCTCCCTTCACCACCTGCGCTGGCAGCACGTTGCAATAACTCACCAAACCCTATGACAGCAGAAACGTACCAAACACATGTCCTTTCAACTTACCCCCTCTCTCCCTAAAGCGGGCCCTCCGGTATTAGGCATTCCCACCTTGAGGGTAAAATACCCGCTGCCTGGTCAGTCTCTCGTAATGACGTAAACAGCCATCAGGTGAACCCTCAGACTCCCCCTCTACAGAGAAAAGAAACGAAAATTTCCGACCTCTGCTTTTAGATTTTGCTCTCTATTCCTGTCATCGTCACAGGGAACCCTCCTCTATATCCTCTCCAGAGACCCCCACACTCATCCTGTAAAGGGGCGACCCAAAGTGAATGAGTGGACTCGGAAAGGTCAAACCCAGTCCCCATCCCTATCGACTTTGCCCGTCGGCTGCTCGCACCCTGATCCTGTTCACTGAAGTCGCGCTCTCTTTCAGTTCTTCCTAGTATTCACGTTCGGTCCCCGCCCTACTACACTGTGGTTAAACAACGCTTGGGCTCCCAACGTACCAAGTACAACTTTGCCAGAAAACAACCCGGCCGAATCCGCACTTGCCAGATCATTCCCGACTCCAGTAAAGTTGGCCTTTATCCAAGTTAGGATCTAAAACTTAGGTCAGACCGATCCCTTCCCATAATCACCTTTGCACTATTCAAACTTCTGACCCCTGTCTTGCCCCATTCCGTAGAAGAAATGCAGTCTCCCGTTAGAACTTTATAGCAACTTTTTAAAGAAATTTTCTTTAAAAAAATTGACAAACTCTCCCACTGGTCTTTCACTGCATGGGACTCACAGTCGATACCAAGAAAGTTAAAATCACCCATTTTCACAACCTTATGTTTCTCGTAACAGTCTGCGATCTCTCTACAGATTTATTCCTCTGAATCCCCAGGACTGTTAGGTGGTCGATAATGTGTCTAATGAACGAGTTCTTACCTCATTCCTCAGATCCACCCGTAATGCCTCACCTGGTCGAGTTCGCCAATCTCACCTGATTGAGCATCGGCGTGATAGTTTCCTTGTCCAGTAAAGCTGTCCGTCACCCTTCAATTAATCCCGCATTAGTACCACTAAAACAACCGATACCCGGGAATACTGAGTTAACTGTCCTGTCTGTCCGACCAACTCTCACGCCTGGCTGAAATATCATGCTTCCAGGCGTTGGCCCCTGCCCAGAGCTGGTGAACCTTCTGTACAATACTTCCTGCATTGAGACGGACGCTGCTCAGACATGAGTCCCAGAAGACTCAACATTCTGCGTCCCAACTTTGTCTGAGGTCTGTTCCAACAACCACTCCACTATCTGTTCAGGAGTTCTGGTCTTCATCCCCCTTCAACTCTCGTTTGAGCCCTCACACTCCCCCTTTCTAAAGGCAAAACTTCCCGCTGGGATACCAGTTCCACTCAAATCCAGGTGTAAACTGAGAGTTGCTCATGGGAGAGGAAATGAAGGAGCTGAGTATCGTGGGGGCGGAGTGGCGCAGTCTCCAGGCGGCAGTGTGTGCTGCCCCGTAGGGTTCGCTCTGCAGAAAACAAAATCTGTTCTGGCCAATTGTAGGTTTCAGTGTAAACCCCAGGTTCGGCCGGCTACGTTAGACTAGAGGAAGATAGTCACCCCAACCCTCCCACCCCACCCCACAACGATGAAGTCTCGTTTGTGTGGATACTGCGTGTTGTTTTCCCCTTGTGGAACTCAGTATCACGAAAGAGCAAATGTACACCATATGCGATTAAAAAGATGTGCTTCATAATTCTCATAAAAGAGAAAAAGGGCAAATTTCAGTGAAAGTTTATTGTGCAGTTTGGGGCGCACTGTTCTACATCCTAGAATTCCACATCGATATCCGATCGTCGTCAACTCCCTGACCCGCACCCCAAGTTCACTCGGTCCTGCGGGATCCCAGCTCACTCCTCTTGTGTCTTCACTTTCAATATCTCGTCCGAAAGGCAGCTAAGTTTCTCAATGGATGGCGCACATTGCAAAGCCCCTGTTATTTGTTAGTAATAACACAGACACTGCTGCAACAGAGAAATCAGTACATTATCAGTGACACCTCACAGACCGTTACATATCTGTGTGTGTGTGTGTTTGTGTGTCTGTTTGTGTGTGTGTGTGCGTTTGTGTGTGTGTGTGCGTGTGTCTGTGTGTGTTTGTGTGAGTGTGTGTGTGTGTGTGTGTGTGTGTGTGTGTGTGTGTGTGTGTGTGTGTGTGTGTGAAGACATATTGTGTGAATGTTTCGATTGATGTTCTACAATGCTTGCATCCTTTATATCTTTTGCATATATGTGTGCTTTGTGCCGTATACGATACTTGGTAATGTCTTTTTCAGCTTGGTCCTGGCTGCATGCATGAGTATTCATGTGTGATGGAATTACAATTAAGCCTGATTTGAATTGAATTGAATTGAAATGAAACCGTCTCGTCTGTATAGGTGGTACCTTCCTTGGAAGAGATTTCCATGATCCACACATAGTAAAGCTCCATCCACACCGTCATATCACACATTCCCGGGTCATAAAAGTACTGAGCCTCCCTCCACACCGTTCCATCACTCACCCCAGAGCTAGGCACAGAGTGCAGCTTCCTCTGGATCATCCCATCACACACTCTCGATGTCAGGCAAGCACTGATGCTCTCGCGAAACCATCCCATCACACACGACTGAAGTTAGACACTTTCTTTACCATCCCCTCACACACTCCCAGGTTCAGACACAAACTGAAGCTCCCTCTCCCTGATCCCTTCACACACACCCGGGTTCAGATACAAACTGAAGCTCCCTCCCCCCGATCCCTTCACACACTCCCAGTTTCAGACGCTCCTTCTCTCTCACCAATCCCTGGCACTTTGTCGTTCTAGCGGTCCGGAATTGTGAGTCAGTGTCGCAGATCGTGCGTGTGTTGGCGTCCAGATGGTTTCAAGGGAAGAAAAGGGAAGTGGCGGAGAAGGAGAGCCAGTACGTGGCGTTGAGAGGTCACTCAGTGGGAGGAAGTGGTGCCGACCCACTAAACCGGCCTGTCCACACAGTATAGTGAAAGACTCAGAACCGAGAAATCGATATCCGGTGGAGGGTGCGGGGGGTTGTAACACTAGTCGTCACCTCTCCCCCTTCCTCCCCAGAATTCAATGTGAACCGAGAGAGGGAGGGATATAGAGGAGTGAGAGTGTTGATGGAACCATGGAGGGCTGTAGGGAAGGGAGACGGAGTAAGGAGTCGTGAAAGGAGGAGGTAACTCAAACGACGAGGGGTGTAAGGGACGGAGCGCTGATGTAGACGCGTTGTATAGAAGAGGAAGTTGGTGACTGAAAGGAGGTGCAGGGTGTAGGGCTGTCCTGTCTGACGGTGACGAGGTTGGTCGCCGACGAAGGATGGCTGACGAGATTGAAAGGTGTTGTAGGGGAGGAAGGGGCTGATGGAGACAGGGAAGGGTGCAGAGACTGCTGGTGGTGACAGAGACTGGCGGTGTTTAGAAGAGCGAGGGGGTCGTGCAGCCGACCCAGGGTGAAGTGAAGGGATAGATTGACTAGACCGGGTGGTGGTGCAGAAGAGGGAGGGATTTATGGAGAGGGAGGGGATTTTCTTGGAGGGATGTGCAGACGTAAAACAGTTTGTGTGTAAGGGAGGGAATACATGACGGAGACTTGCAGGGGTGCAGGTGAGTAAGTACCCGAGTTAGGAAGTCACGTTGGATTTTACCAAAACTTTGGAGACGGGCATATTGTTCGGCTCTGCTCGCCCCCTTCTCTTCCGTGACCTCTGTCTCGACGGCCGATGTAAGAATCATCCTTCAGGCGGGAGAACTCTCGCAAGGTATCGGGTTCCGAATGTGTACCTGGTAGGGCACGGAAAACCTTTGCCATCAACAGGCTGAATTGTTCAAGGACTCGGTGGTGAGGAAAGCAAATAACAGGTTCGCATTCATTTCCCGGACAAGGATTTAATTTTAAGGGTCTGGTGTGGCCTCATTTGAGTGTGCGGAGCTGTCACTTTCACTTTCAGACTCGGACTGCCAATTTCTGCCTGTCCCAATCCTTCCAGGAAAGTTTGTAAGTAAAGGGTTTGCGCTGAGCTCTCAGTGCTCAACCGGAGGAGATCCATTCCAGCACTGTGGGTTGTTATTGACACCTTGGATATCGTTACTGCCGGCTTGTTTATTTTGACTCTGAGTCGGAATTAATTCCAGACCTTACTCTGCACTTGGGTTGAACATCATCCATAACTCCCTGGCCACAGAAGGTATTGTGACGTCAGGAGTTTGTGAAGATTTGGTGTCTCATTGAACACGAGTAAATTTCTATGGATGTCCGCTGGAGGGCGCTCTGTCCAGTCTCATCACCGACTGGTGTGGAGTCGTCAACGCCCAGGGTGGCCAGAGACTGCAGAGAGAAGCAGACTCAGACAACCCCGTCACGGACACCACCACTCCCTCTCTTCCCCCCCTCCTCCTTTTCTGGAGCAGACCCTCGGCATTTTGAGGTATTTATAATCTTTTTGTAATTAACATTAATTTTACATCCCTCGCCGGACTGATGCTGAAATGAACAAATCTCAGGTGGTTTAAGTCACAAATAAGAACGCTGGCCTTCATCAGTCAGGACACTGAGTACAGGCGCCCAGAGCTGACGCTGCAGTTGTACAAGACGTCCGTAAACCCGCATTTGAGTAGTGTGTTCGGTTCTGCGTGCTCTGCTGCAGCGAAGTTGCCATTCAGCTGGCAAGAGTGCAGGGGGATATTTACGAGGATGTCGCCAGGACTCGAGGGACTGAGTTACCGAGAGAGGTTGGGGATGTCAGTACTTTATTCCTTGGAATGAACGGGGAGAGGGTAAATACGCCTAGTCTTTTCTCCCTATGCTCGCGGAATCGAGAATCAGAGAGCATAGGATTCAGATGAGAGTGGGGAAGATAGTGGAGGAAGAGCGAGATGGGTTCAATAAGATGGGAGAGGGACGACAGAGGGCGCGAGTGGGAGAAAAGGTGTATTAGAAGTGGAGGGAAGTGAAGGAGGGACGAAGGGCAGATAAGACAGGGGAGTGAGAGACCGCGGTGAAAGAGGGGTTGTCAGTTGATTCAAGTCGCCCACGCTGGTGGTTGACAGAGATCCGGGATCTCTTCAGGACTATTCGGGTACAAAGATGCGGACGTCTCGCAGATGAAACGGTGTTTATCGCGATTGCAGGAGGAACACTTCCTGGATTATTTGCATTCGGTGCATTCGAACTTGCCAGCGTTCATCTTGTACACGACATGAGAGGCCATTTTTCCATCAAAAAGAGTTAGACAATCTCAACAGAAGCAAGATAGATCCAGTAGGCAACCCAGAGAGTGTTCTGAAATATTCCCACTACTCCACTCTCTCCACGGCCCGTGTCGGTCTCCAGAATAATCTCACTACACCGGGATCTCCCCGCAGTCCCACGTCAGTCTCAAAACTATTCCTACTGCACCGCTCTTTCTCCACGACCCCGCGTCATTATCCAGACTAATCTCATTGCACCGTTAGGTGATCCAGCGGGGCACCGATACGGGTTGTGCGGTGGGCCGACATGAGATAACGTAGACGGTGATGTTTGCAGAGAGGGAGTGTGCACGAAGTCGGGTCAGCTTGTAAGGGAGGGACGGTGCCGGGGACGGGAGTGGAGTAAAGGAGGGAGTGTGTGACGGAGACAGGGAGTAGTGCAGGAGAACGAGTGTAGACGGAGATGGAGAGGAGTCTTGGAGAGGGAGGCGTTTTGCATACGGGGTGATTGTGACCCTGCTATGGTGATGGTCGTGTCGGTGTGTCGGTATCGTTGAGCGGTGGGTTCGTGTTATGCTCCAAGGCGTGTCGGTGCGCCGGTGTCACGATGAGGGGCTTGGTCATGTCCCGTTGTGAGCTGTGTCGGTGTCATGCTGCCGGTTGTGGCTGTGTAGTAGTGAGCTCTTACACTGACTATGTCGGGAGGTCGATCCCTGCGTTTCGCAATGCAGCGTCATTTTCCTTCATTTACTCCGTCCCCGGAGTTTCCCATCCAATGAGTTCAAAACATTCCCTGACCCTCCTGTCGAGCTACTGAAACGCCTCTATCGATCTGCCCTCCCTACCGTCTCTGGTAGCACAGTACAATCACCCACCAGTCTCTTTGTGAATGAAAAACTTGACAAACTCATCTCCTTTGGACTTACCCCTCTCACCTTAATGTATGCTCTGTGGCATGAGACAATTTCATCCAGGGGTAAGTGCACCCGCTGTCTGCTCCATCGTGTCTCTTGTCGCGATATAAACATCTACCATTTGTCCCCTCAGCCTTCGCCGCTACAGACAAAAGAAACCAAAAACTCTGTCTACTGCCTATAGATAGTGCTCTGCATTCCCGGCAGCATCCTAATGAATCCCTTCTTGATCCTCTCCAAAGACCCCCACACATTTCCTTCATCGGAACGTCAGAAATTAATCAGGGAGCTCCGAAAAGTCAAACCCAGTCCCAACTCCTATCTGCTCCGCCCCGGGGATTCCCGGCACTCTTCCCCATTCACAATGTGTAAACCCCAATCCTCCACCTTGAAGTGGAGCTCTCCTTCAACACCTCCCATTGTTAAACTTCATGCCCTTCCCTTCCACACTGAGGTTAAACAGCGACTGGGCTCCAACATGGCAGGTAAATCTTTGCCAGCAAACAACCTGGCCGAATCCACACTTGCCAGATCATTCCGGACCCCAATAATGTCGGCCTTCATTCAATTTAGAAACCGAACCCGGTCAAAAATATCCTTTTCCATAATTACCTTATATCTAATGGCATTATCATCAATGAATGCAAAGTGGACGCCTGCACAAACTTCTGTCCCCTGCCTCGTCCCATTCTATCGCACTCACCCGTTGGGAATTTTTACCTACTGATTAGGGAATTACTTGACAAACCATCCCACTGGTCCTTTCAAGGTATGGGGCTCACAGTCAATACCGAGAAAGTAAAATCGCCGAACGTCACAGCCTCGTGTTTCTCTACAGATCTGTTGCTCTGAATCCCCAGGACTGTTCGGTGATTTATAACATAATATAATTTATAATAATATAATTTATTTATAATTTATAATATTTATAATATCGCTCCATTATTCCTCAGCTCCTCCTAAGAAAACCTCACCGGGACGGATTCCCCAGTCTGTCTTGATTGAGCACCGCCGTGATATTTTCCCTGACTGTAAAGTTGCCTCCCACGTTTGCATCATTTGGGCAGTAGCGCGACAAGACCAGCCGAATCCCGGAGTGTTAAGCTAACGGTCCTGTCTCTCCTGCAACAAGGTCACACTATTGGCTGCAATATCATACTTCCAGATATTGACCCCTGTCCTGAGCTCATCCGCCTTCCGTACAATATTTCCTGCATTGAGAGGAACTCGCAGATTTGAACATGGGCCCCAACTGGTTCAATCTTGTTCTTCCTGACTTTGTCTGAGTTCTTAACTACATCTGTCCAACAACCTTTCTTCTGTCTGTGATGGCATTACGGTTTTCATCCCCATGTATTTCTTGTTTAATGTCCACCCCATCCATCTTTTATGGCAAAAATCTCCCCTGAGATATCAATTCAACTCGTTGATGTGTAATCTGTGAGAGCCTTTGGCTGGCAGAGGAAGTGAAGGAGCTGCGCATGGCAGGCCGGTTTGGCGTGGCCTGCAGGCAGGAGTCTGTGCTGCCCCCAGTGTTCGCTCGACAGAAGACAGGCTCTGTTGTGGTCAACTGCAGATATCAGAGGTATTCAGTTATCTCAGGGCCTCAAGATGCGTTGGTATTTTTCTAATTTATCCATAATATTTGTGCTTTGTTCAGTGTTTGAATGCTGATATCGTGTTTTGCACCTTGTTTCTGCAGTAACGCTGTCGCCTTTGCATTCATGGATGTTCCTGTGTCGTCCTGAACCTGGCAGACAGACCTGGACTTCATCATTTTAACCCGTCTCTCCCGCCCAGAGCATATAAACTGGTGAACCTGTTATTGAGCCGATTGGCCACCTGGGGACGCTGTACTGTGCTTGGAAGCTTAACCCCTTTGAACCTCCGGACCGTCACCCAGTTTCCTGCCAACTGAACATTCGGTCCAGATTCCTCCCATTATGACCTGACAGAGAGTCATCGTATAACGACAAGATGGTGAGAGGCATTGATCGTGTGGGTAGTCAGAGGCTTTTTCCCGGGGCCGAAATGGTTGCCACTAGAGTACACAGGTTTAAAGTGCTGGGGAGTAGGTACAGAGGAGATTTCAGTGGTAAGTTTTTTACTCAGAGAGTGGTGAGTGCTTGGAATGGGCTGTCGGTAACGGTGGTGGAGGCGGATACAATAAGGTCTTTTAAGAGGCTTTTAGATAGTTACATGGAGATTAGAAAAATAGAGGGTTAAAGGTGAACCCAATAGTTTTTTTTTAAGGTTGTGACATGTTCGGCATGACATAGTGGGCCGAAGGGCCTTCATTGTGCTGTAGGTTTTCTATGTTCCTATGTTTCTATCTTTATTTTCTCTTGCTGATGAAGCCGCCTTGCTGATTGGTTGTTCAAACAAACGCGAGGCACTGGTTTATAATGCACTCAATTCCCGCTCCTGGACTCTGATTGGAGGCTGTCCCATGGGGAAAATACACATATGAGTCTCTGACACCATCGGTCAGACACTGAGCGAGACTCCTCCATGTTATAAACCGGAGTCAGACGCTGAGTGAAGCTACCTCACCAACATTACATTACACAACTTCGGAGTCAGACGCTGAGTGAAGCTACCTCACCAACATTACATTACACAACATCGGAGTCAGACAAGATGTGAAGCTCCCTCCGAGCTGTCTCAACGTTAGGCAAAAGAAGTGAACCTCCCACTCACAGTCGCATAACACATTTCCGGGGTCAACATTGAATGAAGCTCCCTCCCCAAAGTCCCATTACACATTGTGCCATCCCAGTCGTCTGGAATTCTGTCTCGAACACTGTGAGTGCGCGTGACCGGATGTGGATTATTCAGCGTGCACGTGCTCCCAGTTTTAATAAGCGATTCCAAATCAACAGTATGACGCTGCACTGGGCCTGGATGTTTAAACCCTTTGATTTTCCGGACTGTCACCCACAGCATTGAATGAAGCTCCCTCCCCACCGTCCCATTTCACACTCCCAGGGTCAGACACAGACTGAATCTCCCTCCACACTGTCCCAGCACACACACCCGGGGTCAGACACAGAGTGAATCTACCTCCACAACGTCCCATCACACACTCCCGGGATCAGATACTGAGTGAATCTACCTCCACCCCGTCCCATCGCACACTGCCGCCGTCAGACACAGAGTGAAGCTCCTTCCACACCGTCCCATTACACACTCCCAGGGTCAGACACAGACTGAATCTCCCTCCACACTGTCCCAGCACACACTCCCGGGGTCAGACACAGAGTGAATCTACCTCCACCCCGTCCCATCGCACACTGCCACCATCAGACACAGAGTGAAGCTCCCTCCACACCGTCCCATTACACACTCCCAGGGTCAGACACAGAGTGGATCTACTCTACACCGTCCCATCACACACTGCCGTCGTCAGACACAGAGTGAAGCTCCCTCCACACCGTCCCAGCACACACTCCTTTGGTCAGACACAGAGTGAACTCTCTCCACACTGTCCCATCGCATTCTTTCTGGTATAGGCGCAGAGTGAATTCCCTGTTCCCCATCCCTTCACACACTCACGGTTCAGATATTTTTTAGTTCAACTGCATCTCCCAGGCCAAAACCCGCACAATCACATCACACACTGCCCAAGTCAATAGGAGAGCCAAACCCCCGTTCCCACCATCCCCCTCTCAGCAATCCCCATCATTCCGCCATCCCAGTCGTCTGGAATTCTGTCCCGGATACTGTGAGTGTGCATGACAGGATGTGGATTATTCAGCGCGCACGTGCTCCCATTTTTAATAAGCGATTCCAAATCCCGGGCTGGGGTCTATCACTGTGCAACCGGATGACAAACTCCCTCATCCGGAAACCACAGTCGGTAGCAACGATACCGAGCGACAGGTTGTGCTGAGGAAGCAGGGGGCTGCTGAAGCGCTCAGGCAGATCAGGAGAATGGTAATATACGTGGCAGATGGAATATACTGCCGGAAATTGGTTGGACAAGCAATTTGAAAAAAAAAAAAAATAAAAATGGTAGACTATACTTAAATGGAGAGTAAAATAAATTTGCGGCGCATCAGGATTTGTGAGACCTCGTGTAGCTTTCACAAAAGTTAAACCTGCAGTTTGAGCCGGTGGTGAGGAAGGCAAATGCGATGACAGCATTCATTTCGAGAAACAGGGACGTAAAAGAAAGGACGTCATTCTCAGTCTTAATACGTCACTGGTGAGGTCACATTTGGAGTTTTTTGAACAGGTCTCGATCGCTTAACTCACAGGGGATGTGAGACATTGGAGACGGTTCATGGGAATGATAACGGGATTGGACGTTGTATTATAGGAGGAGTATTTAACAGCTCCGGGAGACAGAGCACCCACACACAGCGATTCAGGAGCAGCTTCTCCCCCTGCGCCATCACATCTTTCAATGCATCAGCAAGAACTCGACATTTCTGCGGTGTTTATTAATATTTGCAATTTACATTAATTGTACAGATTTGTTCGGTACTGATGCTTCATAAGAACAAATTCCACGGATTATAAGCTTCAGATAAAAATTGTAATAAAGTTTCCGGTGGAAAACATCCGATACGAGTGGACAGGACACTTGTCCCGCTGGTCTTCACCAGTCACACCGAGTACAGGAGTCGGGAGGTCACGCTGCCGTGGTACAATAAGTCGGTGAGGCCGCCTTGGTTTAGGAAAAATGCCACTGAACTGGATATATTGTACAGTTAGTTCTACGGGGATATTTCCAGTACTCGGAGGACTGAGGTATGGTGGGAGGGAGGGAAAGTTGGGACTTTATTTCCTGGAGCGTAGTTATAACCTTACAGAGTTCCATAAACCCAAGAGGGGCACAGACAGAGGGAATGCGCACAGACTTTCACCCAGGGTTGGGATATCGAGAACCAAACCGTACAGCATTGATGTGTGAGTTAGTGGAAACAAGAAAGATAGAAAGAGAATGAAATCAGGGAGACGGTTTAGAGAGAACGGGGAGGAGAGGTATAGAGTCACTGAGGAGGGAAGGGGAAATAGGTGAAAGAGGAGTGCCGAGGGAGCAGAGAAACTGCGGGCGGAGAAAGTTCGAGGGGATAAGGGGAGCTGAGGGGTAGAGAGGAAGGTAGAATGAGCGTGGAAGAGCGGTACGGGGGGAATGGCGAGAAGGAAAGTGATAGACGGCGAGAGGGGTTTGTCGGTGTCTGGTGGGGAGAATATGATGGCGACAAGAGGAGGAGATGTAGGAGGGAGGGGCAGAGAGCGAATTTGAAAGGATTTCGGAGTGGGAGTGAAGCGGAGAGAAGGAAGTGAATATAGGGGTGGTCACTGGATTCATGTCGACTCCACTGGCTGTTGGCAGCGGCCCTGGATCTCTTCAGGAATATCCGGGAACAAAGGTGCCGACTTCTCGCAGCTGAATCTCCGATCACCATCACAAGGGTTCCTCATTACGCACGGACTGCAGAAGGTCGTTCCACAGGGCCCCTTGTACAGGAGACTCCGGCCCTCAATCCTATCAGGGAGGGTTAAACAATTTCAACAGAGACAAAACAGCTTCAGTAGAGGACCCGAGCGGAGTCCGTCCTCAAGCTAATCCCATGAATTCGATCTCTCCTAATTGCCTGTGTGAGTCCCCAAACTCATCCCAGTCAATCACTCTCCCCCCACGGCCCCGTGTCAGTCCCCAGAAAAATATCACGTTCCCAATGTCTCCCCACCACCCGGTGTCAGTTCGCTAACTAATCGTTCTGACACAATTTTACCCCACAGCCCCGTTTCCCGCAAACTAATCCCACCGAACCACTTTTTCACCACCGTCCCCTTTCAGTCCCCAAATTCATCCCACTGAACCTCTCTCTCCCCACAGCACTTTGCCGGTACCCAGAAAAATACAACGGTCCCAATGTCTCTCCACAATCCTGTGTCAGTCCCCAAACTAATCGTACTGACCCAATGTTTCCTCACTGCCCTGTCTCCCCCAAATTACTCCCACCGAACCGCTTCCCCGCCACAGTCCCCTTTCAATCCCCATACGAATAGAACAACCCTACCCTCCCTGTTCTGATCTGTTTCAGTCCCCGAACAAACCCCGCTATCCCACCGTCGCCCCACAGAGTTTTGTCTGTCCTGAATTGAATCCAACTGTTCCACACCCTTCCCTCAGCCCTGTGTGGTTCCAGGTTAATCTCGTTGTCTCTTCCTCTACCCGGAGATTCGTGTCTGTCTCCTGACATACCGCAGTTCACCGCGCTCTCACCATAGTCTCTCGTCCGCCTCCAGAATTATACCAGCGGCACCCTCTCTCCCACATCCTTGCCTCAGTTAGCAAAATAATCCCGCTAACCAATGTCAATAACCAATCTTCACCCCACAGACAGAGATCAGTCCAAATCTCACCCGTCTTCGCATTTTTCAATCCAGTAAGTAAGGTTGGTACCCAGAACATTGAGGGATAGAAAGTTCTGTGAAGATAAATTTACTTGATTAATGCCTAAAATCGAAAAGTATGTACAGAGACTCTCTCAGTTGATTACAATATTAATCTGGGATGGGTCTGTCTGGAGGTAAATTCACTCTGTGTCTGACCTCGGGAGTGTGAGATGGGACGGTGTGGAGGGAGATTCACTCTGTGTCTGAACCCGGGGGTGTGAGATGGGACGGTGCGGAGGAAGATTCACTCTGTGTCTGACAACGGGAGTTATTGACGGGACGGTGTGGAAGGATATTCACTCCGTGTCTGACCATGGGAGTGTGTAATGCGACGGTGGGGAGGGAGATTCACTCTGTGTCTGACCCCGGAAGTGTGTGATACGACGGTGAGGAGGGAGATTCATTCTGTGTCTGACCCCGGGGGTGTGTGATGGTTCCTGTGTTACTGTGGGATCTTCTCGTGCTGTGACACATACCGCTTCTTCCCTTGAATTGATTTCCAGCAGCCTTGATTGTCGGTTTGAACATTCTTGCAACGCTTTTTGGAAAGATGTGTCAGACGTGGATACGTAATAACACCGGTCTGTATTTGTGGCCCAGTCCTTGGAAAAACTTTGATCTGAAAATCAGTGACAAGGAACAGTGATACAAAGAGTGAATCTCCCATCACAATTCCCCATCACACACACCTATGGAGATACACAGAGTGAAATTCCCTCCATGCGGTCCCATCACGCGCACCTGAGTTCAGGCAGAGTGAATATCCCTCCGCAACGTCCCATCGTAAATTAACAAGGATCAGATACAGTGAAGATCCCTCCACACCATCCGTCACACACTCCTGGGTGAATATAACATTGAGTAATACAGCACAGTACAGGCCGTGTGGCCCACAATGTTGTGCGGACACTTAAACCCTTCCTCCCATATATCCCCCTACCTTAATTTCCTCCATATACCTGTCCAGTAGTCTCTTAAATTTCACTAGTGTATCTGCCTCCACCACTAACTCAGGCAGAGCATTCCATGCATCAACCACTCTCAGAGTAAAAAACCTTCCTCTTATATCGCTCTTGATCTTCCTGCCCCTTACCTTAAAGCCATGTCCTCTTGTACTGATCAGTGGCGCCCTGGAAAAGAGGCGCCAGCTATCCACTCTACACATTCCTCTTAATATCTTGTACACCTCTAACATGTGTCCGCTCATCCTCCTTCTCTCTTTGTAAAGCCCGAGCTCCCTTAATCTCTGATCATAATCCATACTCTCTGAAACAGGCAACATCCTGGTAAATCTCCTCTGTACCCTTTCCAATGCATCCGCATCCTTCCTGTAGTGAGCCAACCAGAACAGGACACGGTACTCCAAGTGTGGCCGAAACAAACTTTTCTAGAGCTACATCATTACCTCACGACTCTTAAACATAGAGCATAGAATAGCACAGTACATTACAGGCCCTTCGGCCCACAATGATATGCCGACCCTCAAACCTTACAACCCATATATCCCCCTACCGTAAATTCCTCCATATACTTGTCTGGTAGTCTCTTAAGCTTATCTAGTGTATCTACCTCCATCACTGAGTCAAGCAGTGCACTCCCGCACCAAACACTCGCTGAGTGAAATACCTTCCTCTGATATCCCTGGTGAACTTTCTTCCCCTTATCTTAAAGCCATGTCCTTCCGTGTTGAGCAGTGGTGCCCTGGGGAAGACGTGCTGGCAGTCCACACTATCTATTCCACTTCATATCTTGTATACCTCTATCACGTCTCCTCTCCAGGCATGCGTCACCGTTCCCTCTGTCAGACACACTCATGACCCCACTCCCAAAATCTCCCACCCACCACCACATCCGCCATAGCTTCTCATCACATGCGCACTGTGTCAAACACAGAGTCCCATCATACACACACGGGGTGAGACAGAGATTTAAGATCCCTGCACCGTCCGGTCACACACTAACATGGTCAGACGTGATGTGAAGTTTCTTGCACACCGTCCGGTCACACTCTTCCGGAGTCAGATTCTGAGTGTTACTCCTTGCACAATGCCCCTCACACACTCCCTGGATCAGAGAACAGAATTTAGATCCCTCCACAAAGTCCAGTCACACACAGCTTGATCGGACACATGCTGAATCTCTCTCCCCACGGCCCCATCATACACTCCAGCGGTGCGACACAGAAAGAAACTCCATCAGTTCACACGACGAATATTGGAGTGAGAGTGATTCTTCATCGTCAGCTTCTCAAAGCACCACATAGCAAATTTCAGACACAGAGTGAAGCTGCCTCCACACGACCCCATCTCACACTGCCGAGTAAAGCACCGTGTGAATCTCCATTTTTAAGTCCCATCAAGCATCTCCTGGCGGGTCACAGAGTGAGTCTATCTCTGAACCGTTCCATCACACCCACCTGTGTTTTCAGACAAAGCGAAGCTCTTGCCCGTACCCTCCCATGGCACACTCACAGGGTCAGACTCCCTCCACAATATCCAATCACACAATCCGCTGTCACACAGAATAAATGTCCCTCTGCACTATCCCATTACACACTCCTGGAATCAAACACAAACGCTCTCTGTCTCTATGATCCCATTACACACTCCGGGAGTCAGACACAGAGTGAAGCTCCCTTTGCTACGTCCCATCACTCACCTCTCGAATCAGACACATAGTGAAGCTGTCTCTCCACGATCCCACCACACACTCCTGGATTCCGACACAGAGTGAATCCCCCGCTACACCGTCCCATCACATACTCCACATTCAGAGTGAAACGCTCTCTCCACGGTGCCATAACACGCTTCAGGGGTCAGACATGGGTTCAATCTCTCGGGTCACTGTCCCATCACACCATCCCATTGTCAGACACAGAGTGAATCTGGATCCATACTGTCCCATCACACCCTCCTGGATTCAGTGATAGAGTGAAATTTCCTCCAACCAACTCCATCAAACACACCAGGTCAAACACAGAGTGAATCACCCTCCATACCATCTCTTCACACTCTCCCGATGTCAAGCACAGAGTGACGCTTCCTCTCTCCATGCCTGCCCAGTGATGAGGAGCGGGTGAAAGAGGGGTATGATGCCTCACCTCTGCTGCTGGTCAACAATTCCCAGATTTGAGTTTCGTTGACAGATCTGTACTTCGTTTCCATCTCAGTGAACTGGTGTCGGAGATCGCTCTGCATTCCTTGAAGAAGGGACAGATTAGAGTTGAGCGCAGAAAGCTTGGATTGAAGGGTTGAGTTTAACTCATGGTAGTTTCGGTGACAGGTTTCCTTAGACTGACGAATCTGTGATACTGAGAGAGATGGTGAAGGATGTTTCGCGTTTACAGTGACACGTGAGTCAGCTGACATCCTGACATGCAGTTTAGAATCCTTTCAAGAATTCATAAAATGGATGCTTCGACATTAAAATCTGCATGTGCAACTTCAGATCCGCCAACACGCCCAAATCTTTATTTCACCCCAAATCCGTGTTTACACGTACACAACCCCAAATCCATGTACACCTCAAATGTGGGCACCTCATCTACAACTAGGAGCGCACCCTAAAATTCATGCGAATATCATACCCGCGGAGAAACCCACTTGCACATTAGATTATCCCAGAGGAATTATCATTTAAATTAACTTCATTATTCACGTGATCGAAATGAAGCAACTTTGAGATTCGGCACACCTCCAAACCGCAGACACCCCAAATACGTGAGAAATCCGTGCGCATCTCCAAATGCAAATGCATCCCCACAACTTCAAAACTGTGAACACACACCCGCAAATTAGATTATCTCAAAAGAAAAAAAAAATAGACATTCAAAAGTTGACAAAATCTGTGTACAACGAGCCCCACAAATGACTGTCGGGATTTCTGCGTGTTTGGGCTGCGCATGGATTTGTTGGAGCGCACCAATTTGACGATGCACATGAATTTGGTGATGCGCACCAATTTGACGATGCACATGAATTTGGTGATGCGCACCAATTTGACGATGCACATGGATTTGGTGATGTGCACCAATTTGACGATGCACATGGATTTGGTGATGCGCACCAATTTGACGATGCACATGGATTTGGTGATGAGCACCAATTTGACGATGCACATGAATTTGGTGATGCCCACCAATTTGACGATGCACATGGATCTGGTGATGCGCACCAATTTGACGATGCACATGGATTTGGTGATGAGCACCAATTTGACGATGCACATGGATCTGGTGATGCGCACCAATTTGACGATGATTTTTCGATCATGGGACACACATAGGTTTGGTGAGTTGACGGATCAAAATTTACGTGCGGATTATTGATGTCGAGGCTGCGATTTTCTCAAATGCGACTAAACCAGCCGAAACCCGGAATATTAAGCTAATGGTCCTGCCTCTCCTGCAACCAATTCTCACTACTGGCTACAATGCCATACTTCCAGACTTTGACCCCCGCCCTGAGCTCATCTGCCTTTCGTACAATACTTACTGTACTGAGACGTACGCAGCTCAGAACGTGAGTCCCAGCTGGCTGAACATTTTGCATCCTGACTTCGTCAGAGGCCTTAACGACATCTGTTCCAACAAGCTTTCTCCTATCTGTGATGGCATTACGGTTTTCACCCCCCTGTATCTCTAGTTTAATGCCCACCCCACCCATATTTTATCGCAAAGATTCACGATGAGATATTATTTCAACTCAAGTTGATGTGTAAACTGTGAGAGCCTTCATCTGGCAAAGGAAGTGAAGGAGCTGCGCGAGGCAGGCTGTTTTGGCGTGGTCTCCAGGCCTGTGTCTGTGCTGCCCCCCAGTGTTCGCTCGAAAGGAGACAGGCTCTGTTGTGGTCGACTGCAGATATCAGTGGTATTCATTTGACCCAATGTCTCAAACTGCGTTGGTATTTTTTTTATTTTATCCATATTATTTGTGCTTTGTTCCGCGTTTGAATGCTGACAATGTGTTTTGCACCTTGTTTCTGGAGTAACGCTGTCTCGTCCGGCGAATCCATGATTCAGTCCTGACCTGTGAGATATATCTCCACTTGGTCATTTTAACCTGTCTCTCCCTCCCAGAGGTACATAAACTGGTGTACCTGTTATTGAACAGCTTGTCCACAGGGGGATGTTGTACTCTTCCTGGATGATCAACCCCTTTGAATCACCGGACTGTCACGCAGTTTCCTGTGAACTGAATATTCGGTCTATTTTCCTTCCAATATGACTTGACAAAGAGTCATCGTATAACGACAAGATGATGAGAGGCATTGATCGTGTGAATAGTCCGAAGCACTTTTCCGGGGCTGAAATGGTTGCCACTAGAGGACACAGGTTTAAGCTGCTGTGGAGTAGGTACAGGGGCGATGTCAGGGGTAAGTTTTTTTACTAAGCGAGTGGAGAGTGCGTGGAATGGGTTGCCGCCGACGGTGGTGGAGGTGGATTCGATAGGGTCTTTTAAGAGACTTTTGGACAGGTACATGGAGTTTAGAAAAATGGAGGACTATTGGTAAGCCTGGTAATTTTTTTTTAAGGTCGGACGTGTTCGGCACAAAATTGTGGGCCGCAGGGCCTGCATTGTGCTGTTTGTTTTCTATGTTCCTATGTTTCTATCTTTATATTCTCTTGCTGATGAACCTGCCTTGCTGATTGGCTGTTGTGTAAACAAACGCGAGGCACTGGTTTATAATGCACACATTTCCCGGTTCCGAACTCTGATTGGAGGCCGTCCCAAGAGGAAAACATATTTGAGTCTCTGACACCGTCAGTCAGACCCTGACCGAGACACCTCCATACCATCCCAACATACACACTCACCCGTCCCCTCACACAGCCACAGAGTGAATCACCCCCACACCGTCCCATCACGCACTCCCGGGGTGAGACACAGAGCCAATCTCCCACCACACCATCCCATCACACATTCCCGGAGTCTGACACAGAGTGAAGCTCACTCCCCACCGTCCCATCACACACTCCCGGTGTCAGACACAGAGAGAGTCTAACTCCACACCGTCCCATCACACACTCCCGGGGTCAGACACAGAGAGAGTCTAACTCCACACCGTCCCATCACACACTCCCGGGGTCAGGCACAGAGTGAATCTCCCTCCTCACCGTCCCATCACACACTTCGGGGACAACAGAGTGAATCTCCTCCACATTGTCCCATCACATACTCCCGGGGTCAGAGACAGTGTGAAGGTCCCTCCACAGAGTCCCAGCACACACTCCTTTTGTCAGACACAGAGTGCAGCTCCCTCCACACCGTTCCATGGCAGACCTCCGGGATCAAACACGTGATACTCCCTGGACACTCTCCGATCACATTCTTTCTGGTACAGACACAGAGTGAATTCCCTGTTCCCCATCCCTTCACACATTCACGATTCAGATATTGTTTAGTTCAACTGCATCTCCCCAGCTAAATACCCGCACAAACGCATCACACACTACCCAAGTCAATAGGAGAGCTAACCCCCTCAGTCCTCAAGACACCCCTCTCAGCAATCACCAGCACTCCAACATCCCAGTCGTCTGGAATTCGGTCCCGGATACTGTGAGTGCGCGTGACAGGATGTGGATTATTCAGCGCGCACGTGTTCCAAGTTTTAATCAGCGTCTCCACATCCCGGGCGGGTGTCCGTCCCTCTCCACCGGGATGATAGACTCCCTCATCCGGAAACCACAGTCGGCAGCAACGTTACCGAGCGACAGGTTGTGCTGAGGAAGCAGGGGGCTGGTGAAGGACTCAGGCAGAATCGGAGAATTAGAACCGATGGGGCAGATAGAATACAGGGCCGGGAATCGTATGGTCCTGCAATTTGAAAATAAGATAAATAAAAACGTAGCCTATTTTCTTGATGGTGATGATTTATTTTTTTAACCCAGGCAAACTCTTTATTTTCTATTCCTTAACAGAATAGTCCGGGTCAATTTCAACCCGACCCAGTCATCCCATCAAAACAGTGTCTACACAAAATTCTGAACCACAGATCTATTTAGAATGTATAAATTGCCTGTCTGACATTAATAAATGGATGATTAGTCCTTAATTAATATTTCAGAGATCTAAAATCTATTTCAATAGATACGGATCAAATCTGACCCGGATCAGCCTCAATGTACAAAAAAATTGAAGCACCTGTACAAAAGTTTAAGATTATTAAATATTTCCATGTTTGCGCTTTTGGGTCACTTTAGGAAAAGTCATCACATTTCGGCTGAAAATGGCATTTAGGGTGTTTTTAGTGTTGTCACATGTCAAAACGGGTCATACATGACCGGGACAGTGTGTCAGGGTTAAAAACAATCTGCGGTGCAGAGGGAATTGGGAGACTTCGTGCAGCTTTCCCAGAAGTTTAACCTGCAGCTTGAGCCGGTGGTGAGGAAGGCAAATGCGATGACAGCATTCTTTTCGAGAGGACTGGGACGTAAACGCAAGGACGTCAGTCTCAGGCTTAATACGTCACTTGTGAGGTCACATTTGGAGTTCTGTGAGCAGGTGTCGATCGCTTATCTGAGCGATGTGAGACATTGGAGAGGGTTCACGGGAATGATAAAAGGATTGGACGTCGTATTATAGAAGGAGTATTTGACAGCTCCGGGAGACAGAAAACCCACACACAGTAATTTAGGAACAGCTTCTTTCCCTGCGCCATCACATTTTTCAATGCGTCAGCAAGTACTCGACACCTTTGCGGTGTTTATTAATATTTGCAGTTTACATTAATTGTACATCTTTGCGCCGTACTGATGCTTCAAAAGAACAAATTCCAGGCGTTATAAGTTTCAGATAATAAATGAAATAGCGATTACTGAGGAAAACATCCGATACGACTGGACAGGACACTTGGCACGCTGGTCATCACCAGTCACACTGAGTACATGAGTTGGGAGGTCTCGTTGCCGTGGTACAAGAGGGGCACAAACAGAGGGAATACGGACAAACTTTCACCCATAGTTGAGTTATTGAGCACCAGACGGGACAGGATTGAGGTGAGAGTCAGTGGGAAGCAGAAAAAGAGGGAGGGAGAGAGAGATCAAGGAGACAGAGGGTTCAGAGAGAACGGGGAGGGGAGAGAGAGAGTGTCTGGGGGAGCGAAGGAGAGAGAGGGGTAAGAGTTGTGCAGAGGGAGAGGAGAAAGAACGGGCGGAGAAAGTTCGAGGAAATAAGGGGAGGTGAGGGGGTAGAGAGAAAGTCAGAGGGAGCGAGGAAAACCGGGACGGGGGAATGGCGAGAAAGAAGGGGATAGATGGCGAGAGTGATTTGTCCGTATCTGGTGGGGAGAATATGGTTGCCACAAGAGGAGATGGAGTAGGAGGGAGGGGCAGAGAGGGTGGGGACGGAATTTGAAAGGATTTAGGAGTGAGAGTGAAGGGGAGAGAAGGAGGAGAAAACGGGTTAGTCACTTGTTCATGTCGACTCCACTGGCTGTTGGCAAAGACCCTGGACCTTTTCAGGAACATCCGGGAACAAAGATGCCGACCTTTCGCAGATGAAACTCCGAGCATGACCACAAGGGTTACTGCTTTCGCACCGTCTGCAGAAGGTCTTTCCAGAGGGACTCTTGTAGAGGAGACTCCGGCCCACCGTCCTATCCAGGAGGGTTAAACAATTTCAACAGAGACAAAACAGCTTCAGTAGAGGACCCGAGCGGAGTCCGTCCCCAAGCTAATCTCATGAATTCGATCTCTCCTAATTGCCTGTGTGAGTCCCCAAACTCATCCGAATCAAACGCTCTCCCCCCACGGCAGTGCCTGTACCCAGGCACACACCACGGTCCCAATGTCTGCACACAATCCTATGTCAGTTCCCAAACTAATCGTACTGACCCAATGTTTCCCCACAGCCCCGTATCACCTAAACGAATCCCACCGAACCGCTTTCTCACCACCGTCCCCTTGTAGCCCCCAAACGAATTGAACAGGCCCACCCTCTCCCCTCTGATCTGTTTCTGTCCCCGAACAAACCCGACGGTACCACCGTTTCCCCGCAGAACTTTGGCTGTCCCGAAATGAATCCCACTGTTCCACACTCTTCCCTCAGCCCTGTGTTGTTCCAGGTTCATCTCGTTGCCCCTTCCTCTACCCTGAGCTTCGTGTCTGTCTCCTGACATATCCCACTACACCGCGCTCTCCTCATAGCCTCTGGTTCGCCTCCTGACTTATACCATTGGCAACCTCTCTCCCACATCCTTGAGTCAGTTCACAAACAAATTCCGTAAACCAAATGTGTTCCATCGCCCTGTATTGGTCTCCAAACTAATCCAGTTTTCCCACTCTCGCCCCTCAGATCCATGTCACTCACCAAACTATTCCCACTGTTGCTCCATCTCCTCACAGCCCGGCGACTATCTCCAAAATAATCCCATTGCACCGGGCTCTCCTCACCCACATGCGTCAGTAACAAAATAATCTCTGTCACTTATCTCTCCACACTGCCCTCTGGCAGTTTCCGAAATATTCCCACTGCAGTGTCCTTCCCCGACAGACACGTGTCGGCCCCAAAATATTCCCATTGTACCACCCTACCCTCTACCCACATACAGTCTACAAACAAATCACAATGCCCCTCCATTTTACGACAAAACAACTTCAGTCCGTAAACTAATCCAATTTTCTCCCGTCAGGACTATGTCAATAGCAAATCTTCACCCCATAGATTAGATATAATCTCACCCGTTTTCGCATTTTCCAATCCAGTAAGTAAATTTGCTGTCTAGAAGACTGTGGGATGCAAAGCTCTGTGAATTTAAATTTACTTGATTAATGACTAGAATCGAAGAATATGTACGGAGCTTCTCTCAGCTGATTACAACAGCAACCTGGGATGGGTCTGTCCGGAAGGAGCTTCTCTCTGTGTCTGAACCCGGGATTGTGTGATGGGACGGTGTGGAGGAAAATTCACTCTGAGTCTGACCCCGGGAGTGTGTGATGGTGTGACGTGGGGGGAGATTCACTCAGTGTCTGACCCGGGAGTGTGTGATGGTGTGACGTGGAGGGAGATTCACTCTGTGTCTGACCCGGGAGTGTGTGATGGGACGGTGTGGAGGGAGATTGACTCTGTGTCTGACCCCGGGATTGTGTGATGGGACGGTGGGGAGGGACTTTCAATCTGTGTCTGACCCCGGGAGTGTGTGATGGGGTGACGTGGGGGGAGATTCACTCTGTGTCTCACCCCGGGTGTGTGTCATGGGATGGTGTTGTGGCAGATTCACTCTGTGTCTGTCCCCGGCAGTGTGAGACGGGACGGTGTGAAGGGGTTCCTTTCAGTGTCTGACCCCGGGGGTGTGTGATGTGTTACTGTGGGATCGTCTCGTGCTGTGACACATACCGTATCATCACATGAATTGATTTCCAGCAGCCTTGAATGACGGTTTGATCATTCTTGCATCGATTTTTGGAAAGATGCATCAACCGTGGATACGTAATAACACCGGTCTTTATTTGTGACCCAGTCCTTGGAACACGTTTGCTCTGAAAATCAGGGACAAGGGTCAGTGAGACAACTGAGGGAATCTCCCTTCACACTTCCCCAACACACACACCCGGGGAGACACACAGAGTGAAATTCCCACAACGCACTCCTGAGGTCAGGCACAGTGTGAATATCTCTCCGCAACGTCTCATCGTACATTAACAAGGATCAGACACAGTGAATTTCCCTGCACACCATCCATCACATAGACCCAGGGTCAAGACACAGAATGAATAGAACATAGAACATCGAATAATACAGCACAGTACAGGCCGTGTGGCCCACTATGTTTTGCCAACGTTTAAACCCTTCCTCCCATATATCCCCCTACCTTCATTTTCTCCATTTACCTGTCTAGTAGTCTCTTAAATTTCGCTAGTTTATTTGTCTCCACCACTGACTCGGGCAGTGCATTCCACACAACAACCTCACTCTGAGTAAAAAACGTTCCTCTTATATCTGTCTTGATCTTCCTGCCACTTACCTTAAAGCCATGTCCTGTTGTGCTGATCAGTGGCGCCCTGGAATAGAGGCGCCAGCTATCCACTCTGCACATTCCTCTTAATATCTTGTACACCTCTAACATGTCTCCGCTCATCCTCCTTCTCTCTTTGTAAAGCACTAGCTCCCTTAATCTCTGATCATAATCCATACTCTCTGAAACAGGCAACATCCTGGTCAATCTCCTGTGTACCCTTTCCAATGCTTCCGCATCCTTCCTAGAGTGAGCCAACCAGAACTGGACACGGTACTCCAAGTGTGGCCGAACCAGGCTTTTCTAGAGCTGCACTATTTCCTTGCGACTCTTAAACATAGAACATCAATAAAAATAAAAAGAAAAAAGACCCATTTTAATGAAATAGTCTAATCTGCACGTTGGAGCTCAGGGTTCAGTCCACTCGTTCCTTCAAGTCAGATCCTCGTTCCAAGTCCACTCCGTCCGGCCGTCTACCAGTTCTCTCCGCTCGCATCTTCTCTCTTCAACTCTCGCCAACAAAAGGGTGTGAAAACCTTCTCTCAGACCCACAAGAAAGAAACAAACATACCTATCATTGGATTGTAGACATTCTAAAACCCCGTTATCTGTAGACATAACGTAGCAATGGTGTGCAGACTTTGCCATAAGCTGCCATAAGTAAATTTCCTCAACACCGCCCTTCACACACTCGCGGTGTCAGAGAACAGAATTTAGATCCTCTGCAAAGTCCAATCACACACAGCCTTGATCCGACACAGTGCGAATCTCTCTCTCCACCGCCCCATCTCACACTCCAGCGGTGAGACACAGAAAGAAACGCCCTCAGCGCACACGACGAATATCGGAGTGAGAGTGAATATCCATCGTCTGCTTCTCAACGCACCACACAGCAAATTTCAGACACAGAATGAAGCTGCCTCCACACGACCCTATCTTACACTCCCGAGTCTAACACAGTGTGAATCTCCATGCTTAAGTCCCATCACGCATCTACTGGCAGGTAACAGAGTGAGGCTCTTTCTGAACCGTTCCATCACACCCACCTGTGTATTCACACAAAGCGAAGATCCGCCCATACCCTCCCATGGCACACTCACCGGGTCAGACACAGAGTGAATCTCCCTGCACACCGTACCATCACAGTCTCCCGGGGTCAGACACAGTGAATCTCCTTCCACACCGTCTCATCACACACTCCCGGGGTCAAACACAGAGTGAATCTCCCTCCACACCGTCCCATCACAAACTCACGGAGTCAGACACAGAGTTAATCTCCCTCCACACCGTCCCATCACACACTCACGGGGTCAGACACAGATTTAATCTCCCTCCACACCGTCCCATCACACACTCCCGGGGTCACACAAAGAGTGAATCCCCCTCCACACCGTCTCATCACACACTCCCGGGGTCATACACAGAGTGGATCTCCCTCCACACCGTCCCATCACACACTCGCGGGGTCAGACACAGAGTTAATCTCCCTCCACACCGGCCCATCACACACTACCGGGGTCAGACTGCCTCCACACTATCCAATCACTCAATCCGTGGTCACATAGAATAAACGTCCATCTGCACTGTCCCATCACACACTCCTGGAATCAAACACAAACGCTCTCGGTCTACGATCCTATTATATACTCCGGGTGTCAGACACATAGTGAAGCTCCCTATGCAACGTCCCATCACTCACTCCCGAAATCAGAGACAGAGTGAATCCCCCGCTGCACCGTCCCGTTACACATTCCCGGACTCAGCGTGAAACGCTCTCTCCACGGAGCCATAACATATTTCAGGGGTCAGACGTGGGGGGTATCTCTCTGGGCCGTGTCTCATCAGATAATCCCGCTGTCAGACACAGAGTGAAGTTGGATCCATACTGTCCCATCAGACACTCCCGGAGTGAGACTTAGAGTGATGCAGCAATGTCAGGTCTCACAATCGCATGGTCAGACACAGAGTGAATCCACCCCCACAACGTCCCGTCACACTCTCCTGGATTCAGTAATAGAGTGAAATTTGCTCCACGCAGCCCCGTCACACATTCACCGATTCAAACACAGAGTGAATCACCTTCCATACTATCACTTCACACACTCCCGATGTCAGACACAGAGTGACGCTTCCTCTCTCCATGCCTGTCCTGTGATGAGGAGCGGGTGAAAGGGGGGGGGGGGGGGGGTGATGCCTCACCTCTTCTGCTGGTCAACAATTCACAGATCTGAGCCTTGGTTTCGTTGACAGATCTGTACTTCGTTTCCATCTCGGTGAACTGGTGACGGAGATCGCTCTGCATTCGTTTAAGGTCGGTCAGATTAGAGTTGAGCGCAGAGAGATTCTTGAGACAGATTCTGCGGGAGTGGTCCAGCAGGAAAATCTCGGATATTTTGGATTGAATGGTTGAGTTTAACTCATTGCAGTTTCGGTCGGAGGTGATCTCTGACTGACGAATCTGTGATACTGAAAGAGATGGTGAAGGATGGTTAGCGTTCACAGTGACACGTGAGTCAGTGTCACGCTACCGAACGAGTCACAGAGAGCGTTGAGTCAGTGTCACGGTGAAGCGTGTCACAGTGAAGGATGTGCTGGTGACACAGTGAGAGGCGTCGGCGTCTCCTTGTCACTCTGAGGGGTTATCAATGCGCTGGTGAAGGCTTTCTTGTTGTTATAATGGGGTCTGTGTCAGTATCGTAGTGATGACAGATTCCCTGTCTCAGCGCCGGGCATGACCGAGTTGCTGTGAGGGACGTGTCGGTGTCACTGTGATAGGAGTTTGTGTGCCCCGGAGAGAGGTGTGCCGGGTCACAATGAAATGCATTTCGATGACAAGGCGAGGGAAATGTCAAAGAGGGGGATTGGTAGTGTCACGGTTGGTGTGGTATCTGTGTAATGTGTCGGTCCTGGTCTCATTGAGAGGAGTGTGTCTGAATCATCATGAGAGGCATGTCATGACCACGGTGTGTGTCCGATTGTCAGGCTGAGGTGTGTGTCGTTGTGATGGAGAGAACTAACTCAGTGTCATTGTGAATTTAGATGTCGCTATCACGGTGAGGGTTTGCCTGTTTAGGGTGAGGTGTGGGCAATTGTTTCAGTGAGCGGTGCATCGGTGTTATGTTGAGGGGCGATACAGTCCCGGTGAGGGGTGTTACAGTGACGTGTCACGGTGCGGAGCAGGACGGGTCACGTTGAGCAGCCTGTAGGTGTCAGTGGTGTCTCAGTGACACGGTGAAGGGCGTGTCAGTGTCACTATGAGGTATGTTTCGGAGTCTCCTTGAGACAGGTTCTCTGCGAGAGATCCGGGTGGGAAATGTGACATATCTTAACTCATGGAGTGGTGATGGGTCCTGTTCAATTTCCAAATTTCTTCCCAATGGAGTTTGTAGTTTCGGTGAGAGGTGGATGAGATGGTGAAGGATGTTTGGCGTTTCTCGTGTGTCAGCGTCACGATACTGAGCGGGTCACGGAGTGTGGTCTGTCAATGTGACCATAAGGGTGTTACATTGAGGGGTGAGCTTTTGGCACAGTGAGGGGCCACAGTGAGCCACGTGTCAGGGACACGTTGAGGTGTATATAAGCTTACCAATGAGGTTTAATTGTCACGATAGGAGCTGCATCAGTATCGCGGTGATGCTTGATTCCCTGTCACACCGAGACGGTGTTTCAGTGAGAGACATGCAGCTGTCATTGTGATAGGTGTTTCTGAGTCCATGGGAGAGGTGTACCGGGTCACATCGCGGTTATCTCTATGTCACGCTGAGAGATATGTCGGGGTCACAGTGAAAGGTGTGACAGTTTTCCAGTGAGAGACTCGACGGTGTCATAGTGTTTGGTGAATCGGTGTTACATTAGGAAAAATGTCGATGTAACGGTGAGGGGTGTGTCTGTGTCACGGGGAAGGACCTGTTGTGTTCACGGCGGATGTGTCGCTGTCACAGTAAGTGTAGTGCTGTTGTCACGGTGAGGGCTGAGTGGATAACACTCTGACGGGCTTGTCGGTGTCACAGTGAGGGATGAGCCTTTGTGACGGTGAGGGTTATGTCGGTGTTTCGGTGGAGTGGCTTTTGCTGTCATGAGAAGAGATGAGTCCGTTTCAAAGAGACGGACGTATCGGTGTCACTGTGAGGGACGTGTGCACGTCACAGTGAGGGACGCTTCGGCACCACGTCGAGAGGCGTGTCAGTGTTACAGTGAATCGTTATTATATTAGGTTGTGTGTTGGTATCAGGTTGAGGGATATGTCGGTATAATGTTGAGGGATGTGTTGGTGGGGGTTATGTAGGTGTGACGGTGAGGGGTGAGTCGTGATCATGCTGAGAGACCTGTCA
Organism: Hypanus sabinus; assembly: GCF_030144855.1. Classification (NCBI taxonomy): domain Eukaryota; kingdom Metazoa; phylum Chordata; class Chondrichthyes; order Myliobatiformes; family Dasyatidae; genus Hypanus; species Hypanus sabinus. The sequence continues at coordinate 181,261 of NW_026781418.1, read as the reverse complement.
ATACCACAGTGATGGGTGAGTTGATATCACCGTAAAGGGTGTTTCTGGGAAATGTTCGGAATGAGACGCTGTTACAGTGGCCATTTTTAATCTCTGCGGTTTGGTCGTTCCGACCGGTGTGAAACTCACCATGAATCCTCCAGCAGACACCCGTGACGATGAGGGTCGCTGTTAAAACGCAGATTAGCCATATGCTTGGGTCTGATCTGTCTCTCCTTGAGGGTCGTTCACTGCCCATGTCGTCTGTAAAAAAAAAAATCGTTCCTTGTCTTTGTCAATGCATCGTCATATATTCCCTGATCTACCCCTCCCCTGCTGCTCCAACACTCTGAGTGGAAATCACTCTCTTTCGCTCATGCAGAGCAGTGAGCGTAAATCACAGAACAAAACTGAACTCTTGGACCGAAAATTTTATACCAATTATATTTCATACTTAAGTAGTGTTTACAGACACAGTGTTCATCTCCTTCTTAACTGTGCTTACCCACGTTCCCGACAAAGAGCCAATAAAACGCCTCTATCGATTTGCCTTCACCATCACCCCTGGCAGCACATTCCTGTCCCCCACGATCTCAGTGTAAACAAAATCTTGCCCCGCACATGTTCTGAGAAGATACGCACTTTCCAGTTCCATTCCATGGTATTAGACATTTCGGCACCACGTCGAGAGGCGTGTCAGTGTTACAGTGAATCAGTGAATACAGTGTCACAGAGAAATGCTCCATTTGCATCGTCTATCTCTGTCTCTCGTCATGGTAGAGACCTGAATCAACTCTCCCCTCAGTCTGAGATACATATGAAATAACATATGAAATCCATACATATCGCATGAATGTCTTTTACTGATATTCTACATCCACTTGCTGTCTTTCTATCTTGGACATGCCATATGTGTTTTGTGCTGTGTGTGACCTTTAGTTTTGTGTTTGGCACCTTTGACCTGCAGTGACGCAGACTCGTTTGTCAGTATTCATGGGTATTCATATCTGGGTGAATTGCAATGCAACTTGTATTGAATTGAAACCGTCTCTTCTGTACCAGTTTCACCATCTTTGGAAGGGAACCCAAAGAAATGAATATCCGAAGCCCCTTTCACGACAGATTGCCTCACCCTCCCCACTCTGCCTCCATTCTGCCTCACAGCGCAAGAGAACTGACCGGTGAGACTTTCCTCACTCCGAAACGTCCGCCAATCGCTGCTTTTTAATGTGCGCTCGCCCACCCGTGTGAGCGACATTTACCTGGCTCCTGATCGTTTCTTGGCGAGGCCAACACAGAGAGAGGCGCACTCCTTACCATCCTATGTACTCTCCCGGAGTCAGACACTGAGTGAGGCTCCGTCCGCAACAATTCATCACAAAATTCCCTGATCAGGCATGGAGCGCTGTTTCTTAGAAATTAGGTCATTTACAGACAGCTATATTGAAACATGTAGTGGTGTGTGTGTGTGTGTGTGTGTGTGTGTGTGTGTGTGTGTGTGTGTGTGTGTGTGTGTGTGTGTGTGTGTGTGTGTGTGTGTGTGTGTGTGTGTGGGGGGGGGGGGTGGGTGTGTGTGGGGGTGTGGGTGTGTGTGTGTGTGAACCGATGAGTCGTGTAAGGCAGATGACGGGATGGGAGGGATACAGGTCCATAATTCCATCAAAGTTGTGTTACAGGTAGACAGGGTCGTAAAGAGAGATTTTGGCACATTGTCCTTCATAAATCAATGCTCTGAGTACAGGAGGTGAGACGTTACGTTGAAATTGTCTGAGTGATTGGTGAGACCCAATTTGAAGATTTGTGTCCAGTTTTGATCACCAACCTACAGCGAAGATGTAAATAAGGTTGGAAGGGTACAGAGAAAATTAACAGGGGTATCGCTGGGTCTGGCGGATCTGAGTTACAAGGACGGATTGAATAGAGTAGGACGGTACTCTATAGAATGAAGGAGACTGAGAGGAGATTTGATAAGGGTAAACAAAATCATGAGGGGTATGAATAAGGGAGACGCAAGCAGGCTATTGCCAAATAGAATAGGTGGGTCTGCAAACAGAGGACGCAGTTCAGGGTCAGAGTTTGCTTGTCTACAATGTATACCCAGGAACATGGACATACAGTCCCTCTTCCGCATTTCCACCCATAAAGCCTCACTTAGACCAGTTCTCATGTCTGTCCTGAATGTGCACTGCACTGACATTTTTCTGCATGATAACGTCACCACTCCTTCTTTAACCCCTTCCGCTTTTTGATGTCTGAAATTAGGGAACTCTTTTAAACCGGAGCAAGAGGTGGAGAGTGAAGAAGTAAAGGCATCTCGTAGAGAAGCCGTTTTTTTTTAACTGATCGGGGAAAAATGTCCAGATCGCGCAGGCGCGAGGGTAAGCGAGCTTAAGCTTTTTTTTAAAAAAAAGACAACCATATACAGAGGCCATCGGCGGGGTGGACTGAGGCAGATTGGGACGGCTCTGGTTCGACAGGCTTCGGCGGGAACAGGCAGAGGCGAGGTTTGAACGGGACACGACAGCGCATGCGCGTGAACGTCGGCCCGTGAGGCAGCGGGAACATTTAAAAAGCGAGCAGAGGCTGAGGACGAGCTTCACTCCAAGTGAGGTAAGGCCGGTTCAGTTCCTTTTATTAATTTAATTAACTTAGGAGTAGGTAATGGAGGCTGCCGTTAGGGCAGTTCAGTGCTTTGTTTGCAGGATGTGGGATGACAGGGCGAGCACAATTGTCCGTGATGACGACACCTGCTAAACGTGCATTCAGCTGCAGCTCCTGACAAACGGTGTTAGGGAACTGGAGCTGGAGCTGGAGCTGGATGAACTTCGGGTCATTCGGGAGGCAGAGGCATAAATAACCAGGCGTTACACGGAGATAGTCACCCCTGAGAGTCAGGAAACAAGTATTTGGGTAACTGTCAGGAGAGGGAAGGGGAATAGACAGGAAGAGCAGAGCGCCCATGTCTCCGTTCCCATCAACAATAAGTACACCGTTTTGGATACTGTTGGTGGGGGCGACCTACCAGGGGGTAGTTGCAGTGCAAACACGAGGTAATCTTTAGATGCTGGAAATTCAAACAGCACACATAGAATGCTGGCGGAACTCAACAGACCAGGCAGCATCTATACGAGAAACAATGTCGAAGTTTCGGGCCGAGATCCTTCGTCAGGACAAAAGGTCTCGGCCCGAAATGTCGACAGTGCTTCTTCTTATAGATGCTGCCTAGCCTGCTGTGTTCCAACAGCATTTTGTGTGAGTTCTTGCAGTGGTTGTGTCTCTGGCACCGAGACTGGACCCTCAGCTCAGAAGGGAAGGACGGAAAAGAGCAGAGCATTAGTGATAGGGGATTCGATGGTTTGGGGGACAGATAAGAGGTTCTGCGGAAGGGATCGAGAATCCCGGATGGTCTGTTGCCTTCCCGGGTTCCAGGGTCCGTGATATCTTGGGTCCAGTTTTCAGTATTCTCAAGAGGGAGGGTGAGCAGCCGGATGTCGTGGTCCATGTTGGGACCAATGACATTGGTAAGAGGTCTTGAAAGTTGAGTTTAGGGAGTTAGGTGCCAAGTTAAAGGACAGGACCTCCAGAATAACAATCTCAGTATTGCTACCAGTGCCACGTGCAGACGGGTTTGTAAATAGTAAGATAGCGCAGATCAAAAAGTGGATGAAGACATGGTGCAGGAGGGAAGGCTTCAGCTTTATAGATAATTGTACAGATTTCCAGGGAAGCTGTGACCTGTTCCGGTAGGACGGTTTACATCTGAACTGGAGGGGGACAAATGTTCTTGCAGATAGGTTTGCTTGAGAGGCTCCTGCGGATTTAAACTACAAACTGTAGATGCAAGGGGGGGGGGGGAGGAATCAGAATGTAGGAGCAGGTGTATGAGAGGAAGAAAAAGAATATATTAAAGTTGTTTGCACCGTTAGAGATGGACAGTGAATAAGAGGTGGAACATTTCTTAAATGCATTTATATTAATGATAGGAGTATTGTGGATGAGCTTAGAGCATGGACTGATACTTAGAGGATGTCGTATCTTCCGAAAAACATCAAGATTGATCAGTCCCCAGGGCTGGACGTAGTATACCGCAGGTTGCTGTGGGAGTGTCAGAAGAGATCGCTGGTGTAGTAGCTATCATCTTTGAATCCTCTTTGGCCACAGGGAGGGTGCCGGAGGATTGGAGAATCCTGGGAGCCATAGACCGGTGAGTCTTACGTCGGTGGTTTGTAAACTATTGGAAAGGATTCCTGAGGATAGGATCTACGAGCATTTGGAGAAGTACAATCTACTCAAGGAGAGTCAACATGGCTTTGTGAAGGGAAGGTCGTGCTTCACGAGCCGAATTGAGTACTTTTGAAGAGGTAACAAAATAAATTGATGTGGGTAGGGTGGTAGATGTGGTCGACATGAATTTTAGCAGGACATTTTGACAAGGTCCCCACGAGAGACTCATCCAAAAAGTCAGAATACAAGGGATCAGTGGAAGCTTGGTTGCTTGGATAAAATGTTGGCTTCCAGGAAGAAAGCAGAGGGTAGCAGTGAAAGGAAAGTATTCTGCCTGGAGGTCGATGACTAGAGGAGTGTCGCAAGAATCTGTCCCGGACCCATGCTCTTTCTGATTTTCACATAACACCTTGACGAAGAGGCAGAAGGATGGGTGAGTAAGTTTGCGGATGACTCGAAGATTGGAGGAGTTGTGGATGGAGCTCTAGGTTGTCGAAGGCTACAAGAGGATATATACAGGATGCAGAGTTGAGCAGAAACGTGGCAGCTGGGGTTCAATCCGGATAACTGTGACGTGATGCATTTTGGAAGGACAAACCAGAAGGCTGAGTACAGGGTTAGTGGTCGGTTAATTAAGAGTGTAGGTGAGCAGAGGGACCTTGGGGTTTAAGAGTATACATCCCTCAAGGTCGCTGCACAGGTAGATAGGATAGTTGAGAGGGCCTATTGGGATGCTGGGCTTCATTGACGTAGGAATTGAGTTCAAGAATAGAGAGGTCATGTTGCAACTCTACGAATCTCTGGTGAGACCGCACTCAGAGTATTGTTTTTTTAATTCTGGTCACCTCATTATAGAAGAGATTTTGAAGCTATGGGGAGGGTGCAGAGGAGATTTACGAGGGTGTTGCCTGGATTGGAAAACAAGTCCTTTGACGCAAGGTTAGCAGAGCTAGGACTTTTCTCTTAGTAGCGTAGAAGGATGATAGGAGACCTGATAGAGGTCTACAAGATTATGAGAGGCATAGATAGGGTGGATAGCTAGTGCCTGTTTCCCAGGGCATGAATAGTAAGCTCCAAACGCATTTGTACAAAATTATGGGAGAGCGTTGTAGTGATCAAGGGTAACGTTTTTTTATTTACACAGTTGGCTTTGGGTGCCTGGTATAACTTGCCAAGGATGATGCAAGCTAAAACATTAGGGGTTTTTAGAGCCTCTGGACAGGCACATGGATGAAAGTGTAAAATAGAGGGTTACGGGGTAGTGTGGGATTAACATTTTTAGGAATATATGCGGCGCCAGAACATAGAAGGCTGAAGGGACTGTACTATTCTGCATTATGCTAGTGTCTAGAATACTGGGCTATGGCACTCTGTATCTCCCACGTTTTCATTGACGACTTCACCTCTTTGAGATTTAAACCTCTCCATGTCCAGCGCATGCTGCCTTTCCCGACATACTGCCAGTGATAGCGCATGCGGGATAGATATTATAATCCAGGGCCGGGTCACAGGATTGCTCGTTAATTTCACTGCTGAACACACGTCACCTCCTCCTAAATCATTACCAAGAAGGACGTCCACGACGTCTCTTGGTAATTCTGACCGCACCCCTACTTCGACTGGTGCAGATACCAGGTCACATTTTTGGTTCTGTCCCTCCAAATCACATCCTTGAATAACATCAGCGAGTTGTTTACCTTTAAATTCCAAGACAAAATGTAGTTGTTTCACAGGCACTTTTTTAACAAGCGATTGTTCCTTCAACATGGTTACTGCTTCTAAAACCAATCCAGACTTTAAATTTTCGTTATTCAATTTAGGAACAACACTTTTCTCTACCACATCAGTTTTCGTGACTGCACCGACCTCCGCGGGGGTCGTTTCATGATAACCTTTCAGCATGTTTTCATGAAACAACTGGTTCGGCTTGCGTCTATAAGGGTTTCAATCTAGTACTATTATCCCAGTACACACTGCAGGGGTCCGACAAAGCTCCAAGCTCACTCCCACTCTCCGCCCCACTCACCTCTCAAAGTAGCCTGTGAATCCGTTCCTGTGAACTGCCTGTTGGCGTCAGTCTGGTTCTCGGCCATCTTGTTAGGTCTCCGAGCCCAGGAGAGTCATGGCAGCGTCGACAGAGGAAACCCGCAGCCGCGGGCCGTCGTCCACAAACACCTAATGACAGGCAGTTGAAGAGAGGGACCGAGAGAAGGGGAGGAAGTGCGGGGAGGAGTGAGATTGACGGTGTACGAGAAGGCGGTCGAGAGAAATTAGAGTGACGGGAGGGGTAGAAATAGAAGGGGAGTAGCGATTTAAAGAGTGATTGGGGAAGAGGGTAGAGAATAGAAGGAGACAGAGAGAGAAGGAATGGTAGAGGAGTGTAGAGGGCTATGGCAGGGGTGAGAAAAGAGGGAATGACGGAGATATTTGCGTCATCCATAGAAGGCCTCTACTGTGCTGGAGATTTCCCACAACACCCCCACCTCATCCCTGCAGCGCCACCCACACCGGCTCCCCCATTTGGGTCCTGGTTTTCTGTCCCACTGCTCCTGCTCAGCTCCAGGGCTTCAGATATCAGACAATCTGTCTGCGAGAAATACCCCCAACACACACCGAGGTGAGTGACCCGCCTCCCTCCGAGTGAGGGTAAACAACTACCCTCGAAACTCGTATCCCCCGCAACCTTCCCTTCATTCCTCATCTGCCGTCTCCCCCAATCCCACCCTCACACCTACCCCGCTCCTCCTCCCCCTCTCATGATTCTTCCTTCCCCACCACTTCCCTACCTCGAGCCTCTCCAGTAGACTGCGAGTGTGTGTGTGTCTGAAAGCCGCTGTGTTGAATCCGGAAGCGGAAGCAAGGGGAGGTGAGCAGTGGGCAGGGACGGAGTGGTGAGATTGCACACACGGCAGGAACAGCATGACAGGACGATTCACACAGATCTGTGGAGAGGCTCAGAACCGAGGGATCAATGGCGTTTGGAAAAGGGAGTAAAACCTGCTGTCAACTCTCCCCCATTCTCCTCACCAATCCAGGTGAACAGAGAAAGGGAGATCTGTAGAGGAGGGGCTTGGGTTGGTTCGGGGATGTGGAGGTCTGTTGGTGATGGAGAGGTCCACGCAAACAGATAGTTGTGTCGGGGAGTTTGGGAATGAGGGAGAAGGGTGTAGTGAAGCAAAGAGATGACTGAGTTGGGAGGAGTTTAGTGGAGGCAGGGGGTGAAGGAGAGGGGTAGTATTGTGAGGTAGGAAGGGGTTGTCGGTGACGGGAAGTCGGTGTAGGGTATTCTGGAGTGGATGTATATGGCAGAAGAGTCAGCTGATCATGGAGATGGTCAATGGTGAAAGGAAAGGTGGATGACTATGCACCCGGTCTTCTGCGATCTCTGCTTGCGCACAACGTCAGAACATCCTTCAGGTGTTAGGCGCCGGTGATCAACCTGGTCGGGATCAGCAGATCTGTGCCCGCCAACAGACTGGATCTAAATGGAGAGAAAATTAATATATCTTTTTAAGATTGCATTTGGGAGAACTCCTGCAGTATTCCCTTAAAGCGAACATCGGTGGTGAAGAAGGCAAATGTGATGAGAACATGCATTTCGAAAGGAATAGAACATATAAATAAATATGAATAGTGAGACTTTTAAGGCACTGGTGGAGTCTCATTCGGCGCGTTGTCGGCATTTTCTGGCCCTGTTCGAGGAAAGGAAGAGTTTACATTGGAGAGGGTTGAAAGGCGGTTCACAAGAATGATTCCGGGATTGAATGGGCTTGTCATATGGTGAACATTTCGGGTATCTGGGCCTGTACACACTAGAATTCAGAGGAATACGACGTGAACAAAGTTCGTCCCTCCATTCTGAGACTGTATCCTCTGGTCTTTGACTCTGACAGAACAGGACAAGTCCTCTCCACATCCACTCTCGCAAGACCTTTCACCATTCGAGAGGTTTTAATGAGGTCACCCCTCATACTTCTGAATTCTATTGTATACCGGCCCAGGGCCATCATACAGTCTTTATATGACAAGCCTTTTATTCCCGGAATAATATTCCTGAACCTGCTTTAAACTTTCTCCAGTTTCCGCACAACCTTTGTAGGATAAGTGACCCAAACCGGTCACAGTAATCCACGTGAGGCCTCGCCAGTGTTTTATGATATCAGAAGTTTAAATCTTCGCGTTTATATTCCTTAGAAATAATTGCTCACATGGCATTGGACTTCCTGATCACAGACTCAACATGGAAATTAACCTTCAGGGAATTCTGCACAAGATCTCTCAAGTCCCTGTCAGTGTTAGGCACCGTTTGGTTTCCCCATTTTCTCTACAATAACAAAATTGCCGTGGCATTCATTTCTTCTACCAGAATGCGTGGCCTTTTAATTTCCGACATTGTATTCATCTGCATTTCTTTGACCATTCCCCTTATTTGTTCAAGTCTTTCTGTAGACTCTCTACTTCCTCAAAACTGCCTGTCGCTCCACCTATCTTCATATAATTTTCAATCTTTGCAACAAAGCCATCAATTCTATTATCTGAATGATTGACCCAGAATGTGAAAAGTATCGGCCCCAACACAGACCCGAGTGGAACAGGATGAGTCACTGGCAGTCAATCAGATTAAAAACGTCTCCCTTTATTCCCACTCTTTGCCTCCTGCCAATTAGCCACTGCTTTATCCATGCTAGAATGTTTCCTGCAATCCCATGAGCTCGCAGCTAATTAATCAGCCTCCTGTGTCGCACCTTGTCTAAGGCCTTTTGACAATCCAAATAGCACGTCATTAACTGATTCTCTTTTGAAGATCTGCATATTATTTCATCAAAACTTACAACGGATTTGTCGGGCAGCATTATCTTGAGTCTCCAAGTACCCTGCGACCTCATCCTTAACAATGGCCTCTAATACCTTCCCAACCACTGAGCTCAGACTAACTGACCCAGAGTTTCCTTAACAATGGAGTCTAATACCTTCTCAACCGCTGATTTCAGACTAACGGACCTAGAGTTCTCTTAACATTGGACTCTAATACCTTCCCAACCGCACAGCTCCGACTAACTGGCCTAGAGTTTCTTTTCTTCTGCATTTCCCCGTTCTTGAAGAAAGGAGAGTCATTTAAAATTTTCATTCTTCCGGAACCATTCCAGAATCCAATGCTGGCAGAAAATTGTGTCAGCCTTCCTTTGGAACAGATCTTCCACTTTGGGATGTACATGTCCTATTCTTTCCGAATTTCTTACAGAAATTCCAGCCATTGCTGTTTTGCTGTCATCCCTCCCTCTCCTTTCAATTCTGGCCAACATTACCCTCCTGCCTCTGGAATTTCCTTTTTTCCCCACTGATACAGCTGATATAAGCGTCTTCCTCTCAAACTGAAGGATGAAACTTTTCATATTATGATCACTTAACCCTGAGGGTTCTGCTGCCCCCAGCTCTCTGATCAGATATGGTTGACAGACCAGCATCCAATCCAGAATACCTGCTGGGTTCAACCACGAGCTGCTCTAAAATGCCAAATCGCATGCAGTATAGAAATACCCCTGCTGGAATCCAACACCTACCTAATTTTCCCAATCTACCCGCATATTCTAGTTCCCCCATGACGACTGCAACATTGCCCTTTTGGCATGTATTGTCCGTATTCTGTTGCACTTTGCAGGCCAGATCTTCACCACTGTTTGTGTGTCCGTATACAATTCTGATCGGATGTTTGTACCCGAGCATTTCCGTACCCCCAACCGCAATGATACTACAACTAGCGACCCTAGGTCACTGCTGAAAGGACTCGGCCGGAAACGTCGTCTGTATTCTTTCCCATAGATGTTGCCTGGCCTGCTAAGTTATTCCAGCATTTTGTTTCTGTTGCTTGGATGTCATCTCTTTCTTACGAGTTGATTTCGTTTTTAAGCCATGATTCAGTGATGCCTGCAACATTATGCCTGCCAATCTGCAACTGTGCTGCAAGTACAGCTTTGTGTTTTAGTTACCGCGCACATTCAAACTCCACACATTCAGTCCTGTATTCTTCCTTTTCCTTTTGTTGCTTTTATCCTTTCCGATTCTTTCCACCTTTTAAGTTGCAGCTCAGTTGATTGACTGCAATTTCCCCCAGCCATCAACCTCTCCTCAGTAGACATTGCCTCTGTTTGTAAACCAGTGACCTCATCGTCAGCATTATATCGGTCTTTCATACAATTCTGTTGCATTGAAATGTAAGCTGCACAGGACACGAGTTGAACTGTGTTCAACCGTATTATTCTGAACATCATCTGAGGTCTTACAAATATCTGCCTCCACTAATTCTCCATAAGCTGTTCTGACAATCTGAGCCGTATCCTTTCGCTACCAGTTCGAACCGAAACTGGCAACTGTACAGTTTTCCTTGTTCTGGATTCACTATCACGCGGCACGAGCAGCAATCCTGAGATCACCAACCTGGACATCCAGCCCTTTAACTTAGAACCTATCTCCCTATACTCCCTCCACATGCGTCCTGCCAATGGCATTGATACCCACAAGGAACACAATTTCACTTATTCTGTACTAGGCCTTGGACCATCAGGACAATAGCAATGCTTACGTCACGCTGCGGTGTATTGGCAACAGCTCAGCGTTCAGCACAGTCATTTCCTCAGTTCTAATCATCAAGCTCCAAACCCCGAGCTGTTGCAACACCCTCTGCAAAATAATGATTAACTTCCTCATCGGGAAACCACAGTCCGTGCAAATCGGTAATAACATTTCCCATCTACAGGCAGTCTTGAATTAACAGAGAGGCTGCAAGTCATTTAGGAAAAGTGGACAAAGTACTGGCAGAAGGAATACAGTGCCTGGAAGTGTACGATCATGAAATTTGGCAGAAGTAATAAATGAGCGGACTATTTCCTTAAAGACAACACGAAACCTCGGGTCAAAGGGATTTAGCACTCCTGCTGCAGGATTCCCTCGAGGTTAATTTACAGGTGGAGTCTGTGGTGAGGAAGACAAATGCAATGTTCGCTTTCATTTCCCGATGACCAGAGTATAAGAGTAAAGGTTTTTTTTTTCTAGGTTTTACAAGGCACTGGAAAGGTCACATTTGTTGTATTATGAGCAATGTTGGTCCCTTTAGAAAATAATGGATTTGCTGACATTGAAGTTGATATGACCAGAAGACAGTGCGAATCATAAGGCTATTCAGTCGATCAAAACTGATCTGCCATTCCATTCATGGCTAATCCCGGCTCCCACGCAACCTACCTTCTCGCTGTTTTTTTGTCTCTCTCTTTTTTCGACGCCCTAACCAATCAGAAAGCTGTCATATTCCGCCTATTTCTACTCACTGCCTTGGGCTCCAGTCTGGTTTGTGGCAGAGCATTCCGCATTTTCGCTTCTATCTGGCTACAAAAACAACTCTTTGTTTCTGTTCTAAAAGGCCGCCCTTTAATTTTGATATGTGCCCTCCAGTGATGGATATTCCCACCGAAGGAAACATCCTCTCCTCATCCACCGTATCTCGCCACTCTCAACATTCGGTAGTTTCAACAAGATCACGAGATTGTAAAGCAGGATTGTTTAACCAATCTTTTACAGTTTTTCAAGCAGGTTACCCGGAAAGTGGATGAAGGGAAGACACTGGATGCTTTCTACATGGACTTCAGTAAGGCCTTTGATAAGGACCCGCATGGGAGCTTAGTTAAAGAGATACAATCGCCAGAGATACATGATGAGGCAGTAAATTGTATTATATATTGGCTCAATGAAGGAAGCCAGAGAGTGGTAGTGGAGGATTGCTTCACTGAATGGAGATCTGTGACTAGTGTTGTGCCATAGGGATCAGTGCTGCGTTCATTGTTATTTGTCATCTATATCAATGATCTAGATGATCATGTGGTAAATCGGATCTGTAAATCTGCTGATGATACAAAGATTGGAGATGTAGTGGACTGTGAGGGAGGATTTCAAAGCTGAGAGGAGGATTTGGATCAGCTGGAAAAAAAGGGCTGAAGAATATCGGATGGAGTTTAATACAGACAAGTGTGAAGTATTGCACTTTGAAAAGGCACACCAAGGTAGAAAATTCAAGGTAAATAGTAGGGCACTGAGGAGTGTAGTAGAACAGAGGGATCTGAGAAGACAGATTAATCATTCCCTAAAAGTGACGTGACAGGCAGATAGAGTCTTAATGAGAGCTTTTAGTATATTGGTCTTTATAAATCAAAGTATTGAGTATAAGAGTTGGAATGTTACAGTGAGGTTCTATATTACATTCGTTAGACCGAATTTAGAGTATTGTGTCCAGGTTTGGTCACCTAACTACAGGTAGGACATAATAAGGTTGAAAGAGAGCAGGGAAGGTTTAGAAAGATGTCGCTAGGACTTGAGAAACTGAATTACAGAGAAAAGTTTAATTGGTTAAGAATTTATTGTCTGGAGCAGAGAAGAATGATGAGTCTTTTGAGGAGCTACATGAAATTATGATGAGTACAGATAGAGTGAATGCAAGCAGGTTCATTCAACTGAGGCTAGGGGAGAGAAAAGAAAACACAGAGGACCTGTGTTAAGGGTGAAGGTGGAGCAGTTTAGAGGAAACATGGTGGGGGGGGGGGGGGTGGAGTTCGCACAGAGAATTGTGGGAGAATAGGCTGTCATAAGAAGTAGTAACTGCAGGTTCTCTTATAAAATTTAAGAAAAACATGGACCGGCACATGGATGGCAGGGGTGTGGAGAGATATGATCCGGGCGCAGGTCAGTGGGAGTAGGCACAAAAATAGATCGGCACAGCCAAGAATTGCCGAAGGGCCTGTTTCTGTGCTATAAAGTTCTAAGGGTCTATGTTCGATGACCACGCATTCATCTGATTTCCAATGCCTACAGGCCCAAAGTTGCCGAACGCTCCTTATATGTTAATGCCTTCATTTCCAGAATTATCCTCGTGAACCTCGTCTGGACTCTCTCCAATGACAACACATTCGTTATGCAATTTGGGGACCAGATCTGTTGCCAGTACTCCACGTGCGGCCTTCTTGTTTCCTTATAAAGCCTCAGTATGATATGTTTGTTTCTTTTTTATTCATTTCCCCTTGAAATAAATACCCCACTGCATTTGACTTCTTACCCCAGACTCAATCTGTAAAGCTTTTGGGAGACTTGAACAAGGGGTCCACTCTTATGCGTCTACAAGTCCCATTATTCCTTTGAGATACTGATGTCTGTGACTGATGCTTCTCCCTCAGAAACTGTAGAATGAATTTAATCATATCTCCTCAGTAAGCAGACTGTTGGATTTTGTCCCTCGCACTTACGAATGCTGAGGATTCGGTTTGAGATATCCCGGACCCTGGCACGCGGGAGGCGTCATGGCATCCGGGAATCTGACTGTGGCACATCGAGCCTCCAGTCTGTTCCCCTAACTAACGAATCCCCTGTCACCACAGCGTGTCTCTTGTGTCTCTTGTTCCCCTTTCCCTTCTGAGTCAACAGGCAGACTCACTACCAAACGGCCGACCACTGGGATCTCTCTCTGTTAGTTTGTTTGCGAGACTGTATCTAAAGTGTTCCACATTCTACTAATGATGATGACCACAGGGCTACTCTGCACTGGCTCACTAACCGCTTTCCCCTGTCTCGCTGACACCCAGTTTCCTGTGTCCTCCACCTTGGGTGTAACTACCGAAGGTGTCCTTCCTTGGGTATATGTCCTACCTATCACCCGGAAAGAATCTAGAATTATTTGAATATCCCGGATGTTAGCATCTCAGAGGATCTATAGAGGGCCAAATACGTTGATCAGCTGTCTCTCTCCAAGATAGGTCCACACGGGTGGCATCTCATTTGCTTTGCACTGGACCCTGGACCATTACACAACAACAATAGTTACGCCAGGCTGCGGTTTATGGTCCATAGCTCAGCGTTCAGCACAATCATTTCCTCAGTGCTTAAAAACAAGCTCCAGTTCTTACAAACTGGGGAGACTTAAAACTAGAATGGTTGGGGGTGGGAATCAAATTGAAGAGGCTAGGAGAGAGGAGGTTAATTCACAAATAGAGAACGCTAGTAGACAGTGTGTGAGTAGGGATAGACGGGTGACAGAGATGGGGAGGGCTAAGATCGAAAATGTAGGGGAGAAGAAAGAAAAAAGATAATGAATTAACTTGCAACGTAAGGGATAAAGTGAGAGTAAGAGGTAGAGAGTTTCTTAAATGTACCTATTTTAATGGCAGGAGCATTGTACAGAGGTGGATGAGCTTTGAGCATGGATTGATACCTCGAAATATGATGTTTTAGCTAATAGTGAAATATGAGTACAGGATGGGTGCGATTTGCTACTAAATACACCTGGATTTCGTTGCTTCAGGTGCGATAGAATCGGAGGGGCAAGAGGAGGACGTGTTGCATTGCTTGTCAGAGAAAATATTCCAGCTGTGCTTTGGCAATATAGATTAGATATTTCGGCTAGAGCGGCTATTTGGATGGAATAGAGGAATGGGGCAAGTGTAGTAACACTTATAGGGGTGTACTATAGACCACCGAATGGGGATCTAGAATTGGAGTAGCAAATCTGTTAGGAGATAGCAGGTATTTGTAGTAAGCACAAGGTTCTGATTGTGGGCGATTTTAATTTTCCACATATAGACTGGAAAGTCCATTCTGTAGAAGGGCTCGATGGTTTTCGAGTATTTAAAATGTGTGCAGGATAGATTTTTGCAGCAATACATACAGGTATCAACTAGAGAATGGGCAGTGTTAGATCTCCTTTTAGGGTAGCAGATAGGTCGGATGACGAAGGAATGTGTTGGGGAGCACTTCGAGTCCAGTGATCACACATTGTCACAAGTTTCAATACAATTATGGAGACGGATAGGACTGGACCCAGGGTTGGGATTTTCGATTGGAGAAAGGCTAACATTGAGGCGATGCGGAAGGATTTAGACGGAGTGGATTTGGACGACTTGCTTTATGGGGAGAATTCAATAGAGAAACGGAGGTCATTTAAAGTTGAAATTTTGAGGGTACTGAATCTTTATGTTCCTGTTAGGTTGAAATGAAAGGTTAAAAGGTTATGAGAAACATGGTTTTCCAGGAATATTGGAAACTGGTTCGGAAAAGAGAGAAATCTCCAATAAATATCGCGAGCATGGAGTAAATGAGGTGCTCTAGGAATATAAAGAATGTTAATAGAATCTTAAGAATGAAATTAGAAAAGCTAAAAGAAGATACGAGGTTGTTTCGGCAAGTCCGGTAAAAATAAATCCAGAGGGGTTCTACTGTTATATTAATAGCAGAAGGATAGTTGAGGGGTAAAATTGGTCCCTTAAAGAATCAGATTGGACAGCTATATGTGGAGCCAAAAGAGCTGGGGGAGAATTTGAACAAAATTTTTTTCTTCGGCATTCACTAAGGAGAAGGATATTGAATTGTGTACGGTAATGGAAACAAGTAGTGTAGATATGGAAACTATGATGATTAAAGAAGAGGAAGTACCGGCGCTTTTAAAGAATACAAAAGTGGTTTAGTCTCCAAGCCCTGCCAGGATATTCCCTGGGACATTGACGGGTATTATTTTACGTATAGCGGGGGCTCTGACAGAAATATTCGAAATGTCATTAGAAAGTGAGCCGCTTGACGCTGAGGGTCCTTCTACCTCAAGCTCTCTAATCAGATCAACATCCCGTCCAGAATAACTGATCCTCAGTTGGGTTCAACAATGGGCTGCTCTGAAAAGCTAAAATGTAGGCACTCTTGACATACCCCTCCTGGAATACAGCACCAGCCAGATTTTCCGAATTTACCTACGTATTTTACCTCCCCTATGTCGACTGAAACATTGCCCTTTTGTTATTTCTGCGTCCTGTTATGCTTTGGAGGCCAGATCCTTACCACTTTTTGTGTTCTGTATAGAATTCTGACCAGATATTTTTACTCGAGCATTTCCGTATCCCTACCCTCAATGATTCAACACCTGGCGAACCTAGGTCACTGATGAATGGACATGGCTGGAAACGTCGTCTGTATTCTTTCCCATGGATGCTGCGGCCTGCTGAGTTCATCGGCATTTTGAGTCTGTTGCTTGGATGACATCTCTTTCTTACGAATTAATTCCGTTTATATCAACATAGCTCAGTCTGCATTCCGGGCCTGGGCCTTCGACAGAATGTGTATTCTTGGACAGTAAGTTCCCAGCCACAATCTTTCAAATACGATTCAGTGATGCCTGCAACTTCGTACATGCCGACCTACACATGTGCTGCAAGTTCATCTTTGTGTTTTATTTAGAGTGCGCATTCAAATTCAACACCTGACATGTATTATTCCTATTCAATATTGTCCACCTTATACGTTGCAGCTCATC
The DNA here is from genome assembly GCF_030144855.1 of Hypanus sabinus. Taxonomy (NCBI): domain Eukaryota; kingdom Metazoa; phylum Chordata; class Chondrichthyes; order Myliobatiformes; family Dasyatidae; genus Hypanus; species Hypanus sabinus. The sequence continues at coordinate 164,727 of NW_026781418.1, read as the reverse complement.
CGATTAACTGCCATTTCCACCAATCAATAGGCTCTACTCACCACACATTGCCTCTGTTCGTAAACCAGTTAACTCATCGCCAGCACCATTATCGGCCTTCCCTACATGCTTTTTATTTCACAATGGAATCTATGTAGCTCAGGACACGAGACATACTGAGTTAAAACATATGATTCCGAACATCGTCTGAGGTGTCACAAACATCTGCCTCCACAAATTCTCCATAATCTGTTCTGGCAATCTGGCTCACATCCCTCCGCAACTGGTTCGAACCGATGACTGTCAACGGTACAGTTTTCCTGTTTCTGTGCCCACTAGCGCGCGGCGCGAGCAGCAATCCGGATATCAATACCCCGGACATCCTGCCCTTTAACTCAGAACATAACTCCCTGTACTCCCTCCTCATTCGTCCCATTCATGGCATTGATACCCACAAGGATCACCATCTGACTTGCTCTGCACTGGGCCTGGGACTATCTGGACAACAGCAATGATAAGTCAAGCTTCGGTTTCTTGGCAACAGCTCAGCGTTCAGCACAATCATTTCCTCCGTTCTCAGCAACAAGCTCCAAATTCTGAGCCGTGGCATCTCCCTCTGCAAAATAATGTTTGATTTCCTCATCGTGAAACCACAGTCCGTGCAGATCGGTCATAACATTTCCCATCTACAGGTAGTATTGAATTAGCAGAGAGGTTGCAGGTCTTATACAGAGGGGGGAAATGGTCACAGTAAGGGCAGATGGAATACAATGCCTGGAAGTGCATGGTCATGCAAATTACTGGAAGAAATAAAAGCATAGACTATTTTCTGAAAGAAAATCGGCCATCTACGGCGCAAAGGGATCTGGAAATCCTGGTGGAGTCTCCCAATGTTAATTTACAGGGGGAGTCGGTAGTGAGCAAGGCAAATGCAATTTTCGCATTCATTTCCACATGACAAGAATATAAGAGTGAAGATTTATTTTTAAAGATTTACAAGGCACTGCAGAGGGTTCATGTGTGGCATTATGAGCAACGTTGGTGCCCTGATATAAAATGGATTTGCTGAAATTGGAAATCACACGACCAAATGACTTTAGCTAAACATCAGGTTATTCCGCCCATTGAAACTGCTTTGCTATTTCGTTCATGGCTGATCCCGGATCCCACTTAATCCCGTACCCCTGCCTTCTCGGAGTACAATTAGATGCTCTGACCAATCTGAAAACTGTCAAATGGTTTGTGGCAGAGCACTCCGCCTATTCGCCTCGCTCTGGATACAAATCGCCTCTCTGCTTGTATTCTAACATGTCGCCCCGCAAATCTGAGTATGCGCCTTCCAGTTCTGGACATTCCCACCACAGGATACATCCTCTCCTCATCCACCCTGCCTGGTCCTTTCAAACTTCGGTAGTCTCAACAAGAGCATCATGCATTCTTTTAAATTCCAGTGTGTACCGGCCCAAAGTTGCCGAACGCTCCCCATAGGTTAACCCCTTCATTTCCACAATTACCCTCGTAAACCTCGTCTGGATGCTCTACGCCGGCAACACGTCCTTTCTGAATTGTGGGGCCCAAATCTGTTGCCAATACTCTAAGTGCGGCATTGTTGTTGCCTTACAGACCCTCCCCGTTAAGTCCTTGTTTTTTTTTTATTCGTTTCCCCTTGAAGTAAATGCAATCATTGCATTTGCCTTCTTACCCCAGTTTCAACCAATAAATTAAACTTTTTGGAGTCTTGAACAAGGGATTCTAAGTCCCACTGCACCTACCCCACAATTGTATAATATTCTGCCCGATTGCTCCTTTTCCCAAAAGGCATGATCATACATTTCCCAACACCGTATTCCATACGGCACTTTATTCCCATTGTTCAAGTTTGTCTCAATCCTGTTGCAATCACATTGCTTCCACAGCACTACCTACCCCTTCATCTATTTTCGTATTATTCGCAGATTTTGCCAGAAAGCCATCCAAATCATTATCCAACTATTTGTCAAACAACAGGAAAATAGTGGTTCGAATACTGACAGCTGAGGAACACCACTAGTCACCGGCAGTCAACCAGAAAAGGCCACTGTTATTCCGTCTCGCTGATTCCTGCCTGCAGCCATTCCTCTATCCATGGCAGTATCCACCCCTAAGCGCTACAAGATTTTCTCTTGTTAAGGAGCCTCTTGGGTGACACCTTATTAAATTCCTTCTGAATTTCCAAGTTACAGGGAAACCTAAGTTACAGTGAAAGGCTTCTTTAAAGCGTAGAAGGTGAGGGAAAACTTGATAGAGTTATTTAAAATAATGAGGGGGATAGACCGAGTTGACGTGGATAGGCTTTTCCCATTCAAAGTAGGGGAGATTCAAACAAGACGACATGATTTGAGAGTTAGAAGGGAAAAGTTTAAGGGTAACACTAGGGAGAATTTCTTTACTGAGAGGGTGGTAGCTCTCTGGAATGAGCTTCCTGTAGAAGCGGTAGAGGCAGGATCGGTATTGTCATCTGAAGTAAAACTGGATAGGTATATGGACAGGAAAGGAATGGAGGGTTATGGGGTGAGTGCGGACCAGTGGGACTAGGTGAGCTTAAGCCTCGGCGCGGACTAGAAGGGCCAAGATGCTGTAATTGGTATATGTTAGATATGTTATATAAATGGTATCCACTGCCTTTCCATTGTCCACTCTGTTTGTTACTTCCTCTCCAAATGCTTACAGCTTTCTCTGGCAAGAATTCCCTCAACAGAATCCATGCTGACTTTGACTCATTTCATCATTCCTCTCCAAGAACCCCGAAAGCTCATCCTTAAAAGTAGACTCCATAACTTTCTCAACAACTGAGGTTCGGCAAACTGGCCCATAATTGGAGTTCTGTAGCCTTCCTTCCTTCTCAAAGACTGGAGCGACATTTGCAACCTTCCAGTGCTCAGGGAATTCAGAGATTCCAGGAGATTGTGTCCAATCCATTCGTTTTCTTTTCGGCCACCTCTCTCAGGACTTTGAAATGTGGTCCGTCTGGTCCAGGTGACTGATCTACCTTAAGACCTTTGGGTTTCACTCGCACGTTGCCCCTTGTAATTGCGATGACACTCACTCCTGCTCCCTCACACTCATGGGTCTCTGGCACAGTGCTGGTTTCCTCCACAGTGAAGACAAATGCAAAGTACACATTACGTTCATCTGCCATTTTTCTCACCTGCTGCAGTTGGAGCAGCATTATGTTCCAGTGGCCTAATATCAACTGTCACCTTCCTATTGACCTTTGTATCACTGAAAATAAACTTATGCTGTCCTGTTCATATTATTGGTTAGTTTGTTTAGTTCATTCTTCCCATTTTATAGCCTTTGGTTCCCAAACCATCCATCTTCCCATTCACTTTTGCTACCTTATACGCCCTTTTCCTTGTCTGAACTGCCGTCCTTAACTTCCTTTGTCAGCCACGGTTGCCCACATCTGCCACATAAAAACTTTCTCTTCTGTAGGACATATCTATCCTGCTAATTGTTTACCATTACCAGAAATTTCAAACATCCCTGTTCTGCCGTCATCCCCGCCGGTATCCGCATCGTTTCTATCTGGGCAAGCTTCACTCTGATGTCTCTGTAAATTCCATCATTCCATTGAGATACTGATGCGTGTGACTGATGGTGCTCCCTCACAAATTACAGAATGGTTTTAATCATACCTCTTCAGTAAACAGCCTTCTGGCTGTTGACCCTCGCACTTACGAATGCTGAGGTCTCGGTATGAGAAATCCCGGAACCCGGCACGCGGGAGGCAACGTACCACCCGGGAATCTCATTCTGGCACAGCGAACCTCCAGTCTGTTCCCCTAACTAACGAATCTCTTATCACCACAGCGTACCCTTCCTCTCCCTTCATATTCAGTCAAGAGGCAGAGTTTCAGTCAAACAGCCGACCACTGTGACCTCCCTCTATTAGTCTGTATGCGCGACTGTATCTGATTTTTTATACCTGCTACTATTGAAGATGACCACAGGGGTACTCTTCACTGGCTCCTTAACCGCTTTCCCCTTCCTGGCTGTCACCCAGTTTCCTGTATCCTCCACCTTGTGTGTAACCGCCACTCCATAAGTCGTATCTATCACCCGGCAAGCCTCACGAATTATTTGAATATCCCGGATGTTAGCATCTCACAGGATCTTTAGAGGGCCCAGAACGTAGACCAGCTGCACTTTGTCTCTCTCCACGATAGGTCCACAATGGGTGCAATCTCATTTGCTCTCCGCTGGGCCTTGGACCATTGCACAACAGTAATAGTTACGTCAGGCTGCGGTTTTTTCTCCATAGCTCATCTTTCAGAACAATAATTTTCTCAGTTCTTAAAAACAAGCTCCAAATCCTGAGCCAGGGTACATAAAATAGAACATAGAACACAGACTACACAGTACAGGCCCTTCGGCCCAGCAAGTTGTGTCGAGCCTTAAACCCTGCCTCCCATATAACACTCTACCTTAAATCCCTCCATGTACCTGTCTAGTAGTCTCTTAAATTTCACTACTGTATCTGCCTCCACCACTGGTTCAGACAGTGCATTCCACGTCCAACCACACTCTGAGTAAATAAACCTTCCAGTAATATCGCCTTTGAACTTCCCACCCGTTACCTTAAAGCTATGTCCTCTTGCATTGAGCAGTGGTCCAATAATCTCATAATTTCCCCTTCGCCAATTAAAAAAAAAAAACAAACAGCCCCTCTGATTCCACCCTTTTCCGTGATAATATTAAAGGCCGGAGAGCGGTGGTCACTGTCCCCCAAACGCTCACACACAGAAAGATCTGCGAAATGACCCGGTTCGTTACCTAATACTAGATCTAGTATTGCATTTCCCCTCATTGGCCTGTCATCATACTGTGACAGGAATCCGTCCTGGATACACCACCGAAACTCTGCCCCGAGTAACCCAACGGACGGTTGTGGTTACCTCCGTCTGCAACAGAATGTTTGACTTTCTCTACGGGGAAGCACACTCAGTGCAGACCAATAATAACATTACCGATCTAGAGGCAGTTCTGAGGTAGCAGAGAGGCTACTGAAGGACTTAGACAGATTAAGCAAATGGACAAATGTGCAACAAATAGATTACAGTGTTGGAGAGTCAACGGTCATACCTTTGGTAGAGAAAATATAAGTGTTGATCATTTTCCAAATGGAGAAATATCTACGGTGCAACGGGACCTCGTGCAGGATTCCTTTAGGATTTATTTGCAGGTTCAGTCGGTACTGAGGAAGAAAAATGTGATGTCAGTATTTATTTCGCAGGATTGGTATATATAAGCAAAGATAATTTTAAGACTTTATAAGGCACAGGTGAGGCTCAGTTTAAATGCTGTCAGCATCGTCGGGTCCCCGATCGAGGAAAGGATGTGCTTATATCGGAGAGGGTCCACAGAAGGTGCACAATAATCATTCTGCGAATGAAAGCCTTGTTAGAATGGGAACTTTTCACGGCTCTGGGTCTGTATGCACTGGAGATCAGCGAATAAGAGGTGCTTAGAGGGTGCCTCTCTATTCTGAGATAAACCCTCTGGTCTTTCAATCTCTTACCAGCGGGGAAATCCTCTCTACATCCACTCGAGCAAAGTCTTTCATCATTAGTGGTTTCGATGATGTCAAAATTAGTTTACTTAATTCTTATGTAGGCCCAGAGTCATCAACCTCTGTTTATGGAATCTCTTGACTCTCCTTAGAACCCTCTTCAGTTTCAAAACATACTTTGTTAAATAAAAGGCCCACAACCGTTCACAATACGTCAGGAGATGCCTCACCAATGCATTGTAAACCATGCCTGCCACTCCACCTATCTCCAAATGCTCTGCAAACTTCGCAACAAAGAAGTCAGCTCGATCATCCAAATGATTGACATATAAGGTAAAACGTTTCGGTCCCAACACAGGCCCCTGTGGAAAGTGATGAGCCACCGGCAGCCAAACAAAAGGTCTCCGTTCATTCCCACTCTTTGCCTCCTGTCACTGAAACACCGCTTTGTCCATTATACAGCTAATCAACTATCGCTGTGATGATTGTACGCTCTAGTATCAATCGTTTGATGACTATAAAAGTAAAGTATTCCGCACATTAATATTCAACAACTTCTCTCCTGTATTCATCCTTTTCGATGGTGTCTACATTTTACGCTGCAAGTCAGCAAATTGACTGCAATGTTGCCTCCTCAACAGCCTCTCCTCAGTACACATTACCTCTGTTTGTAAACCGCTTTCCTCATCTTCCGCACTATTTTCAGTCAATGCAGAACCTTCTGCATTGAAATGTGTGTAGCCCAGGACAATATTTGCACTGATCTCAACCATCTGATTATCACCTTTGTGTGAGATCCTATCACCATCCGCCTCCACAAACTCTCCAATAACTGTTCTGGAACTCTGTCTTATCTTACTGTAACTAACCGAAGCCCATGAGTGTAAATTGTGTAATCTTCCTGGTTCTTGCCTCACTAGCACGTGGCATGGGTTGAAATATTGAATATCCTCCCCTTTAACGTAACTCTCTGTATCCCCTACCCACCTATCCTACCCATGACATTAGGAGACAAATGGAACACGATCAGACACTCTCCCCACTAGGCCTTGGACCATTTGGACAATTGCAATACCTCCATCAGGCTGCGGTTTATTGACAACAGCTCAGAGTTCAGCACAATCATTTCCTCAGTTCTTATCAACAAGCTCCACATCCCGGACGGTACATCTCCCTCTGCAACAGAATGTTTTACTTCCTCATCGGGAAATCACAGTCAGTGTGGATCGGTCATAACATTTCCAATCTTCAGGTAGTGTTGTTTCAGACAGACTAAGGAGGGGTTTATACAGAATAGGAAAATGGGCAAACTAGTGGCTGATGGAATACCGTTTCTGGAGGTGCATGGTCATGCCATTAGTTACAAGAAATAAAAGTGTCGACTGTTTTCCAAATTGAGAGACAATTCAACAATCTACGGCACAACGGGATTTAGGGATCCTCGTGCAGGATTCCCTCAAAATTAAGCTACAGGCAGAGTAGTTGGTGAGGAAGGCAAATAGAATGTCAGCATGAGGAATATTCTCCTAATCAACGATCAACTTCTGACTGAAAGATAGCACTGGACCTGGCCTCCTCCGAAGTCTGTGGCAGAGCATTCCAACAGTTTCACCATTACCTGGCTAGAAAAAAAAAATCCCTCCCTTCCTCAAAGGGTGCCTCTCAATTGTGTGGCTGTTTACACTGGTTTCGGATAAACCCAGCAAATGGAGCATTCTTCCGTATGCACCCGATCTAGTTCTTTCAGCATCCGGTAGGTATCAATGAGATCTCCCCCCGCTCCCCCTCCCGGCATTCTTCCAAATTCCAGTGCGTGCAGGCCCCATGCGCCAAATGGTCCTTAAAAGTTACCCCTTCATTCCCGAAGTTATCCTTGTGAACCTCCTCTGGACTCTTTCCAACGACAGCACATCCCATCTCAGATATGGGACCCTAAACTGTTACAAATACACAAGGTGCTGCCTGACTGGAGCTTTAAAGACACTCACCGTTATCTCCTTGTTTTTCTGTTCCACTCCCCTTCAATGAGATTACAATGCGTTTGCCTTCTTTACCACAGACCTAAACTGTAAAATAACGTTCTGGGGCTCTAACAGTTGGGCTCCTAAGTTCCTCGGCACCTCTGATGCTTGAAACATCTCCCCATTTAGATAATAGTCCGCCCTGTTGTTCGTCTTACCAAAATGTATTGGCATACGTTTCGCAACCCTGGCTCCATCCGCCATTGTTTGCCCATTGGTCCCACCATGTCTGTTTCTTGCTGTACTCGTATTGCTTCCTCGGCACGAAATGCCCCTCCATCTACCTTTCTATCTTTGTCACAAAACCATCAATTCTTTGATCCAAATCAATGACAAGAAAGATTAAAAGCAGCGGTCCCAATTCTGTCCACTGAGGAACACGATCATTCACCGGCAGCCAACCAGAAAAGAAACTCATTTATTCCCGTTTACTGCATCCTGCCTGTAAGCCATTCCGCTCTCCGTTCCAGAATCCTTCCTGTAATGCCATCAGACTTTCTCTCTTTAAGCTTCCTAATGCGTGGCGCCTTCTCAAACGTTATCTGTAAATTCAAGAACATGATATCCCTTGTCTCTCCTCCGCGCTCTCTGTTTGTTGCTTCATTTAAGACCTGTAACATGCTCGTCAGATAAGATTTTCATTCAGTGAAACTGTGCTGATTTTTATCTATTTAACCAGACCTTTTAAAGGACCATAATCCTTATCCTTAATAACAGACACAGATACTTTCGCAGCTAATGAGGTAAGGACGATTTTGAAAACGTTTCCATCATCCAACTTCCCATCCCTTTTGCTACCTTACATGCCCTTCCTTTGGCTTTAATGCAGTACTTAATTTCCCTCATCAGCCACGGTAACCTACCCCTGCCACATGGGAACTTCTCCTTCTGATGGGCATATCTGTCCTGCGCCTTGTGAGCTGTTCCCAGGAACTCCATCCAACTCTGCTCTGTCGTGATCGCCCCCAGTAACCTCCTCCAATCCACCTGGCCAAGCTCCTCTCTCATGCCTCTGTAATTCCCTTCATTCCATTGTGGTACTGATACCAGTGACTTATGCTTCTGCATCTCAGAGTGAAGTGCGAGTCCATATCCTACGTTTTCAGTTAAGAGACTTCTAGCTGTTCACCCTCACACTTAACAGTCCTGACTCACTACCAGGCACCGGACAACCGTAACTTTCCTCTGTTAGTTGGTCCTCCGCCCACACCCTGCCAGTATCCAAAAGTGATATATCTGTTGTTCAGGGGGATAGCCACAGGAGTACTATGCACTGGCTCCTTAACCGCTTACCCCTTCCTGGCTGTTACTCAGTTTCCTCGGTGCGGCACCTTGGATGTAACCAGCAGTCGCCAGGCCCGGATGAGATTTACCCCAGTCTACTGTGGGAGGCGAGGGAGGAGATTGCTGAGCAGCTGGCGATGATATTTGCATCATCAACTGGGAGACTGGAGAGTTTATAGAGTATTGGAGGGTTGTGAATATTTTCCTTTATTCAAGAAAAGGAGGACAGATAGACCAGGAAATTATAGACCAGTGAGTCTCACCTCAGTGGTTGGTAAGTTGATGGAGAAGATCCTGAGTGGCAGGATTTATGAACATTTGGAGAGTATAATATGATTAGGAATAGTCAACATGGCTTTGTCAAGCGCATGTCGTGCCTTACGAGCCCGATTGACTTTTTTGAGGCTGTGAGTAAACTTATTGTTGAAGGAAGAGCAGTGGATGTAGTGTATGTGGATTTCGGCAAGGCATTTCATAAGGCACACCATGCAAGGCTAATTGAGAAAGTAAGGAGTCATGGGATCCAAGGGTACATTGCTTTGTGGATCCAGAACTGCCTTGCCCACAGAGGGCAAAGCGTGGATGTAGACGGGTCCCACCGATCTGTTCTGGGACCCTTACTCTTCGTCATTTTTATAAATGACCCCGATGCAGAATTGGTGGGATGTGTTAGCAAGTTTGCTGATGACACTAATGTTGGAGGTGCTGTCGTTGGTATGGAAGGTTGTCAGAGGTTATTCGGGACATTGATAGGATGCAAAACTGGGCTAAGAAGTGGCAGATGGAGTTCAACCCAGATAAGTGTGAAGTTGTTCATTTTGGTAGGTCAATTATGATGGCAGAATAATGTATTAATGGTGAGACTCTTGACAGAGTGGAGGATCAGAGTGATTTTGGAGTCCGGTTCAATCAGACGCGAAAAGCAACTGCGCAGGTTGACTCAGTGGTTAAGAAGGCGTATGGGGTATTGACCTTCATCAATCGTGGAATTGAATTTTGGCGCCGAGAGGCAATTTTGCAGCCCTATAGCGCCCTGGTCAGACACCACTTCGAGTACTGTGCTCAGTTCTGGTCGCCTCACTACAGGAACGATGTGGAAGCCATGAAAATGTGGAAAGGAGATTTACAAGGATGTTCCCTGGATTGTGCAGTATTACTTTGGAGGATAGTTTGAATGAGTTCGGCCTTTTCTCCTTGGAGCAACGGAGGATGAGAGGTGACAGATAGAGGTGTTCAAAATCAGGAGAGTCATTGATCGTGTGGATAGTCAAAGGCTTTTTCCCAGGGCTAAAATGGTTGACAGAAGATATCCACAAATTGCGGATATTTTGAGGAATTCTCCCAAAGAGCACAGATAATTTTTTAGGTTGTAAATTAATTTTGTGCTTTAGAAATGGTAGATAAAAACTGACTTCCAAAACTGTTCCGTTATAGAACCAGACCAAATCATGTGCGTCAGTGTAGCTCTCTCAGTGTTACATCCATCACAATGATAATCAGCAATAGGAAAGATTTTCATTTTCAATCTTTCTTTTATTGATTTTGAAAAAAAAAACAAGGATAGATACAAGTCAGGGGAGAAATTATCTCAAATACTTATTTCAATAAATGTACAAAAAAGAAAATAATACACACTGTCAAACTAATGTGTGGTATAATATTGAGCTGATATAAAATGAACCACAGCTTCTCATAACAATTCATAGACAGGAAAAACGCAAATAGTAAAGATGTACAATTTTATATTGCATCAGCGAATGACCAGCACAAATCGAAGAAGTGTTAACCAACTTCAGAATCCGCATCCAGTCCTCCGTCACAAAAGTAATATTACGTTCCTTTTCCCAATCTTGTTTAACCTTAAATAAAGGACGCTTATGCTATTGTAATAAGAAATTATAAATTCTTCCAATGGAACCCTTCATCAAAGGGTTCATGCTCGTGATAGGATCTAAAATGTCGGGAGGCAATAGGTAATAAAATTTACATAAATATATGGGATAAAAGACAAAGAATTTGTAAATGTCACTTACAAAAAATGAATACGGATGGAGTTCTTGTTTTGCTTAAATTAAGAATGTCCTTTTGGTTACACGGGGTTAATAGGAACCAGCGGACAAATTGGGTAGATTTGGAATTGAAAGCTGTGAAAGTTTTTTTTTTTTTTTAACCGCGTTATTAGGAGCTGCTCTACCTATACATACAGCCAAAGTTGCTAATTTAAATTTATATCCTGTGATTAAGTATTCTTTATAAATTTGCCTCCAGTTCCGTATTTTTTTTAATCTTCAAAAAAATAAACGTTGCAGTTTGATTCATCGAAATTATTGTTAAGCCTTCTTTGATCCATTTTTATTTTGAAAAAAGGAATTTTTTTTAGATCTATTTATAAAAGATAGACTGATGTCTTTCTGAATAATTAGTTGATAAATATTCTCTTTCGCGCGCATACTTTTTTTTACAATACGTTCAAGTTAGACATTTCGTAGAAAAAATATTTAAGAAATTGAATTCATTGAAACCTATCGAATGTTAAATGTACTCGGTGAGGGGACTGGGAGAGAAGGATTCCTCTGTTCAGTGAGACTATCGAATGTTAAAGGTACTCGGTGGGGCGACTGGGAGAGACGGATTCCTCTGTTGAGGGGGACTATCGAATGTTAAAGGTACTCGGTGGGGGGACTGGGAGAGAAGGATTCCTCTGTTGAGGGGGACTATCGAATGTTAAAGGTACTCGGTGGGGGGACTGGGAGAGAAGGATTCCTCTGTTCAGGGAGACTATCGAATGTTAAAGGTACTCGGTGGGGGGACTGGGAGAGAAGGATTCCTCTGTTCAGGGAGACTATCGAATGTTAAAGGTACTCGGTGGGGGGACTGGGAGAGAAGGATTCCTCTGTTCAGGGAGACTATCGAATGTTAAAGGTACTCGGTGGGGGGACTGGGAGAGAGGATTCCTCTGTTGGGGGACACTATCGAATGTTAAAGGTACTCGGTGGGGGGACTGGGAGAGAAGGATTCCTCTGTTCAGGGGGACTATCGAATGTTAAAGGTACTCGGTGGGGGGACTGGGAGAGAAGGATTCCTCTGTTCAGGGAGACTATCGAATGTTAAAGGTACTCGGTGGGGGGACTGGGAGAGAGGATTCCTCTGTTGGGGGACACTATCGAATGTTAAAGGTACTCGGTGGGGGGACTGGGAGAGAAGGATTCCTCTGTTCAGGGGGACTATCGAATGTTAAAGGTACTCGGTGGGGGGACTGGGAGAAAAGGATTCCTTTGTTCAGGGAGACTATCGAATGTTAAAGGTACTCGGTGGGGGGACTGGGAGAGAAGGATTACTCTGTTCAGGGAGACTATCGAATGTTAAAGGTACTCGGTGGGGGGACTGGGAGAGAAGGATTCCTCTGTTCAGGGAGACTATCGAATGTTAAAGGTACTCGGTGGGGGGACTGGGAGAGAAGGATTCCTCTGTTGAGGGAGACTATCGAATGTTAAAGGTACTCGGTGGGGGGACTGGGAGAGAAGGATTCCTCTGTTCAGGGAGACTATCGAATGTTAAAGGTACTCGGTGGGGGGACTGGGAGAGAAGGATTCCTCTGTTCAGGGAGACTATCGAATGTTAAAGGTACTCGGTGGGGGGACTGGGAGAGAAGGATTCCTCTGTTCAGGGAGACTATCGAATATTAAATGTACTCGGTGAGGGGACTGGGAGAGAAGGATTCCTCTGTTCAGGGGGACTATCGAATGTTAAAGGTACTCGGTGAGGGGACTGGGAGAGAAGGATTCCCCTGTTCAGGGAGACTATCGAATGTTAAATGTACTCGGTGGGGGGACTGGGAGAGAAGGATTCCTCTGTTCAGGGAGACTATCGAATGTTAAAGGTACTCGGTGGGGGGACTGGTAGAGAGGATTCCTCTGTTGAGGGAGACTATCGAATGTTAAAGGTACTCGGTGGGGGGACTGGGAGAGAAGGATTCCTCTGTTCAGGGAGACTATCGAATGTTAAAGGTACTCGGTGGGGGGACTGGGAGAGAAGGATTCCTCTGTTGAGGGAGACTATCGAATGTTAAAGGTACTCGGTGGGGGGACTGGGAGAGAAGGATTCCTCTGTTCAGGGAGACTATCGAATGTTAAAGTTACTCGGTGGGGGGACTGGTAGAGAGGATTCCTCTGTTGAGGGAGACTATCGAATGTTAAAGGTACTCGGTGGGGGGACTGGGAGAGAAGGATTCCTCTGTTCAGGGAGACTATCGAATGTTAAAGGTACTCGGTGGGGGGACTGGGAGAGAAGGATTCCTCTGTTGAGGGAGACTATCGAATGTTAAAGGTACTCGGTGGGGGGACTGGGAGAGAAGGATTCCTCTGTTGAGGGAGACTATCGAATGTTAAAGGTACTCGGTGGGGGGACAGGGAGAGAAGGATTCCTCTGTTGAGGGAGACTATCGAATGTTAAAGGTACTCGGTGGGGGGACTGGGAGAGAAGGATTCCTCTGTTCAGGGAGACTATCGAATGTTAAAGGTACTCGGTGGGGGGACTGGGAGAGAAGGATTCCTCTGTTGAGGGAGACTATCGAATGTTAAAGGTACTCGGTGGGGGGACTGGGAGAGAAGGATTCCTCTGTTCAGGGAGACTATCGAATGTTAAAGGTACTCGGTGGGGGGACTGGGAGAGAAGGATTCCTCTGTTCAGGGAGACTATCGAATGTTAAATGTACTCGGTGGGGGGACTGGGAGAGAAGGATTCCTCTGTTGAGGGAGACTATCGAATGTTAAAGGTACTCGGTGGGGGGACTGGGAGAGAAGGATTCCTCTGTTCAGGGAGACTATCGAATGTTAAAGGTACTCGGTGGGGGGACTGGGAGAGAAGGATTCCTCTGTTCAGGGAGACTATCGAATGTTAAAGGTACTCGGTGGGGGGACTGGGAGAGAAGGATTCCTCTGTTCAGGGAGACTATCGAATGTTAAACGTACTCGGTGGGGGGACTGGGAGAGAAGGATTCCTCTGTTCAGGGAGACTATCGAATGTTAAAGGTACTCGGTGGGGGGACTGGGATAGAAGGATTCCTCTGTTCAGGGAGACTATCGAATGTTAAAGGTACTCGGTGGGGGGACTGGTAGAGAGGATTCCTCTGTTGAGGGAGACTATCGAATGTTAAAGGTACTCGGTGGGGGGACTGGGAGAGAAGGATTCCTCTGTTCAGGGAGACTATCGAATGTTAAAGGTACTCGGTGAGGGGACTGGGAGAGAAGGATTCCTCTGTTCAGGGAGACTATCGAATATTAAAGGTACTCGGTGGGGGGACTGTGAGAGAAGGATTCCTCTGTTGAGGGAGACTATCGAATGTTAAAGGTACTCGGTGGGGGGACTGGGAGAGAAGGATTCCTCTGTTGAGGGAGACTATCGAATGTTAAAGGTACGGTGGGCGGACTGGGAAAGAAGGATTCCTCTGTTGAGGGAGACTATCGAATGTTAAAGGTACTCGGTGGGGGGACTGGGAGAGAAGGATTCCTCTGTTCAGGGAGACTATCGAATGTTAAAGGTACTCGGTGGGGGGACTGGGAGAGAAGGATACCTCTGTTGAGGGAGACTATAGAATGTTAAAGGTACTCGGTGGAGGGACTGGTAGAGAGGATTCCTCTGTTGAGGGAGACTATCGAATGTTAAAGGTGGTGAGGGGACTGGGAGAGAAGGATTCCTCTGTTCAGGGAGACTATCGAATGTTAAAGGTACTCAGTGGGGGGACTGGGAGAGAAGGAGTCCACTGTTCAGGGAGACTATCGAATGTTAAAGGTACGGTGGGGGGACTGGGAGAGAAGGATTCCTCTGTTGGGGGAGACTATCGAATGTTAAATGTACTCGGTGAGGGGACTGGGAGAAGAGGATTCCTCTGTTCAGGGAGACTATCGAATGTTAAAGGTACTCGGTGGGGGGACTGGGAGAGAAGGATTCCTCTGTTCAGGGAGACTATCGAATGTTAAAGGTACTCGGTGGGGGGGACTGGGAGAGAAGGATTCCTCTGTTCAGGGAGACTATTGAATGTTAAAGGTACTCGGTGGGGGGACTGGGAGAGAAGGATTCCTCTGTTCAGGGGGACTATCGAATGTTAAAGGTACTCGGTGGGCGACTGGGAGAGAAGGATTCCTCTGTTCAGGGAGACTATCGAATTTTATATGTACTCGGTGAGGGGACTGGGAGAGAATGATTCCTCTGTTGAGGGAGACTATCGAATGTTAAAGGTAGTCGGTGGGGGGACTGGGAGAGAAGGATTCCTCTGTTCAGGGAGACTATCGAATGTTAAATGTACTCGGTGAGGGGACTGGGAGAGAAGGATTCCTCTATTCAGGGTGAATATCGAATGTTAAAGGTGCTCGGTAGGGGGACTGGGAGAGAAGGATTCCTCTGTTGAGGGAGACTATCGAATGTTAAATGTACTCGGTGAGGGGACTGGGAGAGAAGGATTCCTCTGTTCAGGGAGACTATCGAATGTTAAAGGTGGTGGGGGGACTGGGAGAGAAGGATTTCTCTGTTCAGGGAGACTACCGAATGTTAAATGTACTCGGTGGGGGGACTGGGAGAGAAGGATTCCTCTGTTCAGGGAGACTATCGAATGTTAAAGGTACTCGGTGGGGGGACTGGGAGAGAAGGATTCCTCTGTTCAGGGGGACTATCGAATGTTAAAGGTACTCGGTGGGGGGGACTGCGAGAGATGGATTCCTCTGTTCAGGGAGACTATCGAATGTTAAAGGTACTCGGTGGGGGGACTGGGAGAGAAGGATTCCTCTGTTCAGGGGGACTGTCGAATGTTAAAGGTACTCGGTGGGGGGACTGGGAGAGAAGGATTCCTCTGTTCAGTGAGACTATCGAATGTTAAATGTACTCGGTGGGGGGACTGGGAGAGAAGGATTCCTCTGTTCAGGGAGACTACCGAATGTTAAATGTACTCGGTGGGGGGACTGGGGGAGAAGGATTCCTCTGTTCAGGGGGACTACCGAATGTTAAATGTACTCGGTGGGGGGACTGGGGGAGAAGGATTCCTCTGTTCAGGGAGACTATCGAATGTTAAAGGTACTCGGTGGGGGGACTGGGAGAGAAGGATTCCTCTGTTCAGGGAGACTATCGAATGTTAAAGGTACTCGGTGGGGGGACTGGGAGAGAAGGATTCATCTGTTGAGGGTGACTATCGAATGTTATATGTACTCGGTGGGGGGACTGGGGGAGAAGGATTCCTCTGTTCAGGGAGACTATCGAATGTTAAAGGTACTCGGTGAGGGGACTGGGAGAGAATGATTCCTCTGTTGAGGGAGACTATCGAATGTTAAATGTACTCGGTGGGGGGACTGGGAGAGAAGGATTCCTCTGTTCAGGGAGACTACCGAATGTTAAATGTACTCGGTGGGGGGACTGGGGGAGAAGGATTCCTCTGTTCAGGGGGACTACCGAATGTTAAATGTACTCGGTGGGGGGACTGGGGGAGAAGGATTCCTCTGTTCAGGGAGACTATCGAATGTTAAAGGTACTCGGTGGGGGGACTGGGAGAGAAGGATTCCTCTGTTCAGGGAGACTATCGAATGTTAAAGGTACTCGGTGGGGGGACTGGGAGAGAAGGATTCATCTGTTGAGGGTGACTATCGAATGTTATATGTACTCGGTGGGGGGACTGGGGGAGAAGGATTCCTCTGTTCAGGGAGACTATCGAATGTTAAAGGTACTCGGTGGGGGGACTGGGAGAGAAGGATTCCTCTGTTGAGGGAGACTATTGAATGTTATATGTACTCGGTGGGGGGACTGGGGGAGAAGGATTCCTCTGTTGAGGGAGACTATCGAATGTTAAAGGTACTCGGTGAGGGGACTGGGAGAGAAGGATTCCTCTGTTCAGGGAGACTATCGAATGTTAAAGGTACTCGGTGGGGGGACTGGTAGAGAGGATTCCTCTGTTGAGGGAGACTATCGAATGTTAAAGGTACTCGGTGGGGGGACTGGGAGAGAAGGATTCCTCTGTTCAGGGAGACTATCGAATGTTAAAGGTACTCGGTGAGGGGACTGGGAGAGAAGGATTCCTCTGTTCAGGGAGACTATCGAATATTAAAGGTACTCGGTGGGGGGACTGGGAGAGAAGGATTCCTCTGTTGAGGGAGACTATCGAATGTTAAAGGTACTCGGTGGGGGGACTGGGAGAGAAGGATTCCTCTGTTGAGGGAGACTATCGAATGTTAAAGGTACGGTGGGCGGACTGGGAAAGAAGGATTCCTCTGTTGAGGGAGACTATCGAATGTTAAAGGTACTCGGTGGGGGGACTGGGAGAGAAGGATTCCTCTGTTCAGGGAGACTATCGAATGTTAAAGGTACTCGGTGGGGGGACTGGGAGAGAAGGATACCTCTGTTGAGGGAGACTATAGAATGTTAAAGGTACTCGGTGGAGGGACTGGTAGAGAGGATTCCTCTGTTGAGGGAGACTATCGAATGTTAAAGGTGGTGAGGGGACTGGGAGAGAAGGATTCCTCTGTTCAGGGAGACTATCGAATGTTAAAGGTACTCAGTGGGGGGACTGGGAGAGAAGGAGTCCACTGTTCAGGGAGACTATCGAATGTTAAAGGTACGGTGGGGGGACTGGGAGAGAAGGATTCCTCTGTTGGGGGAGACTATCGAATGTTAAATGTACTCGGTGAGGGGACTGGGAGAGAAGGATTCCTCTGTTCAGGGAGACTATCGAATGTTAAAGGTACTCGGTGGGGGGACTGGGAGAGAAGGATTCCTCTGTTCAGGGAGACTATCGAATGTTAACGGTACTCGGTGGGGGGGACTGGGAGAGAAGGATTCCTCTGTTCAGGGAGACTATTGAATGTTAAAGGTACTCGGTGGGGGGACTGGGAGAGAAGGATTCCTCTGTTCAGGGGGACTATCGAATGTTAAAGGTACTCGGTGGGCGACTGGGAGAGAAGGATTCCTCTGTTCAGGGAGACTATCGAATGTTATATGTACTCGGTGAGGGGACTGGGAGAGAATGATTCCTCTGTTGAGGGAGACTATCGAATGTTAAAGGTACTCGGTGGGGGGACTGGGAGAGAAGGATTCCTCTGTTCAGGGAGACTATCGAATGTTAAATGTACTCGGTGAGGGGACTGGGAGAGAAGGATTCCTCTGTTCAGGGTGAATATCGAATGTTAAAGGTGCTCGGTAGGGGGACTGGGAGAGAAGGATTCCTCTGTTGAGGGAGACTATCGAATGTTAAATGTACTCGGTGAGGGGACTGGGAGAGAAGGATTCCTCTGTTCAGGGAGACTATCGAATGTTAAAGGTGGTGGGGGGACTGGGAGAGAAGGATTCCTCTGTTCAGGGAGACTACCGAATGTTAAATGTACTCGGTGGGGGGACTGGGAGAGAAGGATTCCTCTGTTCAGGGAGACTATCGAATGTTAAAGGTACTCGGTGGGGGGACTGGGAGAGAAGGATTCCTCTGTTCAGGGGGACTATCGAATGTTAAAGGTACTCGGTGGGGGGGGACTGCGAGAGATGGATTCCTCTGTTCAGGGAGACTATCGAATGTTAAAGGTACTCGGTGGGGGGACTGGGAGAGAAGGATTCCACTGTTCAGGGGGACTATCGAATGTTAAAGGTACTCGGTGGGGGGACTGGGAGAGAAGGATTCCTCTGTTCAGTGAGACTATCGAATGTTAAATGTACTCGGTGGGGGGACTGGGAGAGAAGGATTCCTCTGTTCAGGGAGACTACCGAATGTTAAATGTACTCGGTGGGGGGACTGGGGGAGAAGGATTCCTCTGTTCAGGGGGACTACCGAATGTTAAATGTACTCGGTGGGGGGACTGGGGGAGAAGGATTCCTCTGTTCAGGGAGACTATCGAATGTTAAAGGTACTCGGTGGGGGGACTGGGAGAGAAGGATTCCTCTGTTCAGGGAGACTATCGAATGTTAAAGGTACTCGGTGGGGGGACTGGGAGAGAAGGATTCATCTGTTGAGGGTGACTATCGAATGTTATATGTACTCGGTGGGGGGACTGGGGGAGAAGGATTCCTCTGTTCAGGGAGACTATCGAATGTTAAAGGTACTCGGTGGGGGGACTGGGAGAGAAGGATTCCTCTGTTGAGGGAGACTATTGAATGTTATATGTACTCGGTGGGGGGACTGGGGGAGATGGATTCCTCTGTTTAGGGAGACTATCGAATGTTAAAGGTACTCGGTGAGGGGACTGGGAGAGAAGGATTCCTCTGTTCAGGGAGACTATCGAATGTTAAATGTACTCGGTGGGGGGACTGGGAGAGAAGGATTCCTCTGTTGAGGGAGACTATCGAATGTTAAAGGTACTCGGTGGGGGGACTGGGAGAGAAGGATTCCTCTGTTGAGGGAGACTATCGAATGTTAAAGGTACTCGGTGGGGGGACTGGGAGAGAAGGATTCCTCTGTTCAGGGAGACTATCGAATGTTAAAGGTACTCGGTGGGGGGACTGGGAGAGAAGGATTCCTCTGTTGAGGGAGACTATCGAATGTTAAAGGTACTCGGTGGGGGGACTGGGAGAGAAGGATTCCTCTGTTCAGGGAGACTATCGAATGTTAAAGGTACTCGGTGGGGGGACTGTGAGAGAAGGATTCCTCTGTTCAGGTAGAATATCGAATGTTAAAGGTACTCGGTGGGGGGACTGGGAGAGAAGGATTCCTCTGTTGAGGGAGACTATCGAATGTTAAAGGTACTCGGTGGGGGGACTGGGAGAGAAGGATTCCTCTGTTCAGGGAGACTATCGAATGTTAAAGGTACTCGGTGGGGGGACTGGGAGAGAAGGATTCCTCTGTTCAGGGAGACTATCGAATGTTAAAGGTACTCGGTGGGGGGACTGGGAGAGAAGGATTCCTCTGTTCAGGGAGACTATCGAATGTTAAAGGTACTCGGTGGGGGCACTGGGAGAGAAGGATTCCTCTGTTCAGGGGGACTATCGAATGTTAAAGGTACTCGGTGGGGGGACTGGGAGAGAAGGATTCCTCTGTTCAGTGAGACTATCGAATGTTAAAGGTACTCGGTGGGGGGACTGGGAGAGAAGGATTCATCTGTTGAGGGTGACTATCGAATGTTATATGTACTCGGTGGGGGGACTGGGGGAGAAGGATTCCTCTGTTCAGGGAGACTATCGAATGTTAAAGGTACTCGGTGGGGGGACTGGGAGAGAAGGATTCCTCTGTTGAGGGAGACTATTGAATGTTATATGTACTCGGTGGGGGGACTGGGGGAGATGGATTCCTCTGTTTAGGGAGACTATCGAATGTTAAAGGTACTCGGTGAGGGGACTGGGAGAGAAGGATTCCTCTGTTCAGGGAGACTATCGAATGTTAAATGTACTCGGTGGGGGGACTGGGAGAGAAGGATTCCTCTGTTGAGGGAGACTATCGAATGTTAAAGGTACTCGGTGGGGGGACTGGGAGAGAAGGATTCCTCTGTTGAGGGAGACTATCGAATGTTAAAGGTACTCGGTGGGGGGACTGGGAGAGAAGGATTCCTCTGTTGATGGAGACTATCGAATGTTAAAGGTACTCGCTGGGGGGACTGGGAGAGAAGGATTCCTCTGTTCAGGGAGACTATCGAATGTTAAAGGTGGTGGGGGGACTGGGAGAGAAGGATTCCTCTGTTGATGGAGACTATCGAATGTTAAAGATACTCGTTGAGGGGACTGGGAGAGAAGGATTCCTCTGTTCAGGGAGACTATCGAATGTTAAAGGTGGTGGGGGGACTGGGAGAGAAGGATTCCTCTGTTCAGGGAGACTATCGAATGTTAACGGTACTCGGTGGGGGGACTGGGAGAGAAGGATTCCTCTGTTGAGGGAGACTATCGAATGTTAAAGGTGGTGGGGGGACTGGGAGAGAAGGATTCCTCTGTTCAGGGAGACTATCGAATGTTAAAGGTACTCGGTGGGGGGACTGGGAGAGAAGGATTCCTCTGTTGAGGGAGACTATCGAATGTTAAAGGTACTCGGTGGGGGGACTGGGAGAGAAGGATTCCTCTGTTCAGGGAGACTATCGAATGTTAAAGGTACTCGGTGGGGGGACTGGGAGAGAATGATTCCTCTGTTCAGGGAGACTATCGAATGTTAAAGGTGCTCGGTGGGGGGACTGGGAGAGAAGGATTCCTCTGTTGAGGGAGACTATCGAATGTTAAAGGTACTCGGTGGGGGGACTGGGAGAGAAGGGTTCCTCTGTTCAGGGAGACTATCGAATGTTAAAGGTACTCGGTGGGGGGACTGGGAGAAAAGGATTCCTCTGTTCAGGGAGACTATCGAATGTTAAAGGTACTCGGTGGGGGGACTGGGAGAGAAGGATTCCTCTGTTGAGGGAGACTATCGAATGTTAAAGGTACTCGGTGGGGGGACTGGGAGAGAAGGATTCCTCTGTTCAGGGAGACTATCGAATGTTAAAGGTACTCGGTGGGGGGACTGGGAGAAAATGATTCCTCTGTTCAGGGAGACTATCGAATGTTAAAGGTACTCGGTGGGGGGACTGGGAGAGAAGGATTCCTCTGTTCAGGGGGACTATCGAATGTTAAATGTACTCGGTGGGGGGACTGGGAGAGAAGGATTCCTCTGTTGAGGGAGACTATCGAATGTTAAATATACTCGGTCGGGGGACTGGGAGAGAAGGATTCCTCTGTTGAGGGAGACTATCGAATGTTAAATATACTCGGTGGGGGGACTGGGAGAGAAGGATTCCTCTGTTGAGGGAGACTATCGAATGTTAAAGCTACTCGGTGGGGGGACTGGGAGAGAAGGATTCCTCTGTTGAGGGGGACTATCGAATGTTAAAGGTACTCGGTGGGGGGACTGGGAGAGAAGGATTCCTCTGTTCAGGAATACTATCGAATGTTAAAGGTACTCGGTGGGGGGACTGGGAGAGAAGGATTCCTCTGTTCAGGGAGACTATCGAATGTTAAAGGTACTCGGTGGGGGGACTGGGAGAGAAGGATTCCTCTGTTCAGGGAGACTATCGAATGTTAAATGTACTCGGTGGGGGGACTGGGAGAGAAGGATTCCTCTGTTCAGGGTGAATATCGAATGTTAAAGGTGCTCGGTAGGGGGACTGGGAGAGAAGGATTCCTCTGTTCAGGGAGACTATCGAATGTTAAAGGTGGTGGGGGGACTGGGAGAGAAGGATTCCTCTGTTCAGGGAGACTACCGAATGTTAAATGTACTCGGTGGGGGGACTGGGAGAGAATGATTCCTCTGTTCAGGGAGACTACCGAATGTTAAATGTACTCGGTGGGGGGACTGGGGGAGAAGGATTCCTCTGTTCAGGGAGACTATCGAATGTTAAAGGTACTCGGTGGGGGGACTGGGAGAGAAGGATTCCTCTGTTCAGGGAGACTACCGAATGTTAAATGTACTCGGTGGGGGGACTGGGAGAGAAGGATTCCTCTGTTCAGGGAGACTACCGAATGTTAAATGTACTCGGTGGGGGGACTGGGAGAGAAGGATTCCTCTGTTCAGGGAGACTATCGAATGTTAAAGGTACTCGGTGGGGGGACTGGGAGAGAAGGATTCCTCTGTTCAGGGAGACTATCGAATGTTAAAGGTACTCGGTGGGGGTACTGGGGGAGAAGGATTCCTCTGTTGAGGGAGACTATCGAATGTTAAAGGTACTCGGTGAGGGGACTGGGAGAGAAGGATTCCTCTGTTCAGGGAGACTATCGAATGTTAAAGGTACTCGGTGGGGGGACTGGTAGAGAGGATTCCTCTGTTGAGGGAGACTATCGAATGTTAAAGGTACTCGGTGGGGGGACTGGGAGAGAAGGATTCCTCTGTTCAGGGAGACTATCGAATGTTAAAGGTACTCGGTGAGGGGACTGGGAGAGAAGGATTCCTCTGTTCAGGGAGACTATCGAATATTAAAGGTACTCGGTGGGGGGACTGGGAGAGAAGGATTCCTCTGTTGAGGGAGACTATCGAATGTTAAAGGTACTCGGTGGGGGGACTGGGAGAGAAGGATTCCTCTGTTGAGGGAGACTATCGAATGTTAAAGGTACGGTGGGCGGACTGGGAAAGAAGGATTCCTCTGTTGAGGGAGACTATCGAATGTTAAAGGTACTCGGTGGGGGGACTGGGAGAGAAGGATTCCTCTGTTCAGGGAGACTATCGAATGTTAAAGGTACTCGGTGGGGGGACTGGGAGAGAAGGATACCTCTGTTGAGGGAGACTATAGAATGTTAAAGGTACTCGGTGGAGGGACTGGTAGAGAGGATTCCTCTGTTGAGGGAGACTATCGAATGTTAAAGGTGGTGAGGGGACTGGGAGAGAAGGATTCCTCTGTTCAGGGAGACTATCGAATGTTAAAGGTACTCAGTGGGGGGACTGGGAGAGAAGGAGTCCACTGTTCAGGGAGACTATCGAATGTTAAAGGTACGGTGGGGGGACTGGGAGAGAAGGATTCCTCTGTTGGGGGAGACTATCGAATGTTAAATGTACTCGGTGAGGGGACTGGGAGAGAAGGATTCCTCTGTTCAGGGAGACTATCGAATGTTAAAGGTACTCGGTGGGGGGACTGGGAGAGAAGGATTCCTCTGTTCAGGGAGACTATCGAATGTTAACGGTACTCGGTGGGGGGGACTGGGAGAGAAGGATTCCTCTGTTCAGGGAGACTATTGAATGTTAAAGGTACTCGGTGGGGGGACTGGGAGAGAAGGATTCCTCTGTTCAGGGGGACTATCGAATGTTAAAGGTACTCGGTGGGCGACTGGGAGAGAAGGATTCCTCTGTTCAGGGAGACTATCGAATGTTATATGTACTCGGTGAGGGGACTGGGAGAGAATGATTCCTCTGTTGAGGGAGACTATCGAATGTTAAAGGTACTCGGTGGGGGGACTGGGAGAGAAGGATTCCTCTGTTCAGGGAGACTATCGAATGTTAAATGTACTCGGTGAGGGGACTGGGAGAGAAGGATTCCTCTGTTCAGGGTGAATATCGAATGTTAAAGGTGCTCGGTAGGGGGACTGGGAGAGAAGGATTCCTCTGTTGAGGGAGACTATCGAATGTTAAATGTACTCGGTGAGGGGACTGGGAGAGAAGGATTCCTCTGTTCAGGGAGACTATCGAATGTTAAAGGTGGTGGGGGGACTGGGAGAGAAGGATTCCTCTGTTCAGGGAGACTACCGAATGTTAAATGTACTCGGTGGGGGGACTGGGAGAGAAGGATTCCTCTGTTCAGGGAGACTATCGAATGTTAAAGGTACTCGGTGGGGGGACTGGGAGAGAAGGATTCCTCTGTTCAGGGGGACTATCGAATGTTAAAGGTACTCGGTGGGGGGGGGACTGCGAGAGATGGATTCCTCTGTTCAGGGAGACTATCGAATGTTAAAGGTACTCGGTGGGGGGACTGGGAGAGAAGGATTCCACTGTTCAGGGGGACTATCGAATGTTAAAGGTACTCGGTGGGGGGACTGGGAGAGAAGGATTCCTCTGTTCAGTGAGACTATCGAATGTTAAATGTACTCGGTGGGGGGACTGGGAGAGAAGGATTCCTCTGTTCAGGGAGACTACCGAATGTTAAATGTACTCGGTGGGGGGACTGGGGAGAAGGATTCCTCTGTTCAGGGGGACTACCGAATGTTAAATGTACTCGGTGGGGGGACTGGGGAGAAGGATTCCTCTGTTCAGGGAGACTATCGAATGTTAAAGGTACTCGGTGGGGGGACTGGGAGAGAAGGATTCCTCTGTTCAGGGAGACTATCGAATGTTAAAGGTACTCGGTGGGGGGACTGGGAGAGAAGGATTCATCTGTTGAGGGTGACTATCGAATGTTATATGTACTCGGTGGGGGGACTGGGGGAGAAGGATTCCTCTGTTCAGGGAGACTATCGAATGTTAAAGGTACTCGGTGGGGGGACTGGGAGAGAAGGATTCCTCTGTTGAGGGAGACTATTGAATGTTATATGTACTCGGTGGGGGGACTGGGGGAGATGGATTCCTCTGTTTAGGGAGACTATCGAATGTTAAAGGTACTCGGTGAGGGGACTGGGAGAGAAGGATTCCTCTGTTCAGGGAGACTATCGAATGTTAAATGTACTCGGTGGGGGGACTGGGAGAGAAGGATTCCTCTGTTGAGGGAGACTATCGAATGTTAAAGGTACTCGGTGGGGGGACTGGGAGAGAAGGATTCCTCTGTTGAGGGAGACTATCGAATGTTAAAGGTACTCGGTGGGGGGACTGGGAGAGAAGGATTCCTCTGTTCAGGGAGACTATCGAATGTTAAAGGTACTCGGTGGGGGGACTGGGAGAGAAGGATTCCTCTGTTGAGGGAGACTATCGAATGTTAAAGGTACTCGGTGGGGGGACTGGGAGAGAAGGATTCCTCTGTTCAGGAGACTATCGAATGTTAAAGGTACTCGGTGGGGGGGACTGTGAGAGAAGGATTCCTCTGTTCAGGTAGAATATCGAATGTTAAAGGTACTCGGTGGGGGGACTGGGAGAGAAGGATTCCTCTGTTGAGGGAGACTATCGAATGTTAAAGGTACTCGGTGGGGGGACTGGGAGAGAAGGATTCCTCTGTTCAGGGAGACTATCGAATGTTAAAGGTACTCGGTGGGGGGACTGGGAGAGAAGGATTCCTCTGTTCAGGGAGACTATCGAATGTTAAAGGTACTCGGTGGGGGACTGGGAGAGAAGGATTCCTCTGTTCAGGGAGACTATCGAATGTTAAAGGTACTCGTGGGGGCACTGGAGAGAAGGATTCTCTGTTCAGGGGGACTATCGAATGTTAAAGGTACTCGGTGGGGGGACTGGAGAGAAGGATTCCTCTGTTCAGTGAGGACTATCGAATGTTAAAGGTACTCGGTGGGGGGGACTGGGAGAGAAGGATTCATCTGTTGAGGGTGACTATCGAATGTTATATGTACTCGGTGGGGGACTGGGGAGAAGGATTCCTCTGTTCAGGGAGACTATCGAATGTTAAAGGTACTCGGTGGGGGGACTGGGAGAGAAGGTTTCCTCTGTTGAGGGAGACTATTGAATGTATATGTACTCGGTGGGGGACTGGGGAGATGGATTCCTCTGTTTAGGGAGACTATCGAATGTTAAAGGTACTCGGTGAGGGGACTGGGAGAGAAGGATTCCTCTGTTCAGGGAGACTATCGATTGTTAAATGTACTCGGTGGGGGGACTGGGAGAGAAGGATTCCTCTGTTGAGGGAGACTATCGAATGTTAAAGGTACTCGGTGGGGGGACTGGGAAGAAGGATTCCTCGTTGAGGGAGACTATCGAATGTTAAAGGTACTCGGTGGGGGGGACTGGAGAGAAGGATTCCTCTGTTGATGGAGACTATCGAATGTTAAAGGTACTCGTCTGGGGGACTGGGAGAGAAGGATTCCTCTGTTCAGGGAGACTATCGAATGTTAAAGGTGGTGGGGGACTGGGAGAGAAGGATTCCTCTGTTGATGGAGACTATCGAATGTTAAAGATACTCGTTGAGGGGACTGGGAGAGAAGGATTGAGAGAAGGATTCCTCTGTTCAGGGAGACTATCGAATGTTAAAGGTGGTGGGGGGACTGGGAGAGAAGGATTCCTCTGTTCAGGGAGACTATCGAATGTTAACGGTACTCGGTGGGGGGACTGGGAGAGAAGGATTCCTCTGTTGAGGGAGACTATCGAATGTTAAAGGTGGTGGGGGGACTGGGAGAGAAGGATTCCTCTGTTCAGGGAGACTATCGAATGTTAAAGGTACTCGGTGGGGGGACTGGGAGAGAAGGATTCCTCTGTTGAGGGAGACTATCGAATGTTAAAGGTACTCGGTGGGGGGACTGGGAGAGAAGGATTCCTCTGTTCAGGGAGACTATCGAATGTTAAAGGTACTCGGTGGGGGGACTGGGAGAGAATGATTCCTCTGTTCAGGGAGACTATCGAATGTTAAAGGTGCTCGGTGGGGGGACTGGGAGAGAAGGATTCCTCTGTTGAGGGAGACTATCGAATGTTAAAGGTACTCGGTGGGGGGACTGGGAGAGAAGGGTTCCTCTGTTCAGGGAGACTATCGAATGTTAAAGGTACTCGGTGGGGGGACTGGGAGAAAAGGATTCCTCTGTTCAGGGAGACTATCGAATGTTAAAGGTACTCGGTGGGGGGACTGGGAGAGAAGGATTCCTCTGTTGAGGGAGACTATCGAATGTTAAAGGTACTCGGTGGGGGGACTGGGAGAGAAGGATTGCTCTGTTCAGGGAGACTATCGAATGTTAAAGGTACTCGGTGGGGGGACTGGGAGAAAATGATTCCTCTGTTCAGGGAGACTATCGAATGTTAAAGGTACTCGGTGGGGGGACTGGGAGAGAAGGATTCCTCTGTTCAGGGGGACTATCGAATGTTAAATGTACTCGGTGGGGGGACTGGGAGAGAAGGATTCCTCTGTTGAGGGAGACTATCGAATGTTAAATATACTCGGTCGGGGGACTGGGAGAGAAGGATTCCTCTGTTGAGGGAGACTATCGAATGTTAAATATACTCGGTGGGGGGACTGGGAGAGAAGGATTCCTCTGTTGAGGGAGACTATCGAATGTTAAAGCTACTCGGTGGGGGGACTGGGAGAGAAGGATTCCTCTGTTGAGGGGGACTATCGAATGTTAAAGGTACTCGGTGGGGGGACTGGGATAGAAGGATTCCTCTGTTCAGGAATACTATCGAATGTTAAAGGTACTCGGTGGGGGGACTGGGAGAGAAGGATTCCTCTGTTCAGGGAGACTATCGAATGTTAAAGGTACTCGGTGGGGGGACTGGGAGAGAAGGATTCCTCTGTTCAGGGAGACTATCGAATGTTAAATGTACTCGGTGGGGGGACTGGGAGAGAAGGATTCCTCTGTTCAGGGTGAATATCGAATGTTAAAGGTGCTCGGTAGGGGGACTGGGAGAGAAGGATTCCTCTGTTCAGGGAGACTATCGAATGTTAAAGGTGGTGGGGGGACTGGGAGAGAAGGATTCCTCTGTTCAGGGAGACTACCGAATGTTAAATGTACTCGGTGGGGGGACTGGGAGAGAATGATTCCTCTGTTCAGGGAGACTACCGAATGTTAAATGTACTCGGTGGGGGGACTGGGGGAGAAGGATTCCTCTGTTCAGGGAGACTATCGAATGTTAAAGGTACTCGGTGGGGGGACTGGGAGAGAAGGATTCCTCTGTTCAGGGAGACTACCGAATGTTAAATGTACTCGGTGGGGGGACTGGGAGAGAAGGATTCCTCTGTTCAGGGAGACTACCGAATGTTAAATGTACTCGGTGGGGGGACTGGGAGAGAAGGATTCCTCTGTTCAGGGAGACTATCGAATGTTAAAGGTACTCGGTGGGGGGACTGGGAGAGAAGGATTCCTCTGTTCAGGGAGACTATCGAATGTTAAAGGTACTCGGTGGGGGTACTGGGGGAGAAGGATTCCTCTGTTGAGGGAGACTATCGAATGTTAAAGGTACTCGGTGGGGGGACTGGGAGAGACGGGTTCCTCTGTAGAGGGAGACTATCGAATGTTAAAGGTACTCGGTGGGGGGACTGGGAGAGAAGGATTCCTCTGTTCAGGGAGACTATCGACTGTTAAAGGTACGGTGGGGGGACTGGGAGAGAAGGATTCCTCTGTTGGGGGAGACTATCGAATGTTTAAGGTATCGGTGGGGGGACTGGGAGAGAAGGATTCCTCTGTTCAGGGGGACTATCGAATGTTAAATGTACTCGGTGGGGGGACTGGGAGAGAAGGATTCCTCTGTTCAGGTAGAATATCGAATGTTAAAGGTACTCGGTGGGGGGACTGGGAGAGAAGGATTCCTCTGTTGAGGGAGACTATCGAATGTTAAAGGTACTCGGTGGGGGGACTGGGAGAGAAGTATTCCTCTGTTCAGGGAGACTATCGAATGTTAAAGGTACTCGGTGGGGGGACTGGGAGAGAAGGATTCCTCTGTTCAGGGAGACTATCGAATGTTAAAGGTACTCGGTGGGGGGACTGGGAGAGAAGGATTCCTCTGTTCAGGGAGACTATCGAATGTTAAAGGTACTCGGTGGGGGGACTGGGAGAGAAGGATTCCTCTGTTCAGGGGGACTATCGAATGTTAAAGGTACTCGGTGAGGGGACTGGGAGAGAAGGATTCCTCTGTTGATGGAGACTATCGAATGTTAAAGGTACTCGGTGGGGGGACTGGGAGAGAAGGATTCCTCTGTTCAGGGAGACTATCGAATGTTAAAGGTGGTCTGGGAGAGAAGGATTCCTCTGTTGATGGAGACTATCGAATGTTAAAGGTACTCGTTGAGGGGACTGGGAGAGAAGGATTCCTCTGTTCAGGGAGACTATCGAATGTTAAAGGTGGTGGGGGGACTGGGAGAGAAGGATTCCTCTGTTCAGGGAGACTATCGAATGTTAAAGGTGGTGGGGGGACTGGGAGAGAAGGATTCCTCTGTTCAGGGAGACTATCGAATGTTAAAGGTACTCGGTGGGGGGACTGGGAGAGAAGGATTCCTCTGTTCAGGGAGACTATCGAATGTTCAAGTTACTCGGTGGGGGGACTGGGAGAGAAGGATTCCTCTGTTGATGGAGACTATCGAATGTTAAAGGTACTCGGTGGGGGGACTGGGAGAGAAGGATTCCTCTGTTCAGGGAGAATATCGAATGTTAAAGGTACTCGGTGGGGGGACTGGGAGAGAAGGATTCCTCTGTTGAGGGGGACTATCGAATGTTAAAGGTACTCGGTGGGGGGACTGGGAGAGAAGGATTCCTCTGTTCAGTAATACTATCGAATGTTAAAGGTACTCGGTGGGGGGACTGGGAGAGAAGGATTCCTCTGTTCAGGGAGACTATCGAATGTTAAAGGTACTCGGTGGGGGGACTGGGAGAGAAGGATTCCTCTGTTCAGGGAGACTATCGAATGTTAAATGTACTCGGTGGGGGGACTGGGAGAGAAGGATTCCTCTGTTGAGGGAGACTATCGAATGTTAAAGGTACTCGGTGGGGGGACTGGGAGAGAAGGATTCCTATGTTCAGGGAGACTATCGAATGTTAAAGGTACTCGGTGGGGAGACTGGGAGAGAAGGATTCCTCTGTTGAGGGGGACTATCGAATGTTAAAGGTACTCGGTGGGGGGACTGGGAGAGAAGGATTCCTCTGTTCAGGAATACTATCGAATGTTAAAGGTACTCGGTGGGGGGACTGGGAGAGAAGGATTCCTCTGTTCAGGGAGACTATCGAATGTTAAAGGTACTCGGTGGGGGGACTGGGAGAGAAGGATTCCTCTGTTCAGGGAGACTATCGAATGTTAAAGGTACTCGGTGAGGGGACTGGGAGAGAAGGATTCCTCTGTTCAGGGAGACTATCGAATGTTAAAGGTACTCGGTGGGGGGACTGGGAGAGAAGGATTCCTCTGTTCAGGGAGACTATCGAATGTTAAATGTACTCGGTGGGGGGACTGGGAGAGAAAGATTCCTCTGTTCAGGGAGAATATCGAATGTTAAAGGTGCTCGGTAGGGGGACTGGGAGAGAAGGATTCCTCTGTTCAGGGAGACTATCGAATGTTAAAGGTGGTGGGGGGACTGGGAGAGAAGGATTCCTCTGTTCAGGGAGACTACCGAATGTTAAATGTACTCGGTGGGGGGACTGGGAGAGAATGATTCCTCTGTTCAGGGAGACTACCGAATGTTAAATGTACTCGGTGGGGGGACTGGGGGAGAAGGATTCCTCTGTTCAGGGGGACTATCGAATGTTAAAGGTACTCGGTGGGGGGACTGGGGGAGAAGGATTCCTCTGTTCAGGGAGACTATCGAATGTTAAATGTACTCGGTGGGGGGACTGGGGGAGAAGGATTCCTCTGTTCAGGGAGACTATCGAATGTTAAAGGTACTCGGTGGGGGGACTGGGAGAGAAGGATTCCTCTGTTCAGGGAGACTACCGAATGTTAAATGTACTCGGTGGGGGGACTGGGAGAGAAGGATTCCTCTGTTCAGGGAGACTACCGAATGTTAAATGTACTCGGTGGGGGGACTGGGAGAGAAGGATTCCTCTGTTCAGGGAGACTATCGAATGTTAAAGGTACTCGGTGGGGGGACTGGGGGAGAAGGATTCCTCTGTTGAGGGAGACTATCGAATGTTAAAGGTACTCGGTCGGGGGACTGGGAGAGAAGGGTTCCTCTGTTGAGGGAGACTATCGAATGTTAAAGGTACTCGGTGGGGGGACTGGGAGAGAAGGATTCCTCTGTTCAGGGAGACTATCGAATGTTAAAGGTACTCGGTGGGGGGACTGGGAGAGAAGGATTCCTCTGTTCAGGTAGAATATCGAATGTTAAAGGTACTCGGTGGGGGGACTGGGAGAGAAGGATTCCTCTGTTGAGGTAGACTATCGAATGTTAAAGGTACTCGGTGGGGGGACTGGGAGAGAAGGATTCCTCTGTTCAGGGAGACTATCGAATGTTAAAGGTACTCGGTGGGGGGACTGGGAGAGAAGGATTCCTCTGTTCAGGGAGACTATCGAATGTTAAAGGTACTCGGTGGGGGGACTGGGAGAGAAGGATTCCTCTGTTCAGGGAGACTATCGAATGTTAAAGGTACTCGGTGGGGGGACTGGGAGAGAAGGATTCCTCTGTTCAGGGAGACTATCGAATGTTAAAGGTACTCGGTGGGGGGACTGGGAGAGAAGGATTCCTCTGTTCAGGGAGACTATCGAATGTTAAAGGTGGTCTGGGAGAGAAGGATTCCTCTGTTGATGGAGACTATCGAATGTTAAAGGTACTCGTTGAGGGGACTGGGAGAGAAGGATTCCTCTGTTCAGGGAGACTATCGAATGTTAAAGGTGGTGGGGGGACTGGGAGAGAAGGATTCCTCTGTTCAGGGAGACTATCGAATGTTAAAGGTGGTGGGGGGACTGGGAGAGAAGGATTCCTCTGTTCAGGGAGACTATCGAATGTTAAAGGTACTCGGTGGGGGGACTGGGAGAGAAGGATTCCTTTGTTGAGGGAGACTATCGAATGTTAAAGGTACTCGGTGGGGGGACTGGGAGAGAAGGATTCCTCTGTTCAGGGAGACTATCGAATGTTAAAGGTACTCGGTGGGGGGACTGGGAGAGAAGGATTCCTCTGTTCAGGGAGACTATCGAATGTTAAAGTTACTCGGTGGGGGGACTGGGAGAGAAGGATTCCTCTGTTGATGGAGACTATCGAATGTTAAAGGTACTCGGTGGGGGGACTGGGAGAGAAGGATTCCTCTGTTCAGGGAGAATATCGAATGTTAAAGGTACTCGGTGGGGGGACTGGGAGAGAAGGATTCCTCTGTTGAGGGGGACTATCGAATGTTAAAGGTACTCGGTGGGGGGACTGGGAGAGAAGGATTCCTCTGTTCAGTAATACTATCGAATGTTAAAGGTACTCGGTGGGGGGACTGGGAGAGAAGGATTCCTCTGTTCAGGGAGACTATCGAATGTTAAAGGTACTCGGTGGGGGGACTGGGAGAGAAAGATTCCTCTGTTCAGGGTGAATATCGAATGTTAAAGGTGCTCGGTAGGGGGACTGGGAGAGAAGGATTCCTCTGTTCAGGGAGACTATCGAATGTTAAAGGTGGTGGGGGGACTGGGAGAGAAGGATTCCTCTGTTCAGGGAGACTACCGAATGTTAAATGTACTCGGTGGGGGGACTGGGAGAGAATGATTCCTCTGTTCAGGGAGACTACCGAATGTTAAATGTACTCGGTGGGGGGACTGGGGGAGAAGGATTCCTCTGTTCAGGGGGACTATCGAATGTTAAAGGTACTCGGTGGGGGGACTGGGGGAGAAGGATTCCTCTGTTCAGGGAGACTATCGAATGTTAAATGTACTCGGTGGGGGGACTGGGGGAGAAGGATTCCTCTGTTCAGGGAGACTATCGAATGTTAAAGGTACTCGGTGGGGGGACTGGGAGAGAAGGATTCCTCTGTTCAGGGAGACTACCGAATGTTAAATGTACTCGGTGGGGGGACTGGGAGAGAAGGATTCCTCTGTTCAGGGAGACTACCGAATGTTAAATGTACTCGGTGGGGGGACTGGGAGAGAAGGATTCCTCTGTTCAGGGAGACTATCGAATGTTAAAGGTACTCGGTGGGGGGACTGGGGGAGAAGGATTCCTCTGTTGAGGGAGACTATCGAATGTTAAAGGTACTCGGTCGGGGGACTGGGAGAGAAGGGTTCCTCTGTTGAGGGAGACTATCGAATGTTAAAGGTACTCGGTGGGGGGACTGGGAGAGAAGGATTCCTCTGTTCAGGGAGACTATCGAATGTTAAAGGTACTCGGTGGGGGGACTGGGAGAGAAGGATTCCTCTGTTCAGGTAGAATATCGAATGTTAAAGGTACTCGGTGGGGGGACTGGGAGAGAAGGATTCCTCTGTTGAGGTAGACTATCGAATGTTAAAGGTACTCGGTGGGGGGACTGGGAGAGAAGGATTCCTCTGTTCAGGGAGACTATCGAATGTTAAAGGTACTCGGTGGGGGGACTGGGAGAGAAGGATTCCTCTGTTCAGGGAGACTATCGAATGTTAAAGGTACTCGGTGGGGGGACTGGGAGAGAAGGATTCCTCTGTTCAGGGAGACTATCGAATGTTAAAGGTACTCGGTGGGGGGACTGGGAGAGAAGGATTCCTCTGTTCAGGGAGACTATCGAATGTTAAAGGTACTCGGTGGGGGGACTGGGAGAGAAGGATTCCTCTGTTCAGGGAGACTATCGAATGTTAAAGGTGGTCTGGGAGAGAAGGATTCCTCTGTTGATGGAGACTATCGAATGTTAAAGGTACTCGTTGAGGGGACTGGGAGAGAAGGATTCCTCTGTTCAGGGAGACTATCGAATGTTAAAGGTGGTGGGGGGACTGGGAGAGAAGGATTCCTCTGTTCAGGGAGACTATCGAATGTTAAAGGTGGTGGGGGGACTGGGAGAGAAGGATTCCTCTGTTCAGGGAGACTATCGAATGTTAAAGGTACTCGGTGGGGGGACTGGGAGAGAAGGATTCCTTTGTTGAGGGAGACTATCGAATGTTAAAGGTACTCGGTGGGGGGACTGGGAGAGAAGGATTCCTCTGTTCAGGGAGACTATCGAATGTTAAAGGTACTCGGTGGGGGGACTGGGAGAGAAGGATTCCTCTGTTCAGGGAGACTATCGAATGTTAAAGTTACTCGGTGGGGGGACTGGGAGAGAAGGATTCCTCTGTTGATGGAGACTATCGAATGTTAAAGGTACTCGGTGGGGGGACTGGGAGAGAAGGATTCCTCTGTTCAGGGAGAATATCGAATGTTAAAGGTACTCGGTGGGGGGACTGGGAGAGAAGGATTCCTCTGTTGAGGGGGACTATCGAATGTTAAAGGTACTCGGTGGGGGGACTGGGAGAGAAGGATTCCTCTGTTCAGTAATACTATCGAATGTTAAAGGTACTCGGTGGGGGGACTGGGAGAGAAGGATTCCTCTGTTCAGGGAGACTATCGAATGTTAAAGGTACTCGGTGGGGGGACTGGGAGAGAAGGATTCCTCTGTTCAGGGAGACTATCGAATGTTAAATGTACTCGGTGGGGGGACTGGGAGAGAAGGATTCCTCTGTTGAGGGAGACTATCGAATGTTAAAGGTACTCGGTGGGGGGACTGGGAGAGAAGGATTCCTATGTTCAGGGAGACTATCGAATGTTAAAGGTACTCGGTGGGGAGACTGGGAGAGAAGGATTCCTCTGTTGAGGGGGACTATCGAATGTTAAAGGTACTCGGTGGGGGGACTGGGAGAGAAGGATTCCTCTGTTCAGGAATACTATCGAATGTTAAAGGTACTCGGTGGGGGGACTGGGAGAGAAGGATTCCTCTGTTCAGGGAGACTATCGAATGTTAAAGGTACTCGGTGGGGGGACTGGGAGAGAAGGATTCCTCTGTTCAGGGAGACTATCGAATGTTAAAGGTACTCGGTGAGGGGACTGGGAGAGAAGGATTCCTCTGTTCAGGGAGACTATCGAATGTTAAAGGTACTCGGTGGGGGGACTGGGAGAGAAGGATTCCTCTGTTCAGGGAGACTATCGAATGTTAAATGTACTCGGTGGGGGGACTGGGAGAAAAAGATTCCTCTGTTCAGGGTGAATATCGAATGTTAAAGGTGCTCGGTAGGGGGACTGGGAGAGAAGGATTCCTCTGTTCAGGGAGACTATCGAATGTTAAAGGTGGTGGGGGGACTGGGAGAGAAGGATTCCTCTGTTCAGGGAGACTACCGAATGTTAAATGTACTCGGTGGGGGGACTGGGAGAGAATGATTCCTCTGTTCAGGGAGACTACCGAATGTTAAATGTACTCGGTGGGGGGACTGGGGGAGAAGGATTCCTCTGTTCAGGGGGACTATCGAATGTTAAAGGTACTCGGTGGGGGGACTGGGGGAGAAGGATTCCTCTGTTCAGGGAGACTATCGAATGTTAAATGTACTCGGTGGGGGGACTGGGGGAGAAGGATTCCTCTGTTCAGGGAGACTATCGAATGTTAAAGGTACTCGGTGGGGGGACTGGGAGAGAAGGATTCCTCTGTTCAGGGAGACTACCGAATGTTAAATGTACTCGGTGGGGGGACTGGGAGAGAAGGATTCCTCTGTTCAGGGAGACTACCGAATGTTAAATGTACTCGGTGGGGGGACTGGGAGAGAAGGATTCCTCTGTTCAGGGAGACTATCGAATGTTAAAGGTACTCGGTGGGGGGACTGGGGGAGAAGGATTCCTCTGTTGAGGGAGACTATCGAATGTTAAAGGTACTCGGTCGGGGGACTGGGAGAGAAGGGTTCCTCTGTTGAGGGAGACTATCGAATGTTAAAGGTACTCGGTGGGGGGACTGGGAGAGAAGGATTCCTCTGTTCAGGGAGACTATCGAATGTTAAAGGTACTCGGTGGGGGGACTGGGAGAGAAGGATTCCTCTGTTCAGGTAGAATATCGAATGTTAAAGGTACTCGGTGGGGGGACTGGGAGAGAAGGATTCCTCTGTTGAGGTAGACTATCGAATGTTAAAGGTACTCGGTGGGGGGACTGGGAGAGAAGGATTCCTCTGTTCAGGGAGACTATCGAATGTTAAAGGTACTCGGTGGGGGGACTGGGAGAGAAGGATTCCTCTGTTCAGGGAGACTATCGAATGTTAAAGGTACTCGGTGGGGGGACTGGGAGAGAAGGATTCCTCTGTTCAGGGAGACTATCGAATGTTAAAGGTACTCGGTGGGGGGACTGGGAGAGAAGGATTCCTCTGTTCAGGGAGACTATCGAATGTTAAAGGTACTCGGTGAGGGGACTGGGAGAGAAGGATTCCTCTGTTCAGGGAGACTATCGAATGTTAAAGGTACTCGGTGGGGGGACTGGGAGAGAAGGATTCCTCTTTTCAGGGAGACTATCGAATGTTAAATGTACTCGGTGGGGGGACTGGGAGAGAAGGATTCCTCTGTTCAGGGGGACTATCGAATGTTAAAGGTACTCGGTGAGGGGACTGGGAGAGAAGGATTCCTCTGTTGATGGAGACTATCGAATGTTAAAGGTACTCGGTGGGGGGACTGGGAGAGAAGGATTCCTCTGTTCATGGAGACTATCGAATGTTAAAGGTGGTGGGGGGACTGGGAGAGAAGGATTCCTCTGTTGATGGAGACTATCGAATGTTAAAGGTACTCGTTGAGGGGACTGGGAGAGAAGGATTCCTCTGTTCAGGGAGACTATCGAATGTTAAAGGTGGTGGGGGGACTGGGAGAGAAGGATTCCTCTGTTCAGGGAGACTATCGAATGTTAAAGGTGGTGGGGGGACTGGGAGAGAAGGATTCCTCTGTTCAGGGAGACTATCGAATGTTAAAGGTACTCGGTGGGGGGACTGGGAGAGAAGGATTCCTCTGTTGAGGGAGACTATCGAATGTTAAAGGTACTCGATGGGGGGACTGGGAGAGAAGGATTCCTCTGTTCAGGGAGACTATCGAATGTTAAAGGTACTCGGTGGGGGGACTGGGAGAGAAGGATTCCTCTGTTCAGGGAGACTATCGAATGTTAAGGGTACTCGGTGGGGGGACTGGGAGAGAAGGATTCCTCTGTTGAGGGAGACTATCGAATGTTAAAGGTACTCGGTGGGGGGACTGGGAGAGAAGGATTCCTCTGTTCAGGGAGACTATCGAATGTTAAAGGTACTCGGTGGGGGGACTGGGAGAGAAGGATTCATCTGTTCAGGGAGACTATCGAATGTTAAAGGTACTCGGTGGGGGGACTGGGAGAGAAGGATTCCTCTGTTCAGGTAGAATATCGAATGTTAAAGGTACTCGGTGGGGGGACTGGGAGAGAAGGATTCCTCTGTTCAGGGGGACTATCGAATGTTAAAGGTACTCGGTGGGGGGACTGGGAGAGAAGGATTCCTCTGTTCAGGGAGACTATCGAATGTTAAAGGTACTCGGTGGGGGGACTGGGAGAAAAGGATTCCTCTGTTCAGGGGGACTATCGAATGTTAAAGGTACTCGGTGAGGGGACTGGGAGAGAAGGATTCCTCTGTTCAGGGGGACTATCGAATGTTAAAGGTACTCGGTGAGGGGACTGGGAGAGAGGATTCCTCTGTTCAGGTAGTCTATCGAATGTTAAAGGTACTCGGTGGGGGGACTGGGAGAGAAGGATTCCTCTGTTGAGGGGTCTATCGAATGTTAAATGTACTCGGTGGGGGGACTGGGAGAAAAGGATTCCTCTGTTCAGGGAGACTATCGAATGTTAAAGGTACTCGGTGGGGGGACTGGGAGAGAAGGATTCCTCTGTTCAGGGGGACTATCGAATGTTAAATGTACTCGGTGGGGGGACTGGGAGAGAAGGATTCCTCTGTTCAGGGGGACTATCGAATGTTAAAGGTACTCGGTGGGGGGACTGGGAGAGAAGGATTCCTCTGTTGAGGGAGACTATCGAATGTTAAATATACTCGGTGGGGGGACTGGGAGAGAAGGATTCCTCGGTTGAGGGAGACTATCGAATGTTAAATATACTCGGTGGGGGGACTGGGAGAGAAGGATTCCTCTGTTGAGGGAGACTATCGAATGTTAAAGGTACTCGGTGGGGGGACTGGGAGAGAAGGATTCCTCTGTTGAGGGGGACTATCGAATGTTAAAGGTACTCGGTGGGGGGACTGGGAGAGAAGGATTCCTCTGTTCAGGGAGACTATCGAATTTTAAAGGTACTCGGTGGGGGGACTGGGAGAGAAGGATTCCTCTGTTGAGGGGGACTATCGAATGTTAAAGGTACTCGGTGAGGGGACTGGGAGAGAAGGATTCCTCTGTTGAGGGAGACTATCGAATGTTAAAGGTACTCGGTGGGGGGACTGGGAGAGAAGGATTCCTCTGTTCAGGGAGACTATCGAATGTTAAAGGTACTCGGTGGGGGGACTGGGATAGAAGGATTCCTCTGTTCAGGGGGACTATCGAATGTTAAAGGTACTCGGTGGGGGGACTGGGAGAGAAGGATTCCTTTGTTCAGGGAGACTATCGAATGTTAAAGGTACTCGGTGGGGGGACTGGGAGAGAAGGATTCCTCTGTTCAGGGGGACTATCGAATGTTAAAGGTACTCGGTAGGGGGACTGGGAGAGAAGGATTCCTCTGTTGAGGGAGACTATCGAATGTTATAGGTACTCGGTGGGGGGACTGGGAGAGAAGGATTCCTCTGTTGAGGGAGACTATCGAATGTTAAAGGTACGGTGAGGGGACTGGGAGAGAAGGATTCCTCTGTTGAGGGAGACTATCGAATGTTAAAGGTACTCGGTGGGGGGACTGGGAGAGAAGGATTCCTCTGTTCAGGGAGACTATCGAATGTTAAAGGTACTCGGTGGGGGGACTGGGAGAGAAGGATTCCTCTGTTGAGGGAGACTATCGAATGTTAAAGGTACTCGGTGGGGGGACTTGGAGAGAAGGATTCCTCTGTTTTGGGAGACTATCGAATGTTAAAGGTACTCGGTAGGGGGACTGGGAGAGAAGGATTCCTCTGTTCAGGGAGACTATCGAATGTTAAAGGTACTCAGTGGGGGGACTGGGAGAGAAGGAGTCCACTGTTCAGGGAGACTATCGAATGTTAAAGGTACGGTGGGGGGACTGGGAGAGAAGGATTCCTCTGTTCAGGGAGACTATCGAATGTTAAATGTACTCGGTGGGGGGACTGGGAGAGAAGGATTCCTCTGTTGAGTGAGACTATCGAATGTTAAATGTACTCGGTGAGGGGACTGGGAGAGAAGGATTCCTCTGTTGCGGAGACTATCGAATGTTAAAGGTACTCGGTGGGGGGACTGGGAGAGAAGGATTCCTCTGTTCAGGGAGACTATCGAATGTTAAAGGTACTCGGTGAGGGGACTGGGAGAGAAGGATTCCTCTGTTCAGGGGGACTATCGAATGTTAAAGGTACTTGGTGGGGGGACTGGGAGAGAAGGATTCCTCTGTTCAGGTAGACTATCGAATGTTAAAGGTGGTGGGGGGACTGGGAGAGAAGGATTCCTCTGTTCAGGGAGACTATCGAATGTTAAAGGTACTCGGTGAGGGGACTGGGAGAGAAGGATTCCTCTGTTCAGGTAGACTATCGAATGTTAAAGGTGGTGGGGGGACTGGGAGAGAAGGATTCCTCTGTTCAGGGAGACTATCGAATGTTAAAGGTACTCGGTGGGGGGACTGGGAGAGAAGGATTCCTCTGTTCAGGGGGACTATCGAATGTTAAAGGTACTCGGTGGGGGTACTGGGAGAGAAGGATTTCTCTGTTCAGGGAGACTATCGAATGTTAAAGGTACTCGGTGGGGGCACTGGGAGAGAAGGATTCCTCTGTTCAGGGAGACTATCGAATGTTAAAGGTACTCGGTGGGGGGACTGGGAGAGAAGGATTCCTCTGTTCAGGGAGACTATCGAATGTTGAAGGTACTCGGTGGGGGGACTGGGAGAAAAGGATTCCTCTGTTCAGGGAGACTATCGAATGTTAAAGGTACTCGGTGGGGGGACTGGGAGAGAAGGATTCCTCTGTTCAGGGAGACTATCGAATGTTAAAGGTACTCGGTGGGGGGACTGGGAGGGAAGGATTCCTCTGTTCAGGGAGACTATCGAATGGTAAATGTACTCGGTGGGGGGACTGGGAGAGAAGGATTCCTCTGTTCAGGGAGACTATCGAATGTTAAAGGTACTCGGTGGGGGGACTGGGAGAGAATGATTCCTCTGTTCAGGGAGACTATCGAATGTTAAATGTACTCGGTGGGGGGACTGGGAGAGAAGGTTTCCTCTGTTCAGGGAGACTATCGAATGTTAAAGGTACTCGGTGGGGGGACTGGGAGAGAAGGATTCCACTGTTTTGGGAGACTAATACATGCAGGGGAGATACAGCATTGAAGGATTCGAATCTAGACCGGAGATTGGAAGGAATCTCTTCAGCCAGAGAGGAGTGGATTTCTGGAATTGTTAGCAACGGGCGTTACTGCAACCCAAATCACTGCAAATATTTAAGAGGGAAGAGCGAGGGAAGAGTTTCTGCTGAAGGAAATTGAGCAACTGCGACCTAACCTGAAAAGCAGAACGGAAACGGATTACTACCCGAGCCAGGGGTAAATTGGCAGAGGGTAAAGAAGATTCGAGCGTTCAATGCATGGCTCAAGAACTGGTTGGGAGAAGCGAGTTTGAATTCATGAGAAATTGACACCAGCATTGGTGAAGGAGGGTGGTGTTCCAATGGGACAGGATACACCTGAGCCGTGATAGGGCCTGGAGAGCCGTATAACGAGGGCTGTGGATTTAAACTAATTATTAGGTGCTGGATTCAACAGATTGGCTGAGTGTGGATAAAACAAAAGAGAAATGTATGGATAAATTTGAAATAAAATCAAAAGATAAACAAGAGAAAATTGAGAGTGGACTGAAGTGAAGCCAAGAAAATTCAAGTGTAAAGAGAGAAAGATGACATGATTTTAAAAGCACAAAGAATGTTAAAGCACTTTATCTGAATGCCCGTAGTTGTCCATATAAGGGCAGTGTACTTGTGGCAGAAATCATGACAAAGGTGAATGGTTTAGTGGCCATTATAGAGACGAGAATTCAAGGCGGAGAAGACTGAACATTAAATATCAGGTAATACAGAAGGACAGTCACGAAGGTCAAAGTGGTCGGTTTGCGCTCTTCATTAAGGATGAGATCAGGGCGATTGTGAGAGACGGTATAAGATCGAAGGAGCGGAACTTTGAATCCATCTCGGTAGAGATAACGGATAACTCACTGGTGTGAGTTGTGAATGGAATGGCGAATAATATTATTAGTGTTACAGAGAGGAAACAGAGGAATATCGGAAGCATGCAAGAATGGAACAGCAGTTATCATGGGGGACTTTAACTTGCACAAGTCTTGAGTAGGACTTCAGAAAGGAGGCTTTCTGGAACAGCATGCTGTTTAACCTACAAGGGAACGTGCATCCACGTTCGGCACTCCCATTCCCCGGAGTATGGAGAGATGTTACTTTCCATTTGAGACTCAGACTGACAATGATTGCCGACCACATTCATCCGTGGAATGTCTGTAGTTAAACGACTCGTGTTGAACACTCAGTACTCAAACGTAGGAGTTTCCTTTCCTCTTTGGATTTATTTACTCTAGTCTTGGTTATTTCTGATCTGAGTCTGAATGTATTCCAGACCTGACTCTCCACTTACCTTCACCACCGTCCAGATCTCTCTCTTTACAGAAGGGTTTACAACGTCAGGATTGTGAGGAGATGTGGTCTGTCATTGAAAACTCGCGGGTTTCTCCAGATGTCCGGCGGATAGTATTCTGGTTTGTCGCATCGCCGCCTGGTGTGCAGGCTGCAACGCACAGGGTCGCCAGAGGGTGCAGAGGGTCCTAGGCTCAGCCAACTCCATCACAGGCACAACCCTCCCCTCCAACGAGGACATCTTCATCAGGGACCGCATCCATTACTGAGGACTCTCACTACCCGGGAAATGCCCTGCCATCATTCGTACCATCGGGGAGGAGGTACAGGAGCCTGACGACCCGCAGTCAACCATTTGAAACAAGTTACTTCACTTCCACCATCAGATTACTAAACGCTTCCAGAGTCCATGAACACCCTCGTTATTCCCCTGTTTTCTGTATTTATTAATTTTTGGAACTTACATTAAATTTACATCTTTGCGCAGTACAGATTGTGCAAATGATCAGCTTTCGGGTGGTAGAAGTCACAGACAATAAATCAGAAGGTGATTCCGGTTGCAAACACGCGATACAGATAGACAGGACATGTGACACGCTGGTCTTCACTGAGTACAGGGGTTGGGAGGTCACATTGCAGCTGTACAAGGAATCGGTGAGGTCACACGGAGTAATGTGTTCGGTTCTGTTCGCCCTGTTGTAGGAAAGATGAGCTGGAAAGAGTGCAGAGGGAGATTTACGAGGATGTTGCCGGGATTCGTGTGGCTGAGTTGTGGAGACCGGGCTGGCGTGAGGATTTTATTCTTTGGGGAGCAAGGGTGACATTATAGAGTTGTATAAAACCTCGAGTGGCATAGATCGAATTAATGCGTGCAGTCTTTTACCCCAAGGTGGGTAATCTGTGAACCAGAGTGCACAAGAGTGAGGGAAGAGTGGGTGCAAAGGAGGGGTGGAGAACGTTGCAGGGAGGAAAGAAGAGTAGGAAAGATGGCGAGAAAGAAGGAGGTCGATGGGTAAAGAGGAACTTAGGAGAGTGTTGGTGGAAGGGAAAACGAGTAGTGAGAGTGAGGATGAGTGGGCTGAGTGGATGAAGAGGGAATTAGAGGATGAGGTGGATAAGACCGGGAATGAAAACGGATTGTAATGTGATTCAATTTGGTCCTAGGGAATGTTGACAGAGATCCCGGATCACTTCAGGAATATCCTTGAACAAATGTGCACGCTTTTCGCAGATGAAACGGTGTTCACGTTTGCAGTGTTGCATCAATCCGTCCGAGTCGCAGTTACCGCAGAGGGACATTCCAGTGTTATCCCTGAACATAAGACTAGAAGCCTCTTCCCTATCAAACAACGTTGACAAATTTAAACAGCGTCAGTACAGCGACAGGAGGAAACGGGAGACAGTCATCAACCTAACCCCGCAGCAGCGCACTAACCGCACAGCCTCGTGTCGGTCCCCAAACTAACCCCCATGACCCACTTTCACACTACAGACCGTATCACTCCCCAAAAAGATGCTACTCCCTCACACTCTCCCCCACAGCCCTGTGTCAGAAACTAGTCTACGATCGTGATGCTCTCAAATCCCAAGCTACTGTGTGTCTCCAAACTAATCCCACTGACCTGGTCCCATGTCACAATCCAGTAAGAACCCGAATCTCACCCGTTTTCGCATTTTCCAATCCAGTATGTTCTGGCTGGAGACACGAGAGATTTGGGTACAACATCCTGCGAAATTAAATTACACAATTAATGGTACGATGGAGCCTCAGTTAATACCAGAAACAGATAGAGTGTTGTATGTTGGTTTTCAGAGAGAAGGAGCTTCACTTTGGCAGAGACAAGAGGCTTGTGATCGGACGGTGTGGAGGGAGATTCACTCTGTGTCTGATACCGGGAGTGTGTGACGGGATGGTGTGGAGGAAGATTCACTCTGTGTTTGACCCCGGGAGTGTGTGATGGGACGGTGCGGAGGGAGCATCACTCTTTGTCTGACCCTGGAGAGTGTGATGGTGCA
Organism: Hypanus sabinus; assembly: GCF_030144855.1. Lineage (NCBI taxonomy): Eukaryota > Metazoa > Chordata > Chondrichthyes > Myliobatiformes > Dasyatidae > Hypanus > Hypanus sabinus. The sequence continues at coordinate 121,262 of NW_026781418.1, read as the reverse complement.
GAGTGGAGGGGGATTCACTCTGTGTCTGACACCGGGAGTGTGTGATGGGACGGTGTGGAGGGAGATTCACACTGTGTCTGACCCCGGGAATGTGTAATGGTACGGTGCGGAGGGTGATTCACTCTTTGTCTGACCCTGGAGAGTGTGATGGTGCAGAGTGGAGGGGGATTCACTCTGTGTCTGACACCGGGAGTGTGTGATGGGACGGTGTGGAGGGAGATTCACACTGTGTCTGACCCCGGAAGAGTGTGATGGGGCAGTTTGATGGGAGACGCTGGGAGCTTGTGATGGGACGCTGTAGAGGGAGATTCACTCTTATTCTGACCCTGGAGTGTGTGATGGGGCAGTGTGTAAGCAGATTCACTCTGTGTTTGACCCCGGGAGAGTGTGATGGGACCGTGCGGAGTGAGTCTCACTCCGTGCCAGATTGCGAGGGTGTGTGATGGGACGGTATGGACGGAGATTCGCTCTGTGTCTCACTCCGGGGGTGTTTGATGGGACGGTGTGGAGGGAGATTCACTCTGTGTCTGACCCCGTGAGTGTTTGATGAGACGGTGTGGAGGGAGATTCACTCGTTGTCTGACCCCGGGAGCGTGTGATGGAACGGTATGGAGGGAGATTCACTCTGTGTCTGACTCCGGGGGTGTGTGATGGGACGGTGCGGATGGAGATTCACTCTGTGTCTGACCCCGGCAGTGTGTGATGGGGTACTGTGGAGGGAGATTCACTCTATGCCTGACGCTGAGTGTATTTGATGGAATGGAGTTCAGGGAGATTCACTCTGTGTCTGACTCCGGGAGTGTGTGCTGGGACCGTGTAGAGTGAGTCTCACTCCGTACCAGACAGCGAGAGTGTGTGAAGGGACGGTGTGGAGGGAGATTCACTCTGTGTCTGACCCCGGGAGTGTGTGATGGGGACGGTGCGGAGGGAGATTCACTCTTTGTCTGACCCCGGGAGAGTGTGATGAGACGGTGCGGAAGGTGCTTCTTTCTGTGTCTGAACCCAGTACAGTGTGCCTGGACAGCGTGATGGAAGATTCAGTCTGTTTTTGACCGCGGGAGTTTGTGATTGTTGCGGATATCGTTTTTCGCTGTGTGACACTAACCTTCTCTTCTTCTGAATTTATTTCCAGCAGCATTGCATGAAATTTCGAGCAATATTTCTTCGCTTCGTCGTAAGATGTTTCCAAATTGGATATTAAATAACAGCGGTCTTTATTTCTGATCCAATCCTGGGAACACGCTAGCTCTGGAAATCAGCATCAAGTAAAGTGAGTTCCCAGCACAACGTCCCATCACACACTCGCGCGGTCAGACACGGAGTGAATCTCCCTCCACACCGTCCCATCACACACTCCCGGGGTCAGACACAGAGTGAATCTCCCTCCACACCGTCCCATCACACACTCCCGTGGTCAGACACAGAGTGAATCTCCCTCCACACCGTCCCATCACACACTCCCGGGTTCAGATACAGAGAGAATCTCCCTCCACACCGTCCCATCACACACTCCCGGGGTCAAACACAGAGTGAATCTCCCTCCACACCGTCCCATCACACATTCCCGGGGTCAGACACAGAGCGATTATTCCTCTACACAGTCCCATCACACACTCGCGCGGTCAGACACAGAGTGAATCTCCCTCCTGACCGTCCCATCACACACGCCCGGGGTCAGACACAGAGTGAATCTTCCTCCACAACGTCCCATCACACACTCCCGGGGTCAGACACAGAGTGAATCTCCCTCCACACCGTCCCATCACGCACTCCCGGGGTCAGACACAGAGTGAAACTCCCTCCACGCCATTTCATGACAAACTCCGAAGCTCACTTTACACTCTCAGGTTACTCGACTCGTCCCTGCTGTCACACTATGTCAAACTCAGAGTGAAGCTCCCACTGCGCCATCTCATCGCTCAATCAGTCATAGACTCAGGGTCATGTTATCTGCGCCGCCAGGTGTCGCTCCCTCCACACCGTCCCATCACTCGCTCCCGGGGTCAGACACAGAGTGAAGCTTCCTCCACACCGTCCCATCACACACTCCCGAGGTCAGACACAGAGTGAATCACACACACTCCCGTGGGCCATACAGAGTGAATCTCCCTTCACACCGTCCCATCACACTGTCCCAGGATCCGACACAGAGTGAATCTCCCTACACACCTCCCCATCAGACACTCCCGGGGTCAGACACAGAGTGAAGCTCCCTAAACACCTTCCCATCTCAAACGCCGGTGGCCAGACGCAGAGTTGATCTCATTCCATACTGTCCTACCACATACGCCTGCAATCACACACAGTGACAGAGTGCAGCGCTCTCTCTCTCCTCTCTCTCTCTCTCTCTCTCTCTCTCTCTCTCTCTCTCTCTCTCTCTCTCTCTCTCTCTCTCTCTCTCTCTCTCTCTCTCTCTCTCTCTCTCTCTCTCTCTCTCTCCCCGACTCTCTGTCTCTCATTCTGTGTCTCCACCCTGTAATGCCGTGACAGGTAGGAGGCCGTTGTAACCTCACCTCTGTTACTGGTCAGGAATTGGCAAAATATCTGGTAGTTTTGTTCGCAGATGCTTTGAGACCAACGAATCTGTAATACTGAGAGAGACGGTGAACGACGTTTAGCTTTAATAGTGACGGGTGAGACATTGTCACGGTGCCGCGCAGTCACGGTAAGTGGTGTGTCATTGTCACTGTGCGGTACGGTTCATGTTGAGGTGCGTATCATGTTGAGAGTGGTGACGCAGTGTCACTGTCAAGGGCGTATCGGTGTCACTGTGAGGTGTGTTCCGGTGTCGCCTTGAGGAGTGTATCAGTCACAGGGTCAGGAGCACGCTGATGTTACAGTGAGGAGTGCGTTACTGTCACTGTGAGTGTCATATCTTTGTCACGGTGACAGTTGTGTTCGTGTCGCGGTTAGGAGTGTATCTGTGTCGCGGACGGGGGCGTGTCAGCGCTACGGTGAAGGTATTACTGGTGTTATTGTGAATGGTATGTCAGTTTCACTATGAGACTGGGTTGTGTTACGGTAAAGGCCGTGTTATTGTCACGGTTAAGGGGTGTGTCGGTGTCACGTTGAGGTGCGTTTCGGCATCACTGTGAGGTTTTACGCTAACTCTTCATTCCACTCTGTTAGTTTATGTTCTGGCTCCATTCGGTGCCCTTTCAACTCACGATAGATCGAGAGCCCGGCCACTATCGTGATGAGGGCGGATGTAACGAGACGGAATAGGCAGACCTTCCGGCACGGTCTATTTCCGATGTTCTCTTTCGACTCCAGTTTATGCGGACCTAGAGAGAACATTCAGCTTGTGTGTGAATACAGCCGTGACCCCCTCTGGGATCCCTTGTACCCACCACCGGCGCTCTCTCCTTCCACTCTCCATCCCTCAATCAAATCTAGTTCCATCCGTCGTTGTTCAGAGCCCAATTCCTTGTCCTGGAAAAGTCTGTCTAATGTCTGAATGATTCGAGAGGCCTTTTATTCTTTCTCTGGAAGGTGATCGATCAAGCTGGAGTCATGAATGTTGCCTACCTGAACTTCACTGGGGCGGTTGACCATATCCCTCAGGGAAGCCTTATCCAGAGAGATCATGATACATGTTATCCACGGGGAAATGGCCGTTTCCATCCAGATTTTACTATTTTTCACAATTGTATTATTGTTTGCACGCTTTGTAATTGTTTCACACATGTGATATATGCCTGTCCTGTGGGACTAACATGTCCTGGGGATATTCGTGTAATCCATTGCGTTTCTTTGTTTTGTGGCTGCGCCAAGCAGAAGGGCGGTACGGCAAAGTAGTGGTTAACACAGCGCTTCTCAATACCAGAAACAGGGGTTCAATTTCTGCCACTGCCTGGGCGCTCTGGTTACCTGCCACAGTTCAAAGGCATCTCAGTTGGTGCGTTAACAGCATATTGTAAATTGTCCCGGGATTAGGCGAGGGATAATTTAGTGATTCCTGGGCAGCGCGGCATGACGGGATGGAAGTGCCGATTACGCATTGTTTTTTTTTAAATATATATTCAAATCTAAAAAAAAAAAATAAAAGCTGAATCTCAGAGTAGTATATGATGTGCAGGACTGACATGAATAAAAATGTGGTGAGTGGGCTGGTAAAATCGGAGGCGACACAAACATTGGTGATGTTCTGGAAAGTGTAGAACTTCACTGATGGATTCAGTGGGATGTGGAGCATTCGTAGGCGGGTGGACAAATGGCAGTCTGGGGCTCTCCACTCTGGTAAATGAAATGCAAAGCGAAAATCTGCAGATGGCAGAAATCCTAGCTGAATGCTGCAGGCAACATTTTTTTAAAAAGTACAGGTGATGTTTTGAACCAGAGCCAATCAGCAGGACTGGGGAATAAAAGATGAAGTCCTTGAAGGAGTCGCTGTGGACCGGGTGTCACCGGTGGCGGGAAAATCGAAGACCAGGTGACACATCCTCAGAATTGTCGGACAGACATTGGAACGGAGATGAGGAACAATTTCTTCAGTCAGAATGTGGCGAATCTGTGAAGCTGTTACCACAGGCAGTTATTGAAACCAAGTCTCTATGTGGACTTGTGGGAGAGGGTGATAGATTCTGGATTAGTCAGGGTCGCGGGTTGAAGGCAGGATTTTGGAATTAGAAGAAAACTGGATCAGCCATTACGAAATGGCGAAGCAGACTCGACGGGCCAAATGGCCGAACTTCTCTCCAAATTACATGTTCTTATGGTCGGTGACTGTCGGTTTTGTCGTAAAGCTGGACTAGCAAAGGATCCTTCAAGATTCAGCCAATGGGGTGAAGCAAAGGGACGCAGGGTTCCGGGTACAAAATTCATTGAATGAGCTGTCACAAGTAGACAGACATCCTGGGGAGTGTTGGTGAACAGCGGGACCTCGGGGCAGAGGTGCACCGTCCCTGAAAGAGGAGTCGCAGTTAGAGAGGGGCCCTGAGGATTGTCGTAGAACAGAAGAACCCAGGGGTACAGGGACACGGTTCCCTGAAAGTGCAGTCACGGGTAGACAGGGACCCTAGGGAGTGTTATAGAACAGAAGAACCCAGGGGTAAAGGGACACGGTTCCCTGAAAGTGGAGTCACGGGTAGACAGGGACCCCGGGTAGTGTTGTAGAACCGAGCAACTCAGGTATACAGGTACACTTCATAGACCATTAGTCCCTGAATGTATAGACACACGGAGACTGGATGGTGAAGAAGGCATTTGACACGCTGGCATTGCTCAGTCAGGACATTGGGGACGGGAGTCGGGAAGTCACGTTGCAGTAGTACAAGACATCGGCGACGATGGTGTTTACTTTTGGTCGTCCTGCTGTGGGGAAGATACCAAAGGAAAGAGTGCAGAAGGAGATTTCCGAGGACGTTCCCAGGACTCGAGAGACTGAGTTATGGAGAGGTCGGTCAGCTTTGGAATTTATTGCTTACAGTGTACGGGTGAGCTTACAGAGGTGTAAGAAATAGAGTGGCACAAATAGAGTGAATGAGCACATTAAGGAGAGTCGAGTACAAGAGCGCACAGGTCTCAGATGAGAGATGAAATAAATTTAATTGGATCCCCTAGTGACAAATCTTTCAACCCAGATGATGGTCCGAATGTAGAACGGGCTGCCAGATAAATGCTGTTTGAGAGATGAATTCGAGGCAATAAGAAAGCACACACACTTCTGAATAAAACTCGCGACCTTCTCCAGAATTACGTCACTATTGTGAACTCTGACCTGTTCGGCCATTGTTTGGCAGGCTTCGAGGTCCCGAAGCCATGGGAACAGTCGCATCCTCATTGATGAGGGTGTCGTCTTTCGGAAAGTTCAACTCTGAATAGGTGGAGGTCGGGCCGCCTGAGAGAGAGCGCGAGGGACGATGGGAGGGAAGGAAATAGAACAAGTGTGGCCGGTAGAGAATGGAGGAAGTGAGGACAGAGAGGGAGAGCAGGGAGGCAATAGGGAGAGTGAGAGTGAGGTGAGCGGGAGAGATAGGGCTGAAAGGCAGGGATGGAAGGTTAGACAACGAGGGTAGAGACGGCAGAGAGAGGGTGAAAGAGATTGATGGTAAGGAGAAGAGAGTGATTAGCGATAGGGGCGATGGGCAGGAAAATGTGAAAGAGAAAACAGGGAGAGAGAATGATTAGGGGATGGGATAGAAGGTGGTCGTAGAGAGTAAGGGTGAGGGGGTATTCACTATTCGGTGAGGGGGCTATTCGGTATTCACTAAAGTGAAGGATATTGAATTGTGTAAGGGAAGGGGAACAAGTAAGGATGTTATGGAAACTATTACCTTAAACAGGAGGAAGTACTGGCACTTTTAAGGAAAATAAAAGTCGATAAATCTCCGAGTCCTGACAGGATTTCCATAGGACCTTGATAGAAGTTGGTGTAGAAATAGCAGGGGCTCTGACAGAAATATTTCAAAAGTCTTTAGAAACGTGGATGGTGCCGGTGTATTGGGGTATTGCTCATATGGTTCCAGTGTTTAAAGATGTTTCGAAGACTAAACCCAGCAATTATAGGCCTGTCAGTTTGACGTCAGTGGTGTTAAATTAATGGAAAGTATTCTTAACGTTGATATATATATTTATCTGGATAGACAGGGTCTGATTAGGAACAGTCAACATGGATTTGTGCTTGGAAGGTCATGTTTGACAAATATTATTAATTTTTTTTGAAGAGGTTACGAGGAAAGTTGACGAGGGTAAAGCAGTGGATGTTGTCTATATGGACTTCAGTAAGGCCTTTGACAGTGCTCCGCAGGGAAGGTTAGTTAGGAAGGTTCAATCGTTAGGTATTAAAATTGAAGTAGTAAAATGGATTCAACAGTGGCTAGATGGGAGATGCCAGAGAGTAGTGGTGGATAACTGTTTGTCAGGTTGGAGGCCGGTGACTAGCGGGGTGCCTCAGGGATGTGATTTGGGTCTAATGTTGTTTGTCATATACATTAATGATCCGGATGATGGGGTGGTAATTTGGATTAGTAAGTATTCAGATGATACTAAGGTAGGTGGCGTTGTGGGCACTGAAATAGGTCTTAAAAGCTTCAGAGAGATTTAGGCCAGTTAGAAGAGTGGGATGAACGATGGCGGATGGAGTTTAATGATGATAAGTGTGTGGTGCTACATTTAGGTAGGAATAATTCAAATAGGACGTACATGGTAAATGGTAGGGCATTGAATAATGCAGTCGAACAGAGTGCTCTAGGAATAATGGTGCATAGTTCCCTGAAGGTGGAATCTCATGTGGATAGGATGGTGAAGAAAGCTTTTGGAATGTTGGCCTTTATAAATCAGAGCATTGATTACAGTAGTTGGGATGTAATGTTAAAATTGTACAAGGCATTGGTAAGGCCGAATTTGGAGAATTGTGTACAGTTCTGGTCACGGAATTATAGGTGTCAACAAAATAGACTGAGTACAGCGAAGATTTATTAGAATACTACCTGGGTTTTAGCAGCTTAGTTTCAGGGAAAAGCTGAACAAGTTAGGTCTTTACTCTTTGGAGCGTAGAAGGTTCGGGGGACTTGTTAGAGGTATTTAAAATAATGAGCGTGACAGTTGGAGTTGACGTGTATATGCTTTTTCCATTGAGAGTAGGGGAGGTTGAAACAAATTTGACATGATTTGAGAGTTAAGGGGCCAAAGTTTAAAGGTAGCACGAGTGGGGATTTCTTTACTCACAGAGTGGTAGCTGTGTGGAATGAGCTTCCAGTAGAAGTAGTAAAGACAGGTTTGGCATTGTCATGTCAAATAAAATTGGATAGGTTTCTGGACAGGAAAGTAAAGGAGAGTTATGGGCGGAGTGCAGGCCAGTTGGACTAGGCTAATGTAAGCGTCGGCACGAACTAGAAGGTCTGAGATGGCCTGTTTCCGTGTTGTAATTGTTATAGTGTTATACGGTTATATGGCTATATTGGAGCGAACGATCTGGGAGAAATTGCACAGAGAGTGGAGGGCGAGAGGAGAGTAAGGGAAGTAATACCCTATATTCCTCAATAGACTCATCTGATCCTTGCTTCCTAACCCTCATGTATGATGTTTCCTTCCAACTGACTAGATTGTCCACCTCATTTGTCACCCATGGTTCCTTCACCCTATCATTCTTTATCTTACTCACCGGGACAAATTTATCCCTAACATCCCGCAAGAGATCCTTAAACAAAGACCACAAATCTACAGTACATTTCCCTGCAAAAACATCATCACTATTCACAGACGCAAGTTCTAGCCGTTATTAAAATTAAAAATGTTCTTGTCCTCTGGAAAATGTATATGGATAGAGTAAATGCAAGAAGGTCCTTTTTCCACTGAGGCGAGCGGTGGAAAATATAAAATTGAGGACATGGGTTAACGGTGAAGGGGGAAACATTTAAAGGGAAGATTAGGAGGCTGGGGGTCTTCTTCACACCGACAGTGGTGGGAATGTGGAATGAGCTGCCAGATGAAGTGATAAATGCTGGCTCACTTTTAACATTTAAGAAAGTGTTTGACAAAGACATGGATGAGAGGTGTATGGAAGGATATGGGCCAGGTTCAGTTCAGTGGGTCGAGGCAGAAAAATGGTTCGGCACAGCCAAGAAGGGCCAAAAGGCTTGTTTCAGTGTTGTAATGTTCTATAGTTCTATGGTTCAAGGAACGCAGAAAGGGATCACAGTTGAACATTCAGTTCAAAGGGGTGATAAACTCTTCACTTTAGACGAGCATTCAGCAAGGTCAATTTCATGGGAGATACTTTGACAAGATTGCGATGATTGCAATTCAGAATGAACTGGGAATTTGGGCTCAGAGTTGGCTTGCGTACAGACCTCAGAGAGAGGCGGACGTCCGTGAATCGTGGAGTAATGCGCCGATGCGCCCTACGGCTTCTGCTCTTTGTGGCAAAGATTTGGATGGAAATCTGGATATTCAAGTAGGCTTTGTGTGTTTCGAATGTCCTGCCTCGTAGAGTTAGTAAATTGATAGTAAATTGTTTTATTATTTCGAGGTATAGAACAGAGCCCACCCAGCGGAGTACAGAAACTTGTCTGCAATGTTGTCTCGAATGCATTCCCTCTGGTATTAGACATTTCAACTGTGGTAAAAGGTACTGTCTGCCGACTCAAGTCTGTGTCTCTTGTGATCTTAGAAACTTCTGTCGGATCTCCCGCTCAGCATCTCCGGAGCTATCCAAGGCCTACTAATCATCCCAATAATGTGGTGACCAGAATTGTATACAGTACGCCGGATGCAGCCAAATCGGTAAATTTGATACAACATACCTTCCAGATTATTTGAACCCGATGCCTCCACTGATAAAGTCAAGCGTGTTAAACACCCCAGAAAACGTCCCCACGGAGAATAACTTTGGACCCTAATCTCCTTCTGCAAATCAACACTGTTTAAGGTCTTGGTTTTCAGGATGCGCTATCTCTCAACATTTGGCCAAACAAGGTGCAACATTTCACATTTGACATTTGAATGTCAACTCCAGCTGACATTTCTCCAACCCATAGTTGTAACTGAAACAAATCCCACTGGATTCTTTTCTGGTCTTCTATACGATCCACAACACCACCCATCGTCGTAACATCGGTAAACGTACCAAAGCAGCCTCTGCCAGTGATGCCCACGCTGAAGAGGTTTGACGAAGGGTCTCGGCCCTAAACGTCTACAGTGCATCTCCTTATAGATGCTGCCTGGCCTGCTGTGCTCCACCAGCATTTTGTGTGTGTGTTGTTATCTAAACTGTCATCCGGGCCATTCACAAACATTACGGAAAGGATAGTGCCAGTGACATACCGATCACTTCATGGTAGAGTTGCATTTGGAGAAGGAAGTCGGAGGATCAGATTGTTTTTCTTCTCATCGGAGTTAAGAGAGTCGGGACTGCGCAGGCGTGTGACGTCGGGCAGTGAAGCCGGGAAGCTTTTAAAAGAACACAGGCTTTTGCAGCTGGCAGCGGAGTGAGCCGAGAACAGAGTGAAGGCTTAAAGGCTTTGGCTCAACGAGCTTAGGCGGAAACGGGCGAGGCAAGGTAGATTTAGGTTTCAGTTTTTCCTGTTATGCAAGTTAGTCTGGATAAGTGCAAGCTGTTGTATTTCAGGAAGACAAGCAGCGTGGGACTGTCACGGTGAAGAGGAGGAACCCTGGGAAGTGTCAGAGAACAAATAGCCACGGGGCTACGGAAAACGGTTCGCAAAAATTAAGGTCAAGTGTAGATAAGGCGGCGAAGACTGCATCCCCATCAATCAATGCACTGAGTGCAGGAGTCGAGAGGTCACTTTGCAGTTGTACAGGACGTAGGGTAGGACGCCCTTGTAGTACAGTGTTCAGTTTTCGTCCACCTGCTGCAGGTGAAATGCCACCGAGAAGCAAAGGTTGCAGAGGGAGCTTTACGGGGGTACTGCCGAGACTCGAGAGACTGAGTTATGGAGATAAGACAGGCAGGTTAGGATTTTATACCTTGGAGTTCACGAGTGACTTACAGAGGTTTATAAAACCACGTGGGGCAAAGACAAGGTGAATGCGCAGGGTCATTTTCTATAGACTCGGAGAATCGAGGATCAGAGCGCACAGTTCTGAGGTGATAGCAGAAGGAGATTTAACTGCCGACCAGAGTTGAATTTTCTTTAAAAAACAATGCTCCCTCTGTGGAAGGAACGGCTAGGCGAAATGGTCGATTCAGTTGCATTATCACTTATATACATGTGCGTTTTGCACGTGACACCTTCAGAATGGCGTCATCAACGTGAAATCTGACCTGCCTGATCTCCTGGTCCCGACGCAATAGGAGTTTCTTCTTCCTTAGCGATGTGAAGCTCATTTTGGCGAAGGTTCAGCTGAGAGTAGGTTGGGTCCAGTCCATCTGGGAGACAAAGCAAGAAAATGTGAGAGGAAGACAAATAGAAGAGCAAGGGGCAGGTAGAGAATGGTGGAGCGGAGTGAGAGACGGAGACACAAAATGAGCGAGATGAGGAAGTACGTGGAGACAGAGCGGCAGATAGAGTGATGGATGGATAGGGGATATAGGGTGAGAGATGAAGGCGCTGGGCGGGAAAATGGGAGAGAATGGGAAGACAGAACGAGGAGAGGAATTCAACAGGCAGTGTGGACGGAGAAGATGGAAAAAGGGAATAAGAAAACTTAAGCACGACAACAGAATTAAAGAGGAAGAAAGCTCAGGAAGTCTAGCCAAGTGCAATAGGGATCGACGTGAGAAGCGAAGGGAGTGATGGATGAAAAGTATTATATATGAATACACGAAGTATAAGAAATAAAGTAGATGAGCTTGAGGCTCAGTTGGAGATTGGCAAGTATGATGTTACAGGAATAACAGAGACACGGCTGCAAGTGGACCAGGGCTGGGAAATGAATATTCAAGCCTACAAGTCCAATCGAAAGGACAGACTGGTGGGCAGAGGGGTTGGGGTGACTTTGCTGGTGAGGAATGAAATTCAGTCCCTTGAGAGAGGTGACATAGAATGTAGAGGTGTAGCGTCAGTATGGATAGAACTGAGAAATTGTAAGGGCAAAAAGACCCTAATGTGGGTAATCTGCAGGCCCCCATATAGTAGCCTGGATACAGAGGGCAAGTTGAATCAAGACCTAAAATTAGCATGTCGGAAAGGTTATGCAACGTGCAGGTAGACTGGGAAAATCAGGTTGGGACTGGACCCCAGCAAAGGGAGTTTGTGGAGTGCTTCCGATATGGATCCTTAGAGCAGCTTGTACTGGAGGCTACCGTGTAGAAGACAATTGTGGATCTAGTGTTGTGTAACGAACCGGATCAGATAAGAGAACTCGAGGTAAAGGATCCATTCCGAGGTAGTGACCATAATATGATGAGTTTTATTCTACAATTTGAGAAGGAGTAGGGAAAATCGGAAGGGTCAGCATTACAGTTGAACAAAGGGGACTATGTAGCTATGAGGGAGGAACTAGCCAATGTTAATTGGAAGGTACACAAGCAGGGAGGACAGTGGATCAACAATGTCAGGCATTTCTGGGAATAATGCAGAAGGTGCAGGATCAGTTCATTCCAAAGAGGAAGAAAGATTATAAGGGGAGTAGCTAACAAGGGAAGTCAATGACAGTATAAAAATAAAAGAGAAGAAGAATAACATAGCAAAGATGAGCGGAAAACCAGAGGATTGGGACACTTTTTTTTTAAGGAGCAACAGAAGGCAATACGAGGAGAAAAGATGAGGTACGAATGTACGCTAGCCAAGAATACCGAGGAGGATAGTAAAAGCTTCTTTAGGTATTTGAAGAGGAAAAAATATTTAAGACCAAAGTTGGACCCTTGAAGTCAGAACGGGTGAATTTATTATGGGGAATAAGGACAGACGAGCTGTACAGGTTCTTTGGATCTATCTTAACCAGGGAAGACACAGAAACTATTGCAGATGTAATAGTGATCAGAGGACCTAGGGCAACGGGATAACTGACGGAAATCCACAATAAGCGGAAAATAGTGTTGGGTGGACTGATGGGACTGAAGGCAGATAAATCTCAAGGTCCTGATGGTCTGCATGCCAGGGTACTTAAAGAGGTGGGTCTACAAATCGTGGAGACATTCGTAACCATTTTCCGAACTTCTTTTGATTCAGGATCGGATCCTGAGGATTTGAGGATAGCTAATATTATCCCACTTTTTAAGAAAGGAGGGAGAGAGAAAACAAGAAATTAGACTGACATCAGTGGTGGGGAAGTGATGGAGTCAATGATAAAAGATGAAATAGAGGCACATTTGGATAGCAGTGACAGTATCGGTTCGAGTCACCATGGAGTTACGAAAAGGAAATCATGCTTGAGTAATTTCTGGAATTCGTTGAGGATGTAATTATGAAAATGTACAAAGGAGAGCCAATGGATGAAGTGCACCTGGGCTTTCAGAAAGTCTTTGATGAGGTCCCGCATAGGAGAATAGTGGCCAAATTAGAGCACATGGTATTGGGAGTAGGGTACTAACATGGATATAAAATTGGTTGGCAGACAGGAAAAGAAGAGTAGGGATTAACGGGTCCTTTGAAGAATGGCAGGCAGTGACTAATGGGGTAACGCAAGGCTCGGTGCTGGGATCGCACCTATTTACAATATACATTAATAATTTAGATAAAGGGATTAAAAGTAACATTAGCAAATTTGCAGATGACACAAAGCAGGGTGGCAGTGTGAAATATGAGGAGGATGTTAAGAGAAAGCAGGGTGACTTAGACAGGTTTGGTGAGTTGGCAGGTACATGGCAGATGCAGGTTAATGTGGATAAATGTGAGTTTATCCAATTTGGTGGCAGGAACAGGAAGGCAGATTACTATCGTTATGGTGTCAAATTAGGGAAAGGGGAAATACAACAATATCCAGGTGTTATTGTACATCAGTCTCTGAGGGAAAGTCAGGCAGGTACAGCAGGCAGTGAAGAAAGTACGTTGGCCTTCATAATGAGGGGAGTTGAGTATCGGAACAAAGAGGTTCTTCTGCAGTTGTACAGGGCCCTGGTGAGAACACACCTGGAGTACTGTGTTCAGTTTTGGTCTCCAAATTGGAGGAAGGGCATTCTTGCTATTAAGGGAGTGCAGCGTAGGTTCACGAGGTTAAATCCGGGGATGGCGGGAATGTCATATGTTGAAAGATTGGACCAACTGGGCTTGTATCTACTGGAATTTTGAAGGATGAGAGTGGATCTGATTAAAACATATAAGATTATTAAGGGATTGTACACGCTACAGGCAGTGAACATGTTCCCGATGTTGGTGGAGTCCAGAACCAGAGGCCACAGTTTAAGACTAAGGGGTAGGTCATTTAGAACTGAGTTAAGGAAAAGCTTCTTCACCCATGGAGTAGTGGATCTGTGGAATGCTCTGCCTCAGAAGGCAGTGGAGGGTTAGATAGAGCTTTACAAGACAGCGGAGTCAAGGGTTATGGGGAGAAGGCAGGAACGGGGTACTGATTGTGGATAATCAGCCATTGTCTCAATGAATGGCGATGCTAGCTTGAAGGGCTGAATGGCCTACTGCACCTATTGTCTATTGCGTACAGAAGTAAGGCGGTCATGTTGCAGTTGTACAGGAAGTTGTTGAGGTAGCACGTGGAGAACAGTGTTCAGTATTGGTCGTCCTGTTCCCGGAATGATGACATAGAACTGGAAATGAGTGCTTGGGGAAATTTACGACGTTGTTGCCGTGACTCCAGGGACTGAGTTAGGGAAAGAGGTTGGGTTGATTGCGACTTTATTCCTCGTAGCGGAGGGATGATTTTTCAGGGGTATATGAAGCCACGAGGAACACAGACAGAGTGAATGGGCGCAATTATTTCCCCTGGACTTGGACAATCGATGACTAGAGCGCACAGGTGTAAGTAGAGAGGGGGAAAGATTCAACTGGTGAGCCGATTGACAACCGTTTGTTACCCCGATGGTGGTCAGTCTGCGGAACGACCTGACATGGCATTGGTAGAGAAGAATACATTACACACTTGGCCATTTGGGAGTATGACATGTGAGCCCTCCAGAATGACGTCGTTGTTGCATCACTGACCTGCTTGCGTATTGGTGATGTGTTCGACTTTCCGAATGTTCAGCTCGGTGTAGGTGGAGGTCAGATCGTCTGTGAGAGAGAAATAGACAAGTATGAGATAGCGCGATAGAGAACCGGGGATAGTGTAGAGGGAAGTGAAGAGAACACAGAGACGTGGGGGTGGGGGAGAGGGTTGGGGACAGCGAAAGGGTTGAAGGGAGGCAAGACAGGGAAGCGAGACAGGGAGTACAACGACAGAGAGAATGAAATGGATGGATTGAGTTGTTGAGAGAGTGTGACTGAAGATTGGCGATTGGTGGGAAAATGGAGCAGAATTGGCTAACAAGAACGAGGAGAAAAAGTAGAGAGAGAGAGAGGGGTGAGGTAAGGGGAGTGAGGAAGTCAGTGCGGAGAGTAGGAAAGAGGCGAGGCAGAGGGGTGAGAGAGTATAAAGTGAAGGGTGGAGAAATGTGCGGGAGAGAGGATGGATGTGTCAAAAGGAGCGAGATACTTAGGGAAAGAGTGCAGAAGGAGAGCCAGAGTGGGCGACCGGGGGAGGGTGACAAAGGGGAGAGATTTATGAAAGTGAGCAATGAGAGAGAGAAGAATTAATGGGTAAAAAGTGGTAGATAGATGCTGGGAGATAGTTAGAGAGCGGACAGAATAATCACGCGAGAGGGAGGCAAAAGAGGAGGGAAAGAGTGAGGGAAAGTGAGCAATGAGAGAGAGGGAATAGTGGGACAGATAGCGTGAAAGACAGGGCAGGGAGCGAGGGGGTAGGGAAGAGAGAGAGGTTCAAGGAGGGATAGAGAGGGGAAGGGGCGTTAGAAGGGAGCGAATGAGAGAGAGCAGCATGGGGAGAATAGTCAGAGCGTAATGAGAGGGGGTGATGACGGACAAGGGGCAGTGTAAGGACAAGAGAGGGGAGAGTGGATGAGATGGGAAATGTGGGATGGGGATGAAGAAGGGGAAACAGAAAAAGGAGTGTGAGAGGGAAAGGGAGAAAGAAGGGGGAAGAGCTAAGGTTTGTGCAGAGTGATGGGGGGAGAAGATGGAAAATATGAGAGGGGATTAAAAATATATTTTAGGAGGCTCCCCATCACCGCATCTCTCATTGCCCTCACTAAAAACCACCCTCCCCACGGGGCTCCTTATTCACCTGCCATCCCACACCGCTCCCTCCTTTTAGCCGACTCAGCGCTCCCCCCCCAGTCACCCTTCCACCCCACCGCCCGACAACGTGACTTCCACAACACTGTCCCCCATGACATTCCGTCCTCCCACATCACAGCCTCGATAATGCCCTCCTATGCCAGTCGCTCCACGCCACCCTTCCCAAAGCACGCCAGCGTCACTGACGCCCCCACCCACTGACATTGCTCCCTCCTAGTTGCCTGTCCTGCGCGGTCCCTCTGACATATTCTCAAACAGTGATGCATTAGGGTCAGCTGTAAGTTTGCCCTGAGTTTTCTCGACAGCAATGGGCAAATTACATGAACACAGTCAAGGCAACAACGATGAAACTGACTTACATCTCTACGGACCTTTGGCACAGAGAGGGTCTAGGCTTTAGACTCCACGTAAGATACATCAGGTTCAGAAATTGGCTGAGATTCCCTCATCATGTAATGAACAGGATTTGATCAGCGATCTTGAACTAAATGAGCCATTAGGAGGTAGTGAGCATAATATGATAAGTTTTTATATGCAATATGATAAGGATAAGGGCAGATCGGAGGTGTCAGTGTTGCAGTTGAACAAATGAGACTATGGAGCCATGAGGGAGGAGCCGGACAGTTAAATGGACGGATATGCTAGCAGAAAAGACAGTGGAACAGCAATGACAGGTATTCTTGGAAATAATGCACAAGGTGCAATATCAGTTCATCCCCCGTAGAAAGAAGGATTAAAAGGGGAGAAAGGGGACACAGTGGTTGACAAAGTAAGTCAGAGATTGCATAGCATTAGAAAAAAGAAGTATGACAGAGCTAAGATGAGTGGGAAGACAGATGATTGTGAAATATTTAAGGAACAACAGAACTTAACTAAAAAGTCAATACGGGGAGAAAAAAATGAGGAACGAACTCAAGCTACCCAGGAATATAAAGGAGGATAGCAAAAGCTTTTTTAGGTATGTGAAGAGAAAGAAAATAGTTAAGAACAATGTTGGGCCCTTGAAGAATAAATTGAGTGATTTTTTATGGGAAATAGCGAAATGGCAGAAGAATTTAATAAGTACTTTAGATCTGTCTTCACTAGGGAAGACACAAGTAATCTTCCAAATATATGGATGGCCCAAGGACATAGGGTAACAGAGGAAATGAAACAGTTTGACATTAGGAAGGATACGGTGATGGGTAGACTGATGGGACTGAAGGATGACAAATCCCCAGGGCTAGATGGTTTGCATCCAAGGGTACTAAAGGAGGTGGCTCTGGAAGTTACGGATGCATTGGTAATCCAATTATTTAAATTCAGGATCAGTTCCTGAGGACTGGAGAATGGGTAATGTTTCCCACATTTTAAGAAAGGAGGGAAGGAGAAAACAGAGAACTATCGTCCTGTCAGCCTAACATCGGTAGTGGGGAAGATGCCAGAGCCCATTTTTAAAGAAGAAGTAGTCGCATATCTAGATAGCAGTGATAGGATTTGGCCGAGCCAGCATGGATTTACCAAGAACAAATCATGCTTGACTAATCTATTGGAGGTTTTCGAGGATGTAACCAGGACGTTAGACAAGGGAGATCCAGTGGATGTAGTGTACCTCGATTTTCAGAAGGCAGTTGATAAGGTCCCACATAGGAGACTGGTGGGTAAAGTCAGAGCTCATTGCATTGGGGGGAGGATATTGACATGGATAGAAAACTGGTTAGCAGATAGAATGCAAAGGGTGGCGGTGAATGGGTGTTTCTCGGAATGGCAGGTGGTGACTGGTTGGGTGCCATAGGGCTCGGTATTATGACCACAGCTGTTTACGATTTATGTCAACGGTTTACATGAAGGCATTGAGAATAAGATCAGCAAGTTTGCTGACGATACTATACTGGGTGGCAGGTTGACATGTGATGAGGATGTTAGGAGAATTCAGGGTGACTTGGATAGGCTGGGTAAATGGGCGGATACTTGGCAGATGATGTTTATTGTGAATAAGTGTGAGGTTATTCTCTTTGGGAGTAAGAACAGGAAGACACTGAGTGAACCTCACTCCACACCGGCTCATCACACTGTCCTGGGGTCAGACACAGAGTGAATCTCCTTGTGCAGCGTCTCGGAAGTCCTAAGCTTAGACACAGAGTGTAGCTCCCTCCACACTGTGCCATCACAAACCCCCAGTGTCAAACGCAGAGGGGGTTTCCATCCAGACTATCCAACACACGCTCTCGGAGTCAGACTCAAATTGAAACTCCCTCCATCCGTCTTTCTGCTCCACTCACCTCGGGAAGGTGCCCCTGATCCAGTATTTGTGCGTTTCTGATTCATGCAAGCTTCGCTGTCGTCCATCCTGTCGAGGATCCTCTGCGTCTCTGAGCTCAAGAAAGAGAAGAAACCGTTGTCAGAGTAAGCCGGTATTGACAAGGGTGTCAGACCGACACTAAAAAACACAAGCTGAACAGCTGAAAAAGAGAGGAAACGAGAGCTGGGGGTGGGAAAGGTACCGTGGAGAGGGATTGAGAGTGCGAGCGAATGGCCCGCAGAGGTGGACTTCAATAAGGCCTTTGGCAAGGTCCCACATAGGAGGTTAGTTAAGAAGATTCAATTGCTAGGTATCAACGGTAAAGTAGTAAACTGGATTCGACGTTGGTTGAATGGGAGAAGCCAGAGAGTCGTAGTGGATGATTTATTCCCTGAGTGGAGGCCTGTGACTTGTGGTGTGCCACAGGGATCAGTGCTGGGACATTGTTATTTGTCATCTATATCAATGATCTGGATGATAATATGGAAAGTTGGATCAGCAAATTTGCTGATGATACAAAGATTGGAATTGCAGTGGATAGTGAGGAAGGTTTTCAGAGCTTGCAGAGGGATTTGGACCAGTTGGAGAAACGGACTGGAAAATGGCAGATGGAGTTTAATACAGATAAGTGTGATGTGTTGCATTTTGGATGGGAAAATCAAGGTGGAACATGCATGGAAAATGGTAGTGCACTGAGGAGTGCTGTAGAACAGAGGGATCTGGGGATAAAGATACATAATTCCCTAGTTTCCTTAGTAAATACAGATGCAAAAAAAACATTTAATATCTCTCCCATTTCTTTTGGTTCCATACATAGCCTACTACTCTGATCTTCAAGAGCACCAGTTTTATCCATTACTATCCTTTTGCTCTTAACATGCCTGTAAACGCTCTTAGGATTATCCTTCATCCTGACTGCCAAATTAATCTCATGGCTTCTTTTACCCCTCCTTATTTCTTTCTTAAGATTTTTCTTACTCTTTTTACACACCCTCGAGGGCTTCACAAGTAGATTGGGTTGTAAAGATAGCTTTTTGTACATTGGTCTTTATAAATCGAAGTATTGAGTATATAAAAGTTGGAATGAAATTGTGAGGTTGGATAAGACATTGGTGAGACCGAATTTGGATCATTGTGTGAAGTTTTGGTCACCTAATTACAAGAGGGACATTTATAAGGTTCTGGGAGAGCAGAGAAATTTTGCAAGGACATTGCCCGGACTCGAGAAACTCAATTACAGAGAATGGTTGAATAGGTTTGGACTTTATTCCCTGGAGCGTAGAAGAATGAGGGGAGATTTGATAGAGGTGTATAAAATTATGATGGGTATAGATAGAGTAAAAGCAACCAGTCATTTTACGCTGAGGCGAGGGGAGAAAAAGAAACAGAGGGCATTGGTTAAGGGTGAAAGTGTTAGAGCGTGGCCTAGTGGATAAGGCATTGGTCTAGTGATTTGAAGGTCACTGGTTCGAGCCTCAGCTGAGGCCGCGTGTTATGTCCTTCAGCAATGCATTTAACAACACATTGTTCTGCGACAACACCGGTGCCAAACTACGTGGGTCCTGGTGCCCTTCCCTTGGAGAACTTGAATAAGAATAAGGAACTTTTGTTCCCGAGGGATATTGGAACTCTGATAAAGAGGAAGAGAGAGATGTATAACATGTATAGGCAACAGGGAGGAAATCATTTGCTGGAGGACGATAAAATGAGTAAGAAAATACTTAAGAAAGAAATCAAGAGGGCTGCGAAAAGACATGAAGGACAATCCGAAGAGTATCTACAGGTATATTAAAAGAAAAAGGATAGTGACGGATAAAATTGGTCCTCTTGAAGATCAGAGTGGTCGATTATGTATGGAGCCAAAAGGAATTGTAGAGATATTATATGTTTCTTTGCATCTTTATTTACTAAGGAAACTGCAATAGAGTCTATGAAACCAAGGCAAGGGAAGGGATGTCATGGAACTTATACAGATTAAAGAAGAGGAAGTGTTTGCTATCTTGAGGTAAATCAGAGTAAATAAATCCCCAGGACCAGAAAGGGTATTCCCTCGGACCTTGAGGGGTACAAGTGTTGAAATTGCAGGGGCCCTGGCAGAAATATTTAAAATGTCGATATCCAAGGGTCAGGTGCTGGGGGATTCGAGGATAGCTCTTGTAGTACCGTTTTTTAAAAAAAGTTTAAAGAGGTAAGTCGGGATATGATAGGCCGGTAAGTCTGACATCGGTAGTAGGTAAATTATTGGAAGGAATACGAAGACATAGGATCTAAAGGTATTTCGATAGACAGACACTTATTAGAAAAAGGCAGCATGGCATTGTGCGTGGTAGGTCATGTTTACCCAATCTATTATGGTTTTTCGAGGACGTTACCAGGAAAGTGGATGTAGGGAAGGCAGTGGATGTTGTATACATGGATTTCAGTAAGGCGTTTGACAAGGTCCCACATGAGAGATTAGTTAGGAAGATTCAGTCGCTAGGGATACAAGGAGAGATAGTAAATTGGATTAGACATTGGCTCAGATCAAGAAGCTAGAGAGTGGTAGTGGAGGATTGCTACTCTGACTGGAGGCCTGTGACTAGAGGTGAGCCACAGGGATCATTGCTGGGTCCATTGTTATTTGTCATCTATATCAATGATCTGGATGACAATATGGAAAATTGGATCAGCAAATTTGCTGATGATTCAAAGATTGGAAGTGCAGTGGACAGTGAGGAAGGTTTTCAGAGCTTGCAGAGAAATTTGGACCAGTTGGAGGAATGGGCTGAAAAATGGCAGATGGAGTTTAATGCGGAGAAGTGTGAGGTATTGCACTCGGAAGGTCAAACTAATAGAACATACAAGGCAACTGGTAGGACACAGAGGAGTGCAGTAGAACAGAGGGATCTGGGAGTACAGATACATAACTCATTAAAAGCGGCTTCAAAAGTAGATAGGGTTGTAAAGAAAGCTTTTGGGACATTGGCCTTTATAAATCAAAGTGTTGAGTGTAAGAGTTGGAATGTAATAGTGAGGTTGTATAAGACATTGGTGAGATCGAGTTTGGAGTATTGTGTGCAGTTTTGGTCAACTAATTAAAAGAAAGATATTAATAAGGTTGAAAGAGTGCAGAGAACGTTTCAAAGGATGTTGCTGGGACTTGAGAATCTGAGTTACAGTGTAAGGTTAAATAGGTTATGACATTATTCCGTGGAGCGAAGGAGAATGAGGGGTGATTTTATAGAGGTGTATAAAATTATGTTTGGTATTGATACAGTGAATGCAAGCAGACTTTTTCCAATGAGGCCAGGGGAGGAAAAAAAATAGGTCATGGGCTAAGTGTGAAAGGGAAAATGTTTAAAGGGCACATTGGGAACACTTCTTCACACAGAGAGTGGTGAGAATGTGGAAAGAGAGGACAGATGATGTGGTAAATGCGGGCTCACTTTTAACATGGAAAACTTGGACAGCTACATGGATGAGAGGCGTATGGAGGGATACGGGCCAGGTGCAGGTCTGTGGGACTAGGCAGATAAATGGTTCGGCACAGTCAAGAAGGGCCAAAAGGCCTGTTTCTGTGTTGTACTGGTCTAAGGTACTATGGTTCTATGGAGCAGCCACAATGAAATGGTGAAGCAGACTCAATGGCCCAAATGGACTAATTCTGCCCCTGCATCTTACGTTCTTATGATAAGATACTTTTGTCTTATTGTGGAAAAGCTAAATGCTGTTGCTAAGCTTGACTATCTGAAGACTGACGCCCCGAAGGCCACAGGATAAGATGCAGACGCTGCTCTGCTTGTGTGAGCTAACAGAAGTTAACAAAGTTTCATTCCAAGAATGAGGTAATGTTAATTTTTCTCCGACACTGTCGTGGTAGCGGAAAACCTGACTGCAGTCGTGCAGTTCTAATTCTGTGCACCGTCCTGAAGCATTCGTAGACTGGCTGATATCTAACAAGTGCTTCTTGAAATCGCTCACTGAGTTTATCTGAGTTTGCTGTACCCTACCATAACTTTCCTGTCTCCTCAAAAACATTCCCTGAGCATTTGCCAAATGTCTTCCGTACTTTTCCCTGAGAATATATGTTTTCAAATTAAGCTTCCATGTTCCTGCCTTATAACCTCATAATTGACCTTACTCCAATTAAGTGCTTCTCTAATTGTCTCGTCCCATCTCTCTCCAAAGCAGCTGTCAGCGAAACAGAATTGTGAACACTATCTCCAGAATGCCCTCCCACTGAGAGATATGAAACCTGACCAGATTGATTTCCCAATACCAAATTAAGTACAGCCTCTCCTCTTGTAGCCTTATCTACATTTGTGTCACGAACCCTTCCTGAGCACACGTAACAGACTCCACTCCATCTAAACCCCTTGCTCTAGGGAGATGCCAATCAATATCTGAGAAATTAAAATCTCCCGTCGCGACTACATGTTACTGTTACAACTTCCAGTCTCTGTTTCCCTATCTGCTACTCGATATTCGGCGGCCTATTAAAAACACCCATGAAAGTTATTCAACGCTTCTTGCTACTAATCTTCAACCGCAGAGACTCCATATGTAATTCCGGCTTGGCGTACACCTTTTCTGCAGCTGCGTCACTGTCTCTGTTCAACAATGCCACTACCCCACCTCTTTTGCCTCCCTCCCTGTCTTTCGGTAACGTCAAAACTCGACCCCTAAAGTAACCATTCCTGTCCCAAGTCACTGTATTGGCCACCACATCATAACTCCAAAGGAGACAGTGATCACACTGTCCCTCCTTTATCATAACATTGGAGAGGGATAGGAACAGATCAGTTACAAAAGCGTTTAATTGAAGTAAGCCAAAATATGGGGCTAACAGGCAGGAATTTGGAAACATAAATTGGGGTCAGGTGTTCTCAAAACTGTAAGGAAGAGTTATGGTACATGTTTACGGGATATCTGGTTGGAGTTATGCATAGGCATGTTCCAATGAGAAGGGGAAAGGATGGTAGGGCACAGAAACCGTGGTCAACAAAGGATGTTGGAAATGATGTCAAGAAGAACAGAAGGACTTATGAAAAGTTCAAAAGACTAGTCGATGACAGAGTTTTGGAAGATTATAAAGCTAGCAGGAAGGAACTTCAGAAAGAAATTAGGAGAGCCAGAAGTGTCATGAAGAAGCCTTTGGAGGTTAGGATTCAGGTGCACCGCAGCATACTCGACAGGTATGTGAAGAACAAGTGGATAAGACGTGAGAGATCTGGACGAATCAAGTATGACAGTGGAAAAGTGTGGATGGAACCGGGGGAGACAGCAGAGGTACATAATGAATACTTTGCTTCAGAATTCACCGGGGCAAAGGATTCTGGCGTTTGTACGGGTGACTTAGAGCGGACTGAAATCCTTGAGTATGTACACATTAATAAAGACAAAAAGCTGGAGTTTTTAGAAAGCGTCAAGTTGCAAAGGACACAGGGAATGGAGGATCAGGCTGCTGTGCGAGCCGAGCGAGGAGATTGCTGAACTTATAGCGATGACGTTCTTATCCTCAATGGGGGGGTAAGGATCCGGAAGATTAGAGGGTCGCGTATTTTGTTCCTTTATTCAGAAGGGAGTACAGCTAGCCCAGGAAATTATAGATCAATGAGTCTTACTTCAGTGGTTGCTGCGTTGAAGGAGAAGATCCTGAGAGGCAGTTTTCGGAACATTTGTAGAGGCATGATATAATTAGCAGCAGTCAGCATGGACATTCAAAGGCAGGTCGTGCCTTATGAGTCGGGTTGAATTTTTTTTGAGGATGCGACTGAACCAATTGATGAAGGTAGCGCAGTAGATCTAGTTTATAGTGAATTCAGCGAGAAGTTGTTAATGTTCCATGGAAGGCTTATTAAGAATGTAAGGGTGCATGGGACAGAAGGGGGCTTTGCTTTCTGGATGCAGAACTGGCTTGCCCACAGAAGGATTTAGATGGGTCATATTCTGCATGGAGGCCGGTGAACAGTGGAGTCCCTCAGGGATCTGTTCTGGTACCCTTACACTTCGTGATTTTATAAATTACCTGGATGAAGATGTGGAGGTGTTGGTTCGTAAATTGGCGGACTATACATGTTTGGCGTTGTTGAAATACCCCCAATAATGAGGTCTGTCCGAGCTTACAGCGGGATAGTCCGAGGATGCAAAACTGGGCTGAGAAGTGGCAGATGGTTTTCAACCCAGATAAGTGTGAGGTTGTCCTTTTTTTGTAGGTCAAATATGATGGGAAGATTCTCGGCAGTTTGGTGGCTCAGAGACATCTTTGAGCTCGAGTCCATAGGACACACAGCGATGCTGCGCAGGTTGTCCCTGTTGTTAAGAAAGCAGACGGTGCATTGGCCTTCATCATTCGTGAAGCAGAGAGGTAATATTCCAAATATATAGGACCCTGATCAGACACCACTTGGAATACGGTGCTCAATTCTAGTCGCCTCATCACAGGAAGGTTGTTGAAACGATAGAAAGGATTTACAAGGATATTGACTTGAGTGGGGAGCATGCCGTATCAGAATGGGCTTGGTGAACTCGGTCATTTTTCCTTGGAGCGACGAAGGGTCAGAGAACCCTGATAAGGTGTATAACATGATGAGAGGCATTGATCGTGTGAATCGTCAAAGGCCTTTTTTAGTAACAGTCAGCATGGATTTGTCAAAGGCAGGTCGTGCCTAACGAGCCTGATGATTTTTTTTTGAGGGTGTGACTGAACAAATTGATGAAGCAAGCGAAGAAGATGCATATTGATTTCACCGAGCATTTGATACTGTATCCCATGTAAGGAGGCATGGACTCAAGGGGACATTGATGTGTGGATCCAGAACTGGCTTGCCGACAGAAGAGAAAGAGAGGTTGTCGACGGTCCTGTTCTACATGGAGGCCAGGGAGCATTGGCGTTTATCAGGGATCTGTCCTGGGGACCCTACTCTTCGTGATTTTATAATTGACCGAGATGAGTTTGTGGAGGTGGGGGTTCTTAAATTTGCGGATTGATCAAAGGTAAGGGTGTATGAGATCTGTCAGAGCTGGCAGCGGAACATTCATAGGATGCAAAACTGGGCTGAAAAATTTTCAGATGGGATTCAAACCAGTTAACTCTGAAGTGGTTCTTTTTAGTAGGTGAAATATGATGACAGAATATAGTATTGATGGTAAGACCCTTGGCAGGGTGGTTGATCAGAGAGGTATTGGGTTCGAGTCCATAGGACACTCAACGCTGCGGCGCAGGTTCCCTCTATGGTGAAAGCATACGGTGCATTGGATTTCATCAATCTTCAGATTAAGTTCAGGAGCCGAGAGGAAATTTTGCAGCTATATAGGACCCTGCTCAGACCCCACTTGGGGTCTGTGCTGAGTTCTGGTCGCCTCACTACAGGAATGATGTGGAAACAATAGAAATGACGCAGAGGATATTTACAAGGATGTTGCCTGGATTGGGGAGTCTGCCTTATGAGAATAGGTTGAGTGAACTCGGCCATTTTTCCTTGGAGCGACGGAGAATAACAGATGACCTGATAAGGCGTATAAGATGATAAGAGGCTTTGAGCGTGTGGACAGTCAGAGGATTTTTCCCAGGGTTGAAATGGATAGCATGAGAGCGCACAGTTTTAAGGTAGTATGTACTGAAGGGATGTCAGGGTTTTTTTTTTTTGTCCGGAGTCTGTGGTGAGTGTACAGAATGGGCTACCTGCGACTGGAGGCCGATACGATAGGACAGGTACATGGAGCTCAGAAAAAATAGAGGGTTATGGGTAACCCTAGGTAATTACGAAGGTAAGAATATTTTCGCACAACCAATGTGGGCCGAGGCTCCTATATTGGGCTGTAGGCATTCTATGTTTCTACGTTTCTATGAGCGCTGGATGGAGTGGTCTGAGGAGCGTGGGTCCGAGGGTCGGCTGCGCTCAGAAGAGGTCGACAGGAACAAAAGGACGACTCTGTGAGCTCCACCGTTTGCACATTAGTCTTTTTCCTGACAATGTACCCCTTTTATGTTGGTTTACAAGCCTTATGGACAGATTATAAAGCTCAATCGTTTACTCTCATGTTGTGTACTGTTTCTCAACATCGTACAGCATCCACCCAAACGAGATTTGTAAGTTTCTCTGGCCGGGGGATACAATCACCCGGATGAAGCCGCGAGCCGAGCCGATGATTATATTCCCACTTAATTTTATATTCTTGTAAGCCTTTTCTTTTGCGTTTACAAGAACTTTCAGTTTCCTTTTCGGCCAAAGGTAAATACTCCTTGAGTACTGAGAACTTCTTCACTTTTGGAATACACATGTACTGCACCTTCCTCATCTTTTCCTGGAAACGAAAGCAATTGCCGCTCTGCTGAAATCCCCTGCAGACATGGTTGCAGATATGGCAGATAAAATTCAACCCTGACAAATACAAAGAGATTGCACATATAGCCAATATATGGATAAGTGGAGGGCAGTTTGTTTTGAGGATGTATACAGGCTAGAGAAGGACATACAGAGGGCAAAGAAAAGGCAGATGTTCTGCTGTGTTGGGAACTGCATGGTTATTCACTTTGGGAGTGGAATATCCGTGGATTTCTTTGCCACAGGTGGCCGTGGAGGACAAGGCTTTCTCTTTTGTCTATTCGTGGCAAAGTTTCCTGATTGGCCAGTTAGGTCTTAAAGGAATGCTGGGAGAAGGCAGGGGATTGAGGTTGAGAAGTAAATTGGATCAGTCGCGATGAAATGTTGGAACAGACTCAGTGGGCCAAATGGTCTGATTCTGCTTCTCAATTTTATATTTTATGATAAGTTACTTTGTTTTATTGTGGGAAAACTAAATGTTGTTCCCAAGCTTGGCTATCTGAAGATTCAGGTCACGAAGTTCACAGGATAAGATGCAGACACTGTCTTGCTTGTGGGAAATAACAACATTTCATGTTAAGAATGCGGTATGGTTAACCTCTGTCCGACACTGTCTCGGTAAAAGAGGAACTGTTTGTAGATGTGCAGTTCTCATCCTGTACACCGTCCTGAAGCATTCGTAGACTGTCTGATATCTAACAGGTGCTTCTTGAAATGCATCACTATATTTAGCTGTTGGCTATTTTCCAAAATTCACTGTAGAATGTAAAGAAATAACCTGAAATTGGCGGAGTCGTAAGGCAACGTGATCACCTATTGAAGGGTTAACCGTACACCGATATCTGTGTCTTTATTTCTGTTCGGTCCCGGGATAAGTTATGTTACAGTCTGTGGGCAAGCCAGTTCTGGATCCACAAAGCAATGACCCCTTGGATAACATGCATCCTTTCTTTCTTAATAAGCATTGCATGGCGTACCTTATCAAATGCCTTGCAGATATCCTATAACACTAAATCTACTGTTCTTCCTTCATCAAAGTATTTAGACACATCCACAAAAAATTCCAACAGGCTCATAAGGCACGTCCTGCCCTTGAAAAAGTTATGCTGTCTATTGCTAAACGTATTATATCTCCCCAAATGTGCATAAATCCTGCCTCTTACGAACTTCTCCATCAACGTACCAACCACTGAGGTAGGAATCACTAGTCTAGAATTTCCTGGGATACATCTATTCCTTTTCTTGAATAAAGGAACAACATCCTCCACCCACCGGTTCTCCGGAACCTCGCCCGTCACCATTGCTGATGCAAAGATAATCGCCAAAGTCTCAGCAAGCTCCTCCCTTACTTCCCAGAGTAGCCTTGGGTACATCTCCTCCGGTCCCGGCGACTTATCGAAATGATACTTCCCAAAATCACCAGCACACCTTTTTTAATATCTACGTGCTCAAGCTTTATGTCTGCTGCAAATCATCACTACTATCACCAATATCCTTTTCCATAGAGAGATCTCACTGAGATCTAACATCTGACCAGGTTAATTTTCCAATAACAAATCAAGTAGATTCCCGTCCTGGAGGCTTATCTACATATTGTGACAAGAAACACTCCTGAACACACCTAACAGACTCCACCCCATCTAAAACTCTTGCTCTAGGTAGATGCCAAATGATATTTGGGAAATTAATATCTCCCATCGCGACTACTCTGATATTATCATAACTTTCCAAGACTTGTTTCCCTATCTGCTCCTCGATATTCCTGCTACATTTGGGTAGCCTATGAAAAAAACACCCAGTAATGTTATTGACCCATTCCTGTTCACAAACTTCCTAAGATACCTGAGAGTATCTGTAGAAAATTCCTCCATGGCGTCCACCTTTTCTGCAGCTGTTTCGCTATCTATGATCAACAGTGCCACGCCCATAGCTCTTTTGCCCCTCTCCCTGCCCTTTATGAAAAATCTAAAAGTCGGCACTTGAAGTATCCATTCCTGTCTCTGAGCCGTCCAAGTCTCTATAATGGCCACCACATCATATCTCCAAAGTATTACTTCGGCAGTTTGAACGGGGCATGACTGCGCAAGCGTGCGAAGTCGGCCTGTGAGGCAGCGGGAGAGTTTATAAACCGAGCTGACTAACGGAGCGGGGGACGTAGTGGAGGCAGACAGGATAGGAAGGCTTTGGCCTCAGAGGCTTCGGCGAGCAGATGCTGAGGACGAGCTTGCTCCCGGTGAGGTAAGGCCGGGTAATCTCCTTTAATTAATCAAGTTAGCTTAGGGGTAGGTAATGGAGGCAGCAGTTATAGCAGTCGAGTGTTCCGTTAGCAGTATGTGGGAAGTCCGGGCAAGCACAAATGTGCCTGATGACCACACCTGCAAAAGGTTCATCCAGCTGCAGCTCCTGACAAACCGTGTTGGGGAACTAGACGTGGAACCAGATAATCTTTGGATCATTCGGGAGGCAAAGGCAGAATTAAGCAGGAGTTACAGGGAGGCATTCACCCCGAAATGTCAGGAGCTGGGTGTCTGTGAGCGGAAGGAAGGGGAATAGACTGAATGAGCAGAGCACTGCTGCGGCCGTTCCCACTAATTATAAGTATATAATTATAATTATTTGGATACTATTGGTGGGTACGACTTACCAGGAACAAATTGTGGTGGTCACGGTTCGGGCACCGAGACTGGATCCTCCGATCAGAAGTGAAGGAGGGAGAAGAGGAGAACAGTAGTGATCGGGGATTCTATGGTTCGGGGGGAGCAATAGGAGGTTCTGTGGGAGAGATCTTGAATCCCCGATGCTCTGTTGACTCCCTGGTGCCAGGGTCCGCGATATCTCGGATCGAGTTCTCAGTATTCTCAAGAGGGAGGGTGAACAGGCGGATGTCGTGGTCCATGTAGGGACCAATGACGTGGATAGCAAGAAGTTGGAGGTCCTGCAAAGAGTGTTTAAGAGGTTTGGTGTAAAGCTGAATGACAGGACCTCCAAGGTTGCAATCCCAGGATCGATACCCGTGCCACGTACTAGTGAGGCCAGAGATATGAAGATAATGCAGCTAAATACGTGGCTAAACAGTTTGTGCAAGAAGGATGGCTTTATGTTTCTGGACAATTGGGCCTTGTCCCAGGGAAGGTGGGACTTATACCGACGGGACGACTTGCACCTGAACTGGTGGGGGACTAACATCCTTGCGAGAACGTTTGCTAGTGCTGCACCGGGAGGTTGAAACTAGATTTGCAGGGGGATGGGAACAGATAGTGAGGTGGAGAAGGATAATGTTCATGCGAGAGCTGCAAGTACTGTGCGTGGAGTAAAGCCAGATCTAGCATTTGTGGAAAGAGAAGCAGAATAAAGGGTGTAAAGATAGTTAGGTAGAAGGGCTAAAGTGCGTGTACGACAATGCAAGAGACATCATGAACTGAGGTGATGACAAATTGCCCTTATTATTTATCAGTCCTATGCAAACTGACTCTACATCTCCTGATTCTATGTCACACTTCGCAAGGGACTGAATTTCATTCCTGACCGGCAGAGCCACACCACTCCCTCTGCCCACCTGTCTGTCCTTTCGATAACACGTATACGCTTGATTAATCATTTCCCAGTGAAAAGTGGCAGATACGTTCACCTCGGTGAAGTGTGAGTTGGTACACTTTGAAAGGACAAACTCCAAGGCAGAGTACAAAGTAAGAGGCAGGATACTTGGTAGTAGGGAGGAGCAAAGGGATCTGGAGGTTCGAGTCCTCAGATCCCTGACTGTTCCCTCACAGATACATAGGGTAGATAAGAAAGCCTATCTGGTGCTAGTTTTCTTACGTCGAGGGATAGAGTTTTAGAGTCGCTGTGTAAAGATGCAGCTCGATAAAAGCCTGGTTAGGCCGAACTTGGAGTACTGTGTCCAGTCTGGTCGCTTCACTATAGAACATAGAACATAGAACATAATATAGTACAGCAATTTACAGGCCCTTCGGATCACAATGTTTTGCCGACGATCAAACACTGCCTCCCATATAACCTCCCCCCGACTTTAAATTCCTCCATATGCCTGTCCAGAAGTCTCTTAAACTTCACTAGTATATCTGCCTCCAAAACTGACTCAGGCAGTGCATTCCACGCACCAACAGCTCACTGAGGGAAAACAACTGCCTCTAATATCCCCTTTGGACATCCCTCCCCTTACCTTAAAGCCATGTCCTCTTTTATTGAGCAATAGTGCCCTGGGTATGAGGTGTTGGCTGTCCACTCTGTCTATTCCTCTTAATATCTTGTAGACCTCTATCATGTCTCCTCTCATCCTCCTTCTCTCCAAAGTGTAAATCACTAGCTCACCTAATCTCTGATCATAACCCATACTCTCTAAACCAGGCAGCATCCTGGTAAATCTCCTCTGTACACTTTCCAATGCTTCCACAACCTTCCTATACGGAGGCGACCAGAGCTGGACACAGTACTCCATGTATGGCCTAACTAGAGTTTTATAGAGCTGCCTCATTACATCTTGTCTCTTAAACTCTATCCCTGGACATATGAAAGCTAACACCCCATAAGCTTCCTTAACTACCCTATCTAACTGTGACGCAAATTTCAGGGATCTGTAGACATGTACCCACAGATTCTCTAGCCCCTCCACTCTACCAAGTATCTTGCATATTCTTTATGCTCTGTCTTGGAGTTTGTCCTTACAAAGTGTGCCACCTCACACTTCTCCGGTTTGAACTCCATCTGCCACTTCACAGCCCACTTCCGCATCTTATCAATGTCTCTCCAATCGTTGACAATCCTCTACATTATCTACAACACCAACAACCTTTGTGTCGTTTGCAAACTTGCCAAAGCACCTTTCTA
The DNA here is from genome assembly GCF_030144855.1 of Hypanus sabinus. Classification (NCBI taxonomy): domain Eukaryota; kingdom Metazoa; phylum Chordata; class Chondrichthyes; order Myliobatiformes; family Dasyatidae; genus Hypanus; species Hypanus sabinus. The sequence continues at coordinate 90,177 of NW_026781418.1, read as the reverse complement.
CCCCCAGATCCAGTTCGTTAATAAAAATCACAAAAAGTAGAGGTCCCAGAACAAATCATTGTGGGACACCACTAATCTGAAGGTACTCACTCCACCATGACCCTCTGCCTTCTTCAGGCAAACCAATTCTGAATCCACCTGGCCAAACCTCCCTGGATCCCATGCCTTCTGACTTTCTGAAAAGGCCTACCGTGTGGAACCTTGTCAAAAGCCTGAGAAGGCTTTTAGTCGTGAGAAAGAGGAAGGAATTAAAGGAACAGGTGTGACATTACAAGGCTGAGAAAAAAATACCGCAGTGGACAGTCAGGACAGGCAAGAAAATTCGTCTAAGTGATCCATGTAGATCACATCCACTGCACTACCCTCATCTATATGCCTGGTCACCTTTTCAAAGAAATGATGTGGAAGCATTGGAGAGTATACAGAGGAGATATATCAGGATGCTGCCTGGTTTAGAGAGTGTGAATAATGATCAGAGATTAAGGGAACTAGGGCTTTACTCTTTGAAAAGAAGGGTGATGAGAGGAGAAATGATAGAGGTATACAAGATATTAATAGGAATAGATAGAGTGAACAGCCAGCGCCTCTTCCCCAGGGCACCACTGTACAATACCAGAGGACATTGCTTTAAGGTAAGGGGAGGGAAGTTCAAGGCGGGTATTAGAGAAGCTGTTTTTACTCAGAGAGTAGTTGTTGTGTGGAATGCACTGCCTGAGTCAGTGGTGAAGGCTGATACACTAGTGAAATTTAAGAGACTACTGTACGGGTAAATGTTAGAATTTAAGGTGGGTGGTCATATGGGGCCATGGTTTAAGGGTCGGCACAGCATTACCTGAGCGCCTGTAATGTGCTGTTCTGCTCTATGCTCTATGTTGTAACATTGCCATGCATTACTTATTCGTCATTTCCACCCATAAAGCCTCACTTAGACGAATTTTCTTGCCTCTCCTGACTGTCCACTGCGGTATTTTTTTTTTCTCAGCCTAGTAATGTCACCCCTCTTCCTTTAATTCCTTCCTCTTTCTCACGACTAAAAATAGGGAAACCCGACGTATCGTGCTCTCCTGCTTGCTCCTCCTACACCCAATTCTCGGTAATGGCTACAATGTCATAATTCACTGTATTGATTCATTCGCTGAGCTCAACCGCCTTTTAAAAGCTTTTTGCATTAGAATGCTCAGTGTACCTGCCGCATTATGCATAAACTCTTGATATCTGACTTTTTTTCTGCGGTCTTAACAACAGCTGTCTCCATATCGACTCCGCTATCTGCTCTGGAGATCTGAATCCCATACCTTGCAACTCAAGTTCAACAGCTCTCACAAAATCCCCCATGCACAGTACTTGCAAACCTTCCCGCTGGGATATCAGTTTCCCTCTAGTTCAGGTGTAAACCGTCTTCCATCTCTTCTAAAAAGGGTTCTAAGAGTAAACCTAGCAGTTATAGTCCTGTAATTTTGAGGTCAGTGGTGGGTAAATTTATGGAAAGTATTCTTAGAGATGGTATATATAATTATCTGGATAGACGAGTCTGATTAGCAATAGTCAACATCGATTTCTGCGTGGAGGGAAATGTTTGACAAACCTTATTGAATTTTTTGAAGAGGATACGAGGAAAGTTGACTCGGGTAAAGCAGTGGATGTTGTCTATGTGGACTTCAGTAAGGCCTTTGACAAAGAACCGCATGGAAGGTGAGTGTGGAAGATTCAATCGTTAGGTATTAATATTCATGTAGTAAAACAGATTCAACAGTGGCTGGTTGGGAGATCCCAAAGAGTAGTGGTGGATAACTGCTTGTCAGGTTGGCGGACGGTGACCAGTGGTGTGCCTAAGGGATCTATGTCAAAGGCTTTACTGAAGTCCATATAGACAACATCCACTGCTTTACCCTCGCATTAGGGTTATATGGTCATAAAGATCCCAACTTCCTTGGAAAAAAAAGCAAAAAATGCAACACAAAAAAAAATGGAGATCTGCGTCCAGTCTTGTCGACTCACTATAGGAATGATGTGGAAGCATTGGAAAGGGTACGGATGGGATTTACCAGGATGCTGCCTGGTTTAGAGAGTATGGATTATGATCAGAGATTAAGGGAGCTAGGGCTTTACTCTTTGTAGAGAAGGGGGACGAGAGGAGAAACGATGGAGTTATACAAGATATTAAGTGGAATAGGTAGAGTAGACAGCCAGCGCCTCTTCCCCAGGGCACCACTGCTCAATACAAAAGGAAATGGCTTGATGGTAAGGGTTTGGATTTTCAAGGGGATTATTAGAGGAAGATGTTTTTACTCAGAGAGTGGTTGGTGCGTCGAATGCACTGCCTGAGTTAGTGGTGGAGGCAAATACACCAGTGAAATTTAAGAGAATACTATACAGGGAAATGGAAGAATTTAAGGTGTGGGTTTATATGGAGGGGGCATGGTTTAAGGGTCGGCACAGCTTTGCGGGCCGAATTTCCTGTACTGCGCTGTACTATTCTATGTTCTATGTTATAACTTCGTTATTAGCACCCATCGAGCCTCACTTAGACGATTTTTTTTTACTGACCTGACTGTTGACTACGGTAATATTTTCTCAGCCTAGTAATGTCACCCCTCCTCCTTTAATTCCTTCCTCTTTCTCGCGACTAAAAATAGGGAAACCCGAAATATCGTGATCTCCTACTTGCTCCTCCTACCCCCGATTCTCAGTAATGTCCACAATTTCATCATTCACTATATTGATTCATTCCCTGAGAACAACCGCTCTGAGAACAAAGCTTATTGTATTAAAATATATGGAGCTTAGTGCACCAGTCACATTATGCAAAAAACTCTTGATATCTGACTATTTCTGCGGTCTTAACAACTTCTGCCTCCATATCGACTCTGCTCTGCTCTGGAGTTATGAATCCCATCCTCCTGCAACTCAAGTTCATCAACTCTCCCAAAAACTCTCATGCAGAGTACTGCCAAACCTTCCCACTGGGATATCAGTTGCCCTCTAATTTAAGTGTAAACCATCTTCCATCTCTTCTATACAGATCCCAACTTCCTTGGAAAAAAAAGTACTATGATTCCATATTTTTGAGCTCTCCCACATACACCACGTGCCAAATCGTATGGTCGTCCTATATCTGGACACACTGGGATGGGCAGTGGTCCTGTACTTTAATGTAACAGCTAAATCCCTGACCTCACTTTGCAAAACCACCTTCCAATACATACAGTTTTCATTTGTACATATATGCTGCTCACTCACTTACATAAGAATCATAGAGAAGGAATGGTGTGCTGAGAAAAGGGGAAGGAAGTGGAGGGGGGGGTCCCAGAAAGGGTGTTCAGACTGCAGCCGTTAGAGCAGAATATGTGAGTTACCATTTTCTTGCTCCTTATCTCTGATTGGAGTCTGTTAATACGCCGAAATCCACTGACCCATTACAAGGAGTCAGAGACAGAGCGAGAATTCCTCCATACAATTCCATCACACACTCCAGGAAACATACACTGAGTAACGCTCCCTCCACAACGGTCCATTACACACTGCTGGGGTCAGAGACAGAGTGCAGCTCCATCCACATTATCCCAACACACACTCCGGGGTCCTACAAGGAGTGAAGCTCAGTCCACACCGACCCAGCACACACTCCCGGGGTCAGAGAAACAGCGAAGCTCTCTGAATATTATACCATCTCACTCTTTAGGTCAGACACGTGAAGTACCTCCCACAGCATCGCAGCACACCCTACCGGAGTTAGCAAAAGTACGAAACCCTCTCCCTCCTCCGGTTCCCCCACTCACCAATACCCAGCCTTTAGGCTATCCAGCACTCCCGAACTGTGTGAGTCTCTCGGAGATGGTGTGTGTGTGTGTGCGTGTGTGAGCGGACTGCGTGACTGCGTGAGCGAGGTGGCCAGGGAAAGGGTGGTGAGTTTACAAACACTGATGCAAGTGGTGTGGAAACACGTGACCGGCCTGTGCATGCAGAGTTGTGGAGAAGCTGAGATCCTGGTGATCGATATCACCACCCATCATCTCTCTCTCATACTCCGCACAATTGCCTGTGACACTGAGTCGGAGGAGAGTGGAGGGACGACGTAGATGGGGAGCGTTTAGCACATGGAGTGTATCACCGAGATGGGGGAGGGGCTCATGGGTACGTCCGGGATGATGCAGACGGTGCAGTGTACATGAGGGTGTATGTGTCACGGAGACGGGGTTGATTGGATCTCAGGATGGATGACGGAGACGGTGAAGTGTAGATGAGGGTGTATGGGTCACGGAGACGGGGTTGATTGGAACTCATGATGGATGACGGAGACGGTGAAGTGTGCAGGAGGGTGTAAGGGTCACGGAGACGGGGTTGATTGGAAATCCATGCTGACGCGGACCGATTCTGCACCTGCTATCCAAATGTGCCGCTATTCCATCTTTTATATTTGAATCCAGCATATTCCCCAACACTGATATCAGGCTAACTGGTCTATAATTCACTGTTTTCGCTCTCCTTTTTTTTTAAAGTGGGATAACATTAGGTACCCTCCAATCCTCAGGAAATGATCCTGAATCTATAGAACATTGGAAAATGATTACAAATGTGTCAACGATTTCTAGAGCCACTTCCTTAAGTACCCTGGGATGCAGACCATCTGGCCCTGGGAATTTATCGGCCTTCAGTCCCATCGGTCTACCCAACACCATTTTCTGCCTAATGTGAATTTCCTTCAGTTCCTTCGTTACCCTAAGTCCTCTGGCAACTATTATATCTGGGAGATTGTCTGTGTCCTCCCTAGTGAAGACAGATCGAAAGTATCTGTTCAACTCGTCTGCCATTTCCTTGTTTACCATAATAAATTCACCCGTTTCTGCCTTCAAGTGCCCAACTGTGGTCTTAACTATTTATATTTATTTCCTCTTCACATACCTAAAGAAGCTATTACTGTCCTCCTTTATATTCTTGTCTAGCTTACCTACGTACTTCATCCTTTCTCCCCGTATTACCTTTTTAGTAATCTTCTTCTGTTGCTCTTTAAAAGTTTCCCAATCCTCTGTCTTCCCACTCATCTTTGCTGTGTTATACTTCTTCTCTTTTATTTTTATACTGTCTTTACTTCCCTCGTCAGCCACGGTCGCCCCTTACTCCCCTTAGGATATTTCTTCCTCTATGGAATGAACCGATCCTGCACCTTCTGCATTATTCCCAGAAATACCTGCCATTGTTGTTCCACTGTCATCCCTGCGAGGGTATCCTTCCAGTCAACCTCGGCCAGCTCCTCCCTCATGGCTCCATAGACCCCTCTGTTCAACTGTAACACCGAAACTTCCGATTTTCCCTTCTCCCTCTCAATTGTAGATTAAAACATCATATTATGGTCTCTACCTTCTAATGGCTCCTTTACCTTGAGTTTCCTTATCAAATCCGGTTCATTACACAATAAAAGATCCAGAATTGCTTTCTCCCTGGTAGGCTCCAGAACAAGCTGCTCTAAGAATCCATCTCGGAGGCACTGCAGAAACTACCTTTCTTGGGGTCCAGTCCCAACCTGATTTTCCCAGTTTACCTGCATGTTGAAATCCCCCATTACAAACGTTGTATTACCTTTGTGACATGATCATTTTAACTCTTGGTTCAACTTGCACCCTATAACCAGGCTATTATTTAGGGGCCTGTAGATAACTCCCATTAGGGTCTTTTTGCCCTTACAATATCTTAGTTCTATCCATACTGACTGTGCATCTCTTGATTACATGTCACCGCTCGCAAGGGACAGAATTTCATTGCTCACCAGCAGAGCCACCCCACCCCCTATGCCCACCTGTCTGTCCTTTCGATAGGATGTATATCCTTACATATTCATTTCCCAGCCCTGGTCCTATCGCAGCCATGTCTCTGTTATTCCTACACCATCATAGTTACCAACTTCCAACTGAGCTTCAAGCTCATCCACTTTATTTCTTATACTTCGTGAATTCATATATAATACTTTTAATCCATTACTCCTCTCGCATCTCAAATCGGTCCCTATTGCACTTGGCCATACTCTTCGATCCCTTCCTGAGCTTTCGGTCCCATCAATTCCGTTGTCTTAACGTATCTTATTATCTTTTCCCCTTTTACTCCATTCTTATATTTCCAGTTCGTCTCCTCCCCGCCCAACTTACTAGTTTAAACACATCCGTGTTGCAGCGGCAAACCTGCCTGCCAGAATGCCGGTCCCCCGCCTGTTAAGGTGCAACCCGTCCCTTTTGTACAACTGATCCTTACCCCAAAATATATCCCAGTGGTCTAAGAATCTGAATCCCTGTTTGCCGCACCAGCTCCTCAGCCACACATTGAGATGGCATATCTCCCTGTTCCTGCCCTCAGCAGCACCAGGAACTGGAGGCAGTTTTATTTCCTTGTCATAGTCTTGCAAGATCAGACTCCAGCTAAGTACCCTTCCATTCTTATCCTTCATTTGACTCAGAAACAATAGACAACAGACAGTAGGTGAAGGAGTAGGCCATTCGTCCCTTCTAGCCAGCACCGCCATTCACTGTGATCGTGGCTGATTATCCACAATCAGTACCCCTTTCCTGCCTTCCCTCCATATCCCTTGACTCAGCTATTTTTAAGAGTTCTATTTAACTCTTTCTTGAAAGCATCCAGAGAACTGGCCTCTACTGCCTTCTAAGGCAGAGCACTGCATAGATCCACAACTCGCTGGGTGAAAAAGTTTTTCCTCAACTCCGTTCCAAATGGCCGACTCCTTATACTCAAACTGGGGCCTCTGCTTCTGAACTCCAACATCATCGGGAACATGTTTCCCGCCTCTAGCGTATCCAAACCCTTAATAATCTTATATGTTTCAATCAGATCCCCTCTCATCCTTCTAAATTCCAGTGTATACAAGCCCAGTCCCTCCAATCTTTCAACATATGACAGTCCCTTAAACCCGGGTAACAACCTTGTGAAACTATGCTGCCCTCCTTCAATAGCAAGAATGTCCTTCCTCAAATTTCGAGAAAAAAAGTGAACAACAATGCTCCAGGTGTGCTCTCTCCTGGGCCCTGTGCAACTGCAGAAGGATCTCTTTGCTCCTCTACTCAATTCCTCTTGGTATGAAGGCCAACATGCCATTAGCTTTCTTCACTGTCTGCTGTACCTGCATGCTTACTTTCAATGTCTGAAAAACAAGGACACCGAGATCTCGTTTTACTTCCCTTTTTCCTAACTTGACACCAGACAGATAGTAATCTCTCTTCCTGTTCTTGCCATCAAAGTGGATAACCTCACATTTATACACATTAAATTGCATCTGCCATGCATCTGCCCACTCAACCAAATCACCAAATCACCCTGCATTCTCCTAACATCCTCCTCAGATTTCACACTGCCACCCAGCTTTGTGTCATCTGAAAATTTGCGAATGTTACTTTTAATCCCTTCATCTGAATCATTCATGTGTTTTGTAAATAGCTGCGGTCCCAGCACCAAGCCTTGCGGTACCCCACTAGTCTCTGCCTGCCGTTCTGAAAATCTGCAGAAGAATAGTCTTTCGGCGTCAGACAATACACATCACACCAACACAAGACACACCACCAGATCGCAGACTGAGTTAGCCTCTCTCTCTCTCTGTCTGTCTCCCACTCTTCTCTCCGTCTCTCTTTCGCTCTCTCTGTCTCTCTCTTTCTATCCCTTGAGAATGGGGTTCAATCGGGCTGCGGAGGGAGCTTCACCGTGTCGGACCCCGGGATTGTGTTATGGGAAGGCGTGGAGAAAGTTTCACTCTGTGCCTGACCCCAGGAGTGTGTGAGGGGGTGGGATCTTCCATCTGGGTCTGACCTTGGGGCTATGTGATGGGACGATGTGCATCGAGTTTCACACTGTGTCTGACCCTGGTCTTGTTTGTTCTTGTTCTCTCTCTCTCTCTCTCTCTCTCTCTCTCTCTCTCTCTCTCTCTCTCTCTCTCTCTCTCTCTCTCTCTCTCTCTCTCTCTCTCAGTAATTTGCTTTCGGTGATAGAGCTGTTGTGGTTGAGGATGCAAGTATACCTGAGATAGTTTGTCTAGCAGAGGTCTCGAAGGGAATTCGCGATTGTCCTGGATTCAAGGGTCAAATGTAACTCAAGGACTTTTAGTCGATATTGGCACCGGGTCCTGTTCATCTACTGATATTGTTCCTCAAGTGGCTGCTAGTCGCGGTCGGAAGTGATCAGAGTGAGGCGAAACTCTGTCAAGAAGAAAAGAGAAATTTACAAATGTATCAGAGGGCCAGGTAATGTTAGAGATCTAGAAGATTATAAGGCTAACAGGAAGAAGCGTAAGAGGGAAATTATGACAGCCAGAAGGGGCCATGCGAAGTTTTGGCGGGCAGGATTAAGGAAACCCAAAGGCATTCTGCAAGTACATGAGGAACAGGACGACAAGACGTGAAAGACTAGGACGTATCAAATGAGACAGTGGAAAGATGTGCATGAACTGCAGGAAATAGCAGAAGTACTTAATGAATACTTTGATTCAGTATTCACTATGGAAATGGATCTTGGTGATAGTAGAGACGACTTGCAGCCAACTGAATAGCTTGAGAGTGTGGATATTAAGAAAGAGGATGTGCTGGAGCTTTTGGAAATCATCAGGTTGGATAAGTCGCCGGGACAGGATGAGATGTACCCAAGGCTACTCTGGGAAGTAAGGGAGGAGGTTACTGAGACTTTGGCGATGATCTTTGCGTCCGAGTCCATAGGACGCTCAAAGCAGCTGCGCAGGTTGACTCTGTGGCTAAGAAGGCGTCCGGTGTATTTGGTTTCCTCAAACGTGCAACTGAATTTCGGAGCACACAGGTAATGTTGCAGATATATTGGACCCTGGTCAGACCGCACTTGGTGAACTGCACTCACTTTTTGTCTCCTCATTGAAGAAAGGATATGGAAGCCATAGAAAGATTGCAGAGGAGATTTACAAAGATGTTGCCTGGATTGTGGAGCATACCCTATGAGAATAGGTTGAGTAAACTAGACCTGTTCTCCTTGGAGCGACGGATGATCAGAGGTCACCTAATGCAGGTGTTTAAGATGATGACAGGCATTGATAGTGTGGATAGTCAGAGGCTTTTGCCAGGGTTGAAATGTTTGCCACGAGGACACGGGTTTAATGAGCTGGGGACAAGGATCACAGAAGATGTCAGGGGTAAGTGTTAGACGCAGAGAGTGGTGAGAGTGTGGGATAGGCTGCCGGGAATGGTGGTGGAGGCGGATACAATAGTCACTTTTAAGAGATTTTTGTATAGGTACATGGAGCTTAGAAAAATAGAGAGCTATGTGCAAGCCTTGTAATTTCTAAGGTTGGGACATGTTGGGCGCAACTTTGTGGGCCGAAATGTCTGTATTCTCCCGTAAGTTTTCTATGTTTCTATATTTCCACCCATAAAGCCTCAGTTAGACAAGCTGTCTTGTCTGTTGAGACTGTGTTTTGTAGTTTATGTGTAAACCATCTTCTATCTCTTCTGTAGAAATTTCACGTTCCTTGGAATAAACCCAATGAATTTTGAATCCCTCCCACCTGCACCGTAGCTTGACCCACGTGCTAAACAATATGGTCTTCCTAGGTCTGGACACACTGGGACGGGTGGTGGTCCTGACCTTTAATTTAATAGCTAAATCCCTGACCTCACTGTGCAGAACCGCCTTCCCATACATATCGATTTCATTCGTACCTATATGGACCAGGATGTCGAGCCGCTCACTCACCCACTTAAGTATCATAGAATCTTTTTGCAACTGCAGCTGAGCCTCTTTCTATTGCACCTAAGTCAACTACATTATTTCAAGGTGTTAGGAGAGGGGTCAGAGAACATTTCCATTGAAATCCTCGCAATTCACATCTAACCCTGTCGTGCTTTCCACCCTCAAAATCTGTCGTCAATTTCGCTGTCACTATTCGTTCACATCAGTTCAGTTTTGGGTCCCATTCATAGAAACCATCTATTTCATCCCTTCACACTCGATTTAGTTTTTAGACAAAGGGGTTTGATCGATCTGATGCGCATTAAGAATTTGTGCACTGAAAATATATTTAATACTTTTGATAACCTGTGAAGTAAATATGGCCTTCCGCATAATCATTTTTTTCAATACCTGCAGATTTTCCACTTTGTCAACAATAAATTTCCCTCTTTTCCTGATTTACCACCTGCTATGTTGTAGGACAAACTCAATCTTAGCTTTAATAATAAAGGGCTGATCTCTGTACTATACTCTCAGCTGATGTCTTTGGGTGTTCAAGATCTAAACAAAACTAGAACTAGCTGGGAGGATGACCTTGGTGTGGATCTGGCTGAGGAATATTTGGCAAACGCACTGAATAGGTTTCATTCCTCGTCATCATGTGCTAGACTCCGGCTCATACAATTTAAAGTTTTACACAGTACATTTAAGCAAAGCCAGGGGGGCTGACATATATCCTGGGACAGACGCTGGCTGTGACAGGTGTTCCTTCTCTCCGGCTGGTTTAGTGCATGCATTTTGGTCTTGCCCTCGGCTTGATGGCTACCGGGCACTGTTTTTTTTTAAATTATCAGTGAGGTTTTGGGGTGAAACTGAGACCTTGCCCGCTTATAGTTGTATTTGTAGTGGCAGATGATGTTTTGGATTTAAATGCAAACCAGTTGGATATCATTTCACTTACATCGCTTTTGGCCCGTAGGAGGATCTTGCTGTTCTGGAAATCTGCCACTCCCCCATCTGCTGCTGCTTGGTTAGAGGACGGAATGTTTTTTTTCTGAAATTAGAAAAGATTAAATTCACTCTGAGGGAGTCTGTGAGAATGTGGCTGTGAAATGTCCGCATACCTGTATATGTGAAGTGTTGTAGTGTAAATATATTAGCTGTCATTGTATGTTCGGGGAGGGCAGGTGAGGGGATGTTTGTTTAGGGGTAAGATACCAAAGCAAAATGGAGGAAAATGTAATCCATTATGTATTCTATATTGTGCCGTTCCTTCAACAAAATATATTATTTAAAAAAGAATCATAGAGAAGGAATGGTGTGCTGTGAAAAGAGGAAGGAAGGGGCGGAGAGTGGGGCCACAGAAAGGGTGTTCAGAGCGCAGCCGTTGGAGCAGAACGTATTAGGCACCATTTTCCTGCTCCCTGACTTTGCTTGAAGTCTGTTCAAACGCCGAAATCCACTGACCCATGTCCAGGATTCACAGACAGAGCGAGAATCCCTACACACAATCCCATCACACACTCCGGGAAACCTACACTGAGTAACGCTCTCTCCACAATGATCCATTACACCCCCCCGGGATCATATACAGAGAGTGCAACTCCCTCCCTATTGTTTCAACACACAATCCGGGGTCACACACAGAGTGAAGCTGCATCATAACCGTCCAAACGCACAGTTCCTGGGTCAGATAATCAGCGAAGCTCCCTAAATATTATCCAATTACACTCCCGGGGTCAGATATGTGAAGTACCTCCCGCAGCATCGCAGCACACCATAACGGAGTCAGCAAAAGTACGAGCCCTCTCCCTCCTCCGGTCTCCCCACTCACCAATACCCAACTTTTGGGCTTTCCAGTAGTCTTCAATTGTGTGTGTCTCTCGGAGATGGTGTGTGTGAGTGTGAGCGGATTGTATGCTGCCGTTAGAGGAAGGAAGGGGAGGAGAGAGGAGGCCAGGGAAAGGGTGGTGAGTTTGCAAACACTGAAGCACATGTCCGGCCTGCGCATGCAGAGTTGTGGAGAGATTCAGATCCTGGAGAGCGAGATCCGGTGGAACGGGGTGAGGTGTAATACCAGCCTTCATCTCTCTCTCATGCTCCGCACTATCGTCTGTGTCAGAGAGTGGGAGGAGAGTGGAGTAACGGCGCAGATGGGGAGTGTTTAGCGGGAGGAGTGTATCCCCGAGACGGGGCGGTGAGTAAGTGTACGTACGGGATGATGGAGACGGTGAAGAGTGCAGGGGAGGATGTGGGTCACGGAGACGGGGCGGTGCGTATGTGTACGTACGGGATGATGGAGACGGTGAAGAGTGCAGGGGCGGATGTGGGTCACGGAGACAGGGTTGCTTGCAGGCGAGGGATGAGTGACGGAGACCGGAGCGGTGCACTGCAGTCTGTGTGACGGTGACTGTGAATAGTGCAGGAGTAGGGTGACCGACTCGAGGAGTGGTTTAGGAGAGGGAGGGTGTTATGCATACGGGGAGGACTGTATTCGAGTTACAGTGCAGGGCCTGACTCTGTGTTGGTATCGTTGAGTGGGGAGATCCTGCTGTGGTGCAGAGCCTGTCTGTGTCAGTGTGTCAGTGTCACGATGAGAGGCGTGTTCATGTCAGATGTGGGTTGTGGCCGTGACACAGAAACACTTTCAGTGTCCCATTGAAGAACATCTCCGTGTCACAGTGAGGGTTGTGTGTCTGGTTCATAGCTTATGCAAACGGTACTGTCCCACCTGCAATGAAGTCTCACTAATATCTGCCGTGTCAGGCTTAGAAGCGTTGACCACTGATCTCAGAGACTCTGCCCTTCAATCAATACTTTCTGCATTGAAACGTACGCCGCTCAGATCATGAGTCCCAGCAGGCTCAACATTTTCCTTCTTGATTTTTTCAGAAGTACTACTAACATCTGTCCCAACAACCACTCAACTATATGTAATGACGTTCTTATTTACATGTCCCTGCACCACCTCTAGTTTATACCACCACTCTCCCCGTCTAATGGCAAACTTTACCGCTGGGATATTAGTTCGAGTCCAGTTCAGGTGTAAACTGAGAAAATTGTTCATGGGAGAGGAAATGAAGGATCTGAGCAATGTGGGGACGGTGTGGAGCGGCCACAAGGCAGGTGTCGGTGCTGCCCCCAGTGTTCGCTCAGCAGAATACAATCCGTTTTGTGAATAATTGCAGATTGCGATGCATAAATGTCTGTGTATGAGTGAGTGTGTGTGTCCGCGTGTGTGTGTGTGTGCGCATGTGTGTGTGTATATACTTAATGCGTGAATGCACTTACAGATACCCTACATATGGTTACTATCTGCTTTTATACATTTAATGTGAGTTTCAGCTCCAACTCCTTAGCCAGGTATTAAACTGAATACTCTTTCTAATTGTGTTCACACCTGCACATACGTAAGTTTGGACAAACGGCACCCTTTCCCTACTTATACACCGGTAACGATAACGACAGCATACCATCGAGGAATCTCGTTCTCGTTCACACTGTCTCTTTTCCATTACCCTAACAAGGACAATCCTATCAATACAGCTCGCCAAATTTCGCCCCTTATTCCCTGCTGAGCCACAGATCCATAGTCAGTGCCAGAGACCTGACCGGTGAGACTTTCCCCTGCTTGGTCATTTGCACCTCTCTCCTCCCATGCAGAAGTATCCAAAGTTATCTACGTGTTATTGAGCGAGTTCGCCACAAGGGGTCTCTTGCTTTGGATCTGAATGTTTAACCCATTTCACCGACCTGTCTCTCATCCAGTTTTCTGTATCCAGCACTGTGGGTGTAAATACATCTCTATATTTCCTCCCTATTACCCACTCAGCTTCCCGAATGATCCCGAGTTCATCCAGTTCCAGTTCAAAGGGTGTCATGGCGAGATGTGTGTGGGTATCACGGTATGGGGTCGCTCCGAGTCCGGTCGGGCTTGTGTCGATGTCCGGTCGGGTTTGTAGGTATCACAGTGACATCTGTGTGGCTCGCTCAATGCCTATGCTGTCTGTGAGGTGGTTGTTCTCAATTGTCAAAGACCTTGATCGACCTCACCCACGGATCTGTCCACTCGATCAGTTGAAATCTGTCTTTTGGCCCCTCCTGTTGAGCAGTGAACGTATATCACCGAACAGAACAGACCCTTCAGCCCACAATACTGTGATATACTAACTGAGCTAAATCACTTCTGACTGCACAACAACACTCTCCCTGCATTCCCTGCACATTAACGTCCACGTCAAAGAGGCACATGAACCCCTCCCTCTCTGAGTTTGTCAATGAATTCCATGTGACTAATAAAGCCGTCCCTCAACTTTAAATACTTCCCGCTTCATCACGACTAGTACAACCGAATCCGGGAAAGTTGAGCTGCAGCTCCTGCCCGCCGTGCAACGGCGTCTCACTAATGTCTAAAATATCATTATTCCAGCCGTTGACCCCTGCCCTGGTCTTTCCTACAATACTTTTCCTGCATTGAAACGGTGGCAGCTCAGAACATAACTCCTTGCAGGCTCAATCTTTGCCTTCCTCACTTTGTGATCTTAATAACATGTGCCCCAAAAACCACTCCACTAATTGTTTTGACATTATGTTTTTCATGCCCTGCATCTCTAATTCAATCCGAGCAGGTGAATATGCCGCCCCCTAGTGTTCACTCGGCAGAAGACAGACTCTGTTGCTGTCGAATCCATATTTTGTTTCGATTCTGTGGACTCAGGGCCTCAAGCTGCCGAGTGTTCTATTTTAAGCCTTATATAGTATAGGTGATTTTGCACCTTGGTCCTGCATTTACGGCTATTCATGTAAGATTGAATAAAAATTAAATCTGGATTGCATTGAAATAGGCCTCATGCACTGATCGCACCTTCCTTGGGAGAGAACCCAATGATCCAACTATCAGAAGCCCTCATTCATACCTTAGCCACGTGTTAATCGGTGCTGTCTGCCTATTTCAGGCCTCACGTACCGAACTTCGCCTGCTCACGCACCCGTTAAAGATTGATGATGACCCTCTCAGAGTGGTAGTGTCCCTCAAACTCGGGAGGCCAAATACCATCCAGGACTCTCTCTATCGCACAAAGAAACTTTTTTCTAATCCCCTCTCATTACAGCTCGCCTCATCTCGCCCTCCCCTTCACTCCTGAACCACAAAGACAAAATCAGAGACCTGACCTGAGATACGTCCCTCTACTTGGTCATTTGAGCCCTCCCCCCATCCAAAAGTATAAAAAGTGGTAGACCTGTTATTGAGAGGTTTGACCACAGGGGGAGGTCTACACTAGGCCAGTGTTTTTAAAAAATTTCATTCGACTGACTGTCACCCAGTATCCTGTTAACTGCGCATTGGGTATAGCATCCTCCCAATATGTACCCCCTATCACCCCACAGCTTCCCGAATGATCCAGACTTTATCCTTTTCCGGTTCCAACACCGAAACGCCGAGTTGTGGTGCATCAAGATGAACTTCTCACAGGTAAGGTTGTCAGAGACACTGAGGTCTCCCTGCAGTCCCACGTCCTGCAAGAGGAGCATTCAACTCACCTTCAAGGTATTGCCTACTGCTCTGACTGAAGGAAATAATAAATAAACTGGAAACAAATCCATCAACTGTTTGCCCCTGTCTTGTCTTTTTTTGTCCGTGCTGGTGAAACCGCTTCCCAGATTGGTTGTGGTTCAAACAAACGCGAGGCGCTGTCCCACGGGGGAAAAAAAAATCCATGAGTCAGACTCAGAGCGAAACAGCAACTTGAAACCCGAAGACGCAGTGTTTGTGACACAGTTGTGATGTGACAGTTAAAGCCGCCAATCTCCGTTGAATTGTTTCCTCTTCAACCAATATCCGGAATGTTGAGCTAACTGCCCTGCCCACCCTACAACCACCTCCGAGTAATCACTGCAACATCATAATTCCAGACTTTGTCCCGGACCTGTGCTCAGCTGACTTTCGGACAATACTTCCTGTATTGAAACGTCTGAAACTCAGAACGTGAGTCCCAGCAGGCTCAACATTTTGCTTCCGGACTTTGTCTGAGGACTTAACAACATCTTCCCCAACAACCAATCCACTATCTGCTATGTCAGTCTGGTTTTCATTCCCCTGCAACTGTAGTTTAAACGCCACCATTCCCCGTTTTTAATGCAAGCCTCCCGCTGGGATGTTATGCACATTCCAGTTCAGGTGTAAACTGGGTGATTACTCGCTTGGAGAGAATGTGAAGTGGCTATGCAACGCAGGGCGGTGTAGCACAGCCTCAACGGGGGGAGTACGTGCTGCCCCCTGGTGTCCGCCGAGCGCCAGAAGCTCTAAATAGATGCACATCTCACAGGTGACGTCATCAGTGTGACTGGAGGTCTTTCACCCGTCCCAATGAAAACATTCAACTCTCTTGACAGGTACCCGTACTTCTCTGAATGTGCAGTTGTAAAGAATCTAATAGATTAACTGAAAACAAGCCAATCAACGGTCTGACCCCGTCATATCTTTCTTGCCCTTGCTAATGAATCGGCTTCACCGGTTGCTTGCTGTCCAAAAAAAAAAAAACAGCGAGACGCTGCTTTCTAATGGTCGCTCATTGAAACCTGTCCCAACGCCAGAACTTTATGAGTAGATGACTCCGACAGTCAGATACAGAGCGACGCCTCCTCCACAACAGCACATCATACACTTCACACTCCCCGGGTGATACACAGAGTTGAGCTCCCTCCACACTGTCGCATCACAATCTCCCGGGGGTCAGACACAGAGTGAGTCTTAGCCACGATGCGGTGTCGGGCGGATCACGCTAGGGAACGAGAATGTGTCACCGTGTACGGTTCCTCAGTGTCACGGTGAATGGCGTGTCTGTGTCACACTGAGGTGTGTGTCGGAGACGCTTGAGGAGATTATCAGTGACACGGTCAGGAGCATGTCGATGTTAATGATGGGTTCGTTACAGTCAGTGTGACTGACATGTGTGTGTAACGCCGATGGTCGTGTCAGTGTCGTGGTCAGGATTGTATCTTCTCGAAGGTCGGGACCGTGCTGCAGTGACAGCATTGTTTATGATATGATGAATGGCGTGTTAGTGTCCGGATGAGTCTTGATTGTGTTACGGTAAAGGCCGTGTTTTTATCATGGTTACTGTGTATCCTTGTCATGATGATGTGTTTTAATCTGTGTTACGGTAAGCGGCGTGTCGATGTCACAGTGGTGTTTTTCAATAGTAATTTATTTCACTCTATTTATGGTCTGACTCCACACGGAGACGATTCCACTCACCATGGATTGAGAGAGCGGCCTCTGTAACTAGGCAGAGCTGTCAGATCAGACGGCACGATCTATTTCCGATCTTCACTTGCGAATTCCGTTCTTGCGCAGCTGTGGGGAGACCACATGACCATAAAGCCATAAGATATAGTGGCAGAAGTAGGCCATTCGGGCCATCGAGTCTGCTCCGCCATTCAATCATGATCTAATAAAAGTCATCCCTACTCCTCTGCCTTCTTCCTATACCCTTTGAAACGCCGTCTCGTCAAGACCCTATCTATCTCTGCCTTAAATGCACCCAGTAGCTTGGCTTCCGCAGCTGCTCGTGGTAACAAATTCCACAGATTTTCCACCCTCTGACGAAAGTAATTTCTCTGCATCTCAGTTCTAAACGAACGACCATCAATCCTGAAGTTGTGCCTCCTTGTCATGGAATCCCTCGTCACGGGAAGGAACATTTCCATATCTAGTGTGTTCAGGACTTTTATCATTCTTTTATCAATTATGCTTTAATAATCTTCTGCAATTTTTTGAGGATGTAATTATGAAAATGGACGAGGGACAGCCGGTGGATGCAGAGCACCTGTACTTTCAGAAAGCATTAAGATAAGGCCCCAAAAAGAAGATTAGTGGGAAAAATTGTGGGAAAAATTCGGGGTAAGGTACTAACATGGATATAAAATTGGTTGGCTGACAGGAAACGACTCCTTTTCAGAATGGCTCGCAGTGACTCGTGGGGTACCGCAAGGCTCGGTGCTGGGACTGCAATTAGATTTAAAATATACATTAATGATTTAGACGAAGGGATTAAACATACCATTAGCAAATTTGCTGACACAAAGAAAGTGGCGATGTGAAAAATGGGGAGGATCATATGAGATTGCAGAGAGACTCGGGCAGGTTGCGTGAGTGGGCAGATGCATGGCAGATGCAGTTTAATGTAGGATAAATGAGAGATTATCCAATTTGGTGGCACGAACGGAAAGGGGGACTAATATCTGAAAGGTGTCAAGTTAGGAAAAAAGGATGTAAAACGAGATCTAAGTGTTTTTGTACATAAATCACTGAAAGTAAACATGCAGGTACACCAGGCAGTGAAGGAAGCTAGTGGCATGTTGGTCTTCATGTTGAGCTTAGGATCTATGGAATGCTCTGCCTCAGAAGGCAGTGGAGGCCAATTTTCTGGATGCTTTCAGGAAAGAGTTAGATAGAGCTCCTAAAGATAGCGGAGTCAAGAGATATGGGGAGAAGGCAGGAGATGGGTACTGATTGCGAATAATCAACCATTGATCATTCACAGTAAACGACGATGCTGCTCCTGTGGCCGAATGACCAACTCCAGCATCTATTGAGTATAACATCAGTATAAATACGGAGATTTAAACTGCAAAACCATATCCTTTAACTGAGGTCTTATGAGTACATTTTGGTGCCTCATAAACACATCCCTATATTGTATACATCTAGAACTGAATATCAACATTTCATGCGCTTTCTTCACGATCGACCGAACCTGGAGATTAACCTTTAGGGTGTCTTGCACAAGTACTCCCAAGTACCTTTGCATGTCTACGTTTTGAATTTTCTCCACATCTAAATAATAGTCCGCTGAATTATTTCTTCTACCAAAGTGCATGACCATACACTTTCCAAGATTGTATTTCATTTGCCACTTCTTTGCCCATTCTTCTAAACAACCTAAGTCTCTCTGTTCCCTCAACACTACTCGCTCCTCCACATAGACAATAGGTGCAAAAGTAGACAATTCGGCCCCTCGAGTCTGCACCGCCATTCTGAGATCATGGCTGATCATTCACTATCAATACCCAGTCCCTAATATATGTGTTTCATCAGTTGCAGAAAAGCTGAACGCTATGGACGGATTGCGTAATGAATCTCTGTTTTTGGGGGTTAGGAAATGGAAGGTTTCAATAAATTTATTGTATTTTATAGGCCGCCCTAGAGTAACAGGGATATCGAGGAACAGATAGGGAAAACGATTCTGGAAAAGTGTACTAATAACAGAGTTGTTGCGATGGGAGGTTTTACTTTCCCACGTATCGATTGGCATCTCCCGATAGCAAGGGGTTTAGATTGAGTGGAGTTTGTTCAGGAAGGTGTCTTGACACTGCAGGTAGATAAGCCTACAAGAGAAGAGGCTATAATTGATTTGGTATTGATCTGGCGTTAGATCGCTCAGGTGTCAGAAATGTCAGTTGGAGAGCATTTTTGAGAGAGTGATCATAGCTGTCATCTATAGAACGGCACTGGAGAGAGATAGGAGCACACAAGTTAGAAATGTTTTTAATTGGAGTAAGGGGAATTATGAGACTATCGGGCATTAAATTGGAAGCTTAAATTAAACAGATGACATCAGGGAAAATTGCGGACGAAATCTGACAAATATTTCGAGTATTTTTGTGTGGGGTTCTACGTAGCTACATTCCAATGAAACAGGGAAGATATGGTAGGGTACAGGGACAGTGGTGTGCCAAGGCAGTAATAAATCTAGTCTAGAAGAAAGGAAACAGCTTGCAAAGGGGTCAGAGAGCCAGGTAATGTTGGAGATCTGGTAGATTGTAAGGCTGACAGGCAGGAACTTAAGAGGGAAATTAGGAGAGCCAGAGCGGCCATGTGAAGTCTTGGCGGGTAGGATTAAGGAAAACCCCAAGGGGTTCTGCAAGTATGAAAAGTGCAAGAGGATAAGACGTGAAAGAATAGGACCTATCAAATGTGACAGTGGGAAACTGTGTCTGGGACCGGAGGGAACAGAGAAGGCACTTAATGAACACTTTGCTTCAATATTCACTATGGAAAAGGATCCTGGTGACAGTAGTGATAACATGCAGCAGACCGAAAAGATTGAGCATGCAGATGTTAAGAAACCGGATGTCGTGGAGCCTTTGGAATGCATCAAGTTAGATAAATCGCCGGGACCGGATGGCATGTACCCAAGGTTTCTCTGAGACGCGCTGGAGCAGATTGCTGAGCCTCTGGTGATGATCTTTCTATGATCAATGGGGACGGGAGAGGTTCCGGAGGATTGGAGGGTTGCGGATGTTGTTCTTTTATTCAATAAAGGGAGTAGAGATAGCCCAGGAAATATACACAGGTGAGTCGTACCGCAGTGATTGGAAAGTTGATGGAGAAGATCCTGAGAGGTAAGATTTATGAATATTTGGAGAGGATGATTAGGAGCAGTCAGCATGACTTGGTCAAGTGCAGGTTGTGTGTTAGGAGCCTGACTGAATTTTATGAGAATGTGAATAAACGTTGATGAAGGAAGAGCAGTAGATGTAGTGCATATGGGTTTCTGCAAGGGATTTGATGAGATACCCCATGCAAGGCTTGTTGAGAAAGTAAAGAAGCTTGGGATCCAATGGGTCATTGCTTTGTGGATCGAGAACGGGCTTGCCCACAGAAGGCCTAGTGTGGATGTAGACGGGTCACATTTTGCATGGAAGCCGGTCACCAGTGGTGTGACTCAGGAATCTGTTCTGGGACCCTTACTCGTCTTGATTTTTATAAATGACCTGGATGAGGATGTGGAGGGATAGTTAGTAAGTTTGCTGATGACACAAAGTTTGGAGGTTTTGTGGATAGTGTGGACGGCTGTCTGTGTTTGCAGCGGGACATTGATAGGATGCACAACTGGGCTGAGAAGTGGCAGATGGAGTTCAACCCAAATCAGTTTGAGGTGGTTCATTTTGGTAGGTCAAATTAGATGGCAGCATATAGTATTAATGGTAAGGCAGTGTGGAATATCAGAGTGATCTTGGGGTCCGAGTCCCTAGGACGCTCAAGAAACTGTGTTGGTTGATTCTGCGGTTAAGCTGGCCTTCATGAATCGTGGAAGTGAATTTAGGAGCCAAGAGGTAGTGTTGCAGTTTTATAGGACCATGCTGAGACCCACGTGGAGTTCTGTGCTCAGGTCTGGTCGCCTCAATATAGGAAGGAAGCGAGAGCCATAGAAACGGTGCAGAGGAAAGGAACAAGGATGTTTCCTGGACTGGGGAGCATGACTTATGAGAAGAGGTTGAGTGAACTTGGACTTTTCTCCTTGGCGCGAAGGGGTATGAGGTAGAGCTGACAGAGGTTTAAAAAGATAATGAGAGGCAATGATCGTGTGGATAGTAACAGGCTTTTCCCCAGGACTGAAATGTTTCCCACAAGATGACACAGGTTTAGGTTTCTGTGAAGAATGTTACATAGGAGATGTCACAGGTAAGTTTGTTTACTCAGAGAGTGGAGAGTGCGTGGGATTGGCTGCTGGCAACGGTGGTGGTGACGAATACGATAGGGTATTTTAAGAGGTTTTTAGATGGATACATGGAGCTCAGTAGACTAGAGGGCTATAGGCAAGGCTGCTAATTTCTGAGGTAGGGACATGTTCGGCATAGCCTTGTGGGCCAAAGGGCCTGCATTGTGCTGTAGGTTTTCTATGTTTCTATGTTTACCCAGATAGATTTCCGTCTATGGAACGAGCTGCTAGAGGAGGTGGTCTGTTCAGGGGCATTAGACACTTGGAGACTTGTTTTCATGAGGCGTGGAACCATCCAGAATGACCTGTCTGTGCAGGGATTGGCTGCTCGCCGGAACGCGAGGCGGTGGGAGGATCCTCAGACTCAGCAATGAGGGGTTCGTCTTTCGGAAAGTTCAGTTCTGCGTAGGTGGAGGTCAGGGGGAGAGAGATGGAGAATGTGTGTGTGGTGGCGAGACAAAGAGAGAGAGAGAGATACTCAGAGAGGGAGAGAGCGGTAAGGAATCAGGAGAGAGAGAGGGAGTGTGGAGGAGAAAGCAAGAAAGCATCAAAAGGGGAGAGGAAAGTGAGGCGGAGGTGACGGACAGGCTTAAGTGAGGGGCGTGAGCCGGTGAGACAGAGCAGCAGGAGAGAGAGAGAGAGAGAGAGAGAGAGAGAGAGAGAGAGAGAGAGAGAGAGAGAGAGAGAGAGAGAGAGAGAGAGAGAGAGAGAGAGAGAGAGAGAGAGAGAGAGAGAGAGAGAGAGAGAGAGAGAGAGATCGTTGGACAGACGATGGTGGCAATGGGCGGGGAAGGGAGGAAATAGGGGAGAGAGAAAGGGTAGTGACAGGGTAGAGAGAGGGAAGAGGAGTACTAGAGAAATTATGAGTGAAGGTGCAGAGACAGTGGTGAGAGAGAGAAAAAGTGGGGAGAGGGAGAAGAGACAACAAGCTGGACGGGGAAGAGACAAAGAGAGCGACAGAGGCAGAGTGGGAGCAGGGAAAAGAGAAGGGTTAAGATAGATGGGAGAGAGCGCGAGGGTGAAAGAGGGGAGTGGTGTATAGAGAAAAGGAGAGTGTGTGGAGTGGGGATGAGTGGAAAGTGGGGGTGTGCAGCGAGAGGGGATGGACGCGGAGATAGATTCAGAGAGATAACAGGGAGCCAGATGGTGTAGGAAGAGGAAAAGGGGGAGAGGGGTGGTGTGATAGTGGGGCTAGAGTAGAGCGCTTCAACAGTGAGAGAGAATGAAGGGGAGAATGGGCAGAAAGAATGCGATGACATTGAGGGGAGAGAACGGGTTGAGAGATGGAGGGAGGCAAGAGGGGGTAAGGTGAAAGTCGAGAGAGAAGCGGAATGGGGGTGAGAGAAAAAGTGGAGAGAGAGGATGAAAATGAAGGAGGGGTGAGAAGGGGAAAGAAGGAGAGGGTTATTGAGGTAGTAGAAGAAAGAGAGGAACAAGGAGAGGGTGGAAGAGGGAGACTGAGAAGGAGAGAGGGAATAGGTAATGGTGTAAGAAACAGTGGAGTTAGGTACAAATTTTATACAGCGCCCTTCCCACTGTCCTCTGCCCTTTTCAGTCCTCCCTCTCTGCCCATACCCACAGCGCTCCTTTCTCAATACAAACTGCTCAACACCCCTCCCCCGGTCCAACTTCCTCACCGCCCAGCCTATGACATTCTCTCTTCACTGACCTCTCCAACAGCACTCTCTATTCATCCTATTCCATAGCGCACGCTCTACACCGCCCCTCCCCTGCTGGGGACAGAACAGTGAACGTGATTGGTTAGTGGGTTCCCTCTGACTGATGGTTAGGTTCAATTGAGCTCCTTCCCTGAGATCTCCCGACAGTAACGAACACATCACCTCAATACAGTCAAACTGACAGAGATGAAACTGACCCCCACCTGTCCGGACCCGTGGAACAGAGAAGTTCCTGAGATTAATTTCCACGTAGATACATCAGGTTCAGCTGGGGACAGAACAGTGAGAGTCGGTGAGGCTCCCTCCACACGTCAGATCACACATACCCGGGATCAAACACAGAATGGAGTTCTCCCTCCTTTTTTTCTGAGCCACTCACAGTTGGAAGGAGACTGTGCATCCGTTTCTCCGAACTTCACATTTATGTAGGTCTTGCCCTCGTCTATCTTGTACAGGACTCTCTGCGTCTCTGAGCTGAAAACGACCGTTGTCGGAGGAAACCCGTGTTGAGAAGGCGGTCAAACCGACACCAGCAAACTCCAGGTGGACAGCTGATAAAGAGAGGAACCGAGAGCAGGGAGAGGAATTGCGGAGAGGACAGAGAATGCGGAAATGAGAGTTCATTGCTGAGAGAGATTAGAGTGGCGGGTGCTGGGATAATATTGACAGTGGGGAGAAAGAGAGGGAGGGGTGAGTGGGGATGATCAGGGATCAGCGGAGAAGAGTTGAGCGGGAGTGTACAGAAGGTCGATGGGGTGAGAGAAGGGGTAGTGTTTGGAGAGAAATGGACGGTAAGCGTGACAGAAATGGGGAAAATGAGTAGGGAGGAGGGATGTAGAGAACAGAGGGTGAGGAGTTTCGGCGCAAGATTGGGAAAGCGGGAGAAAAGAGGCGGTGAACGGGAGAAAGAGAGGGAGAGCGGGAGCCGGAAAGATAGAAGGCAGTGTGGAGGAGAGAGAAGGGGAGAGAGAGGGCTTCAGAGAGTGAAAAGAGAACCGTGGGAAGGGATGGAGGAGAGGAATATGAAGGATTGAGAGCGGAAGATAAACAGGGGGAGAAAAAGAAAAGGAATGGAAGGAAGAGGAAAATTATTGAGGGCAGGAGGGAATGTCGGAGGGATTTTTGTCACTCATAAATAACTTGTATTTCCCGGGAGATATGCATCCACCGCTGTTTCATGGTTTGGACGTTGGTCTGTTCCTGCTCATCGCCGGGGCTCCAGGATTTCTGTCCGCGAGAAGCCACGATCAGGTCAAAGCCCGAATGCGCACCGAAGTGAGTGAGTTCACACCGCCCTCCGAGGGAAGTAAACTCGGTGCATGCACAGGGTTTCCTCGCCTCCCGCATCCAGTGACTCTTCTTCTCCCTATCTCTCTCTCACTCTCTCTCTCTCTTTCTCTCGTTCTCCTTCTCCATACTTCCATCACTCTCCCCTTTCCCCACCATTTCTCTCTCTCCCTTTCTCTTCTACATTCCGCCCTTCATCGCATTAGGAGAAACTGGAGGCATTGTCCATCCATTCTCGTCTCAGCTCCCAGTGGGACAACTTCCCTGCTTCTATCTTATCTATCTCTTTTTTAGCTGTTTCTCTAAGATCTCCTCTCTTTCTTTGGATTCCAGTGAGTAGAGCGCCAGGCGACTCAATTTCCCCTCATATTCTCCCACTCGCTATCTCTGAAGTGAACCTAGTTAGCCTCTTCTGCACCTCCTCCAAGTCCAGTATATCATTTCTCAAGTAGGGAGACCAGAACTGCCCGCAGCAATCCAGGTGTGGCGCCACCAGGACCCTGTACAGTTCCATCATAACCTCCCTGTGTTTAGTTCAGCCCCTCTCATAATGATGGCCGAGATTTCATTTGCCTTCCTGACAGCCTGCTGCACCTGCAAAACAAACCTTTGTGATTCACGGACAGGAACTTGTAAGTCCCTCGGCACAGCAGCACGCTGCAATCTTCTACCATTTAAATAATAATCTGCTCTTCTGTATTTTTTCCTGCTGAAGTGGATGACATCCCGTTTACCAACATTGTATTCTTTCTGCCGGTCCCTCGGCTACTCAACCTTTCTCTATCTCTCTGCAGACTCTCAGTAGCTTCTGCACAAATCGCTTTTCCAGTCAATTTAGTATCATCAGCAAACTTAGGTACCCGACACTCGATACTATCTTCCAGACCGTTAATGCATATAGTGAACAGTTGTGTACCATCAGTCATCTTCGGGACACTATACTCGGACCTCTCTTCCAGATCGTAAATATATATCGTGAGCAGTTGAGGGACCAGAACCGACGCCTGCGGCTAACCGGGTGTATCGGCTCACATCCCGGTGTATCTCTATGTCACGGTGAGAGATATGTTGGGGTCACAGTTTGAGGTTTGACGGTGTTGCAGTGAGAGACGCGTCTGTGTCATTGTGTCTGGTGTATTGGTGTGACAGTGGAAACAAATGTCGATGTCACGATGAAGGGTGTGTCTGTGTCACGGGGAAGGACCTGTAGCGGTCAAGGTGGATGTGTCGGTATCGTAGTAAAGGTAGTGCTTTTTGTCGCGGTGGGGTCTGTGTGGGTGACTCTCTGAGGACTTGTCGTTGTCACGGTGAGTGATGAGTCTTTGTGACGGTGAGAGTTATATCGGTGTTTCGGTGGAGTGGCTTTTGTTGTCATGATAACAGATGAGTCTGGTTCAAAGAGGTGGACGTGTCTGTGTAACAGTGATGGATGTGTTCACGTCACGTTGCGTCACCTGTCGGTGCCATGGCGAGAGGCGTGTCAGTGTTACAGTGAATCGTTATTATATGAGGTTGTGTGTTGGCAGCAGGTTAAGGGATATGTCGGTATCATGTTGGGGGATGTGTTGGTGGGGGTTGTGTCGGTGTTACGGTGAGGTGTGAGTCATGGTCATGCTGAGTGACCGGTCAGTACCACAGTGAGGGGTGTGATGATATCACCGTGAAGGGTGTTTCTGGGAAATGTTGGGAATAATTCGCTGTTACAGAGGACATTTTTATTCCCTGCGGTTTGGTCGTTCAGAACGGTGTGTAACTCACCATGAATCCTCCATCAGATACCCGTGATAATGAGGGCCGCTGTTAAAACACAGATTAGCCATATGCTTGTGTCTGATCGGCCTCTCCTTGTAGGTCGTTCACTGTCCATACCGTCTGTGGAAAAAAATCGTTCCTTGTATCTGTCAATCCATCGTCATATTCCACGATCTACTCCTCCCCTATTGTTCCCATCCTCTGAGTTCAAATTACTATCTTCCGCTCATGCAGAGCAGTGAGTGTAAATCACAGAACAGAGCAGGCCCCTTGTACACCAGTATTACTTCATAGCAAATTTGTCTTCACAGACACAATGTTCCTCTCCTTCCAAAACGTGCTTATCCAAGAGTTTGTCAAAAAGCCTGTAAAACACCCCTATCAATTTGCCTCCACCGCCACCCCTGGCATCACATGCCTATCACCCACGCTCTCTGTGGTAACAAAACCTTGCGCCGCACGTCTCCTGAAAAGATACTCCCTCTCCCCATCCGCTCCATGGTATTAGACATTTCTCTCTCGAGGAGAAATGCACCGGTTGCCTGGTCTATCTCTGTTTCTCGTCATGATAGAGACCTGCATCAACACTCCCCTCAGTCTGAGAAACATATGAAATAATACATGAATGTAGATTACTGATACTCTGCACCCGCTTGCTATCTTTCGATCATCTACATGCTATCTGTGCTTTGTGCCGTGTGTGACCCTTGGTTTTGTGTTTGGCACCTTTGACCTGCAGTAACGGAGACTCGTTTGTTTGTATTCATGGGTATTCATGTACGGTTGAACTGTAATACAACTTGTATTGAATTGCAACCGTCTCTTCAGTACCGGTTGCACCTTCTTTGGAAGAGAACCCAAAGAAACAAATATCCGAAGCCCCTTTCACGACAGCTCGCCTCATCTTCCGCATCCTGCTTCCATTCTGACTCACAGGACCATGCTCGGTGCCAGAGATATGACCGGTGAGAATTTCCTCACAGGTCTTACCGGGAATCGCTGCTTTTTATTATGTACTCGCCCACCCGTGTGAGTGACATTTACCGGGCTCCTGCTCTCTGCTTGGAGACGACGGAACCATGTGTCTGTCTGCCTCAAACACAGAGGGAGGCTCACTCCATACCATCCTATCTACCCTCCCGGAGTCAGACACAGAGAGAGGCTCCCTCCCCAACGATCCATGACACAATTCCTTGATAAGACATGGAGTACAGTTCCTTTCTAATTGTCCTATCACTCACTCCGGGGGTCAGACACAGAGAAAACCTCTCTTCCCCATCCCAAAGCACACTCCCGGTGTCAGAGAAGAAATGAAGCTCCATACACACTACCTCATCGCACAAAACGGGAGTTAGATGTCGAGTGAAACTGCGACCACCCTGTCACATGACACACTGCCAGGGTTCAGCCACTAAAGGGAAGCTCCATCCACACCATCTCATATCATGCTCTTGTATTCAGATAGTTGGTGAAGCTCCCCTCCTTGGGCTCAATCGAGGCACTCGCTACGGGAGTCAGACAGATTGAAGCTCCCTTCCTCGCCTCTCACAAATCCTTCTGCGTCCCAGTCGTCTCGGAGTTTGTGTCTCTCTCGCTGTGTGTGTGTGTGTGTGTGTGTGTGTGTGTGTGTGTGTGTGTGTGTGTGTGTGTGTGTGTGTGTGTGTGTGCGTGTGTGTGTGTGTGTGTGCGTGTGTGTGAACCGATGAGTCGTGCAAGGCAGAGGACGGAATGGGAGGAATACAGGTCTATAACTCGATCAAAGCGGTGTCACAGTTAGACAGGATCGCAAAAAAAAGCTTTTGAGACATTGGCCTTCATACATCAAATTTCTGATTACAGGAGATGAAATGTTACTTTGAAATCGTCTAGGACATCGGTGAGGCCTAATTTGGAGTATTGTGTGCAGTTTTGGTCACCCACCTACCGGGAAGATGGAAAGCAGGTTGAAAGAGTACGGAGAAAATTTGCAAGGATATTGCTGGATCTGCTGGATCTGCCGGATCTGAGTGAAAAGGAAAGATTGAATCGGTTAGGGCTGGACACTTTAGGATGTAGAAGATTGAGAGGAGATTTGATAGAGGTATACAAAATTATGAGGGGTGTTTTTCAGGTAAACGCAAGTAGACGTTAACCACAGAGATTAGTTGCGACAACAACCACATTCACAGTTTTAAGGTCAGAGTTTGCTGGTCTGTAATAAAGCCCAAAGAACATTGTCATACATTGCGCATTCTTCATTTCCACCAACAATGCCTCACTTAGACGAGTTCTCTTGTCTGTCCTAAATGTGTACTGCAGTGACATTTTCTCAGGCCTGCTGTTGTCAACGCTCCTCCTTTAACTCTTTCCGCTTTCGCACGTCTGAAAATAAGGATCCCCGAAATAACGTGATGTCCTGTTAGCTGCTGCTCCACCCAATTCACAACGATGGCTACAAAGTTATAATTAAATGTATTGATTCATGCCCTGAGCTCAACTTCCTTTCTTTAAAGCGTCCCGCTGTAAGAGTTTTTGGGCTCTAAATTACCAAGTACATATTTGTCAGAACACAGCTTGTCCAAATCCCCACTTTCCAGATCCTTTCTGACCCAATGTAGAGTTGGCTTTGCTCCAGGTTAGAATCTAAACCCGATGGGCAGTCCCACACTTTTCCATAATCGCCGTAAAGCTAATGACTTTGTGACCACCAGATACAAACTGTGCCCATGCCTTGTTTCATTCCGTTGTAGGAGATCAATAATGCTCTCTCTCGTTGGGCTTTCTACGTACGGATTAAGGAATCTTCCCTGGACATTTTTGACAAACTCTACCCCACTGATCCTCTTGCAGTGTGCGACTCACAGTCAATAGGTGGAAAGCTAAAATCACCAGTATTCACAATCTTGTTTTCCTGCAACAGTCTAACATCTCTCGACATTTTTTGCTTATCCCAATCCATTGGACTGTCATATACATTGTCATAAATTTCTTATTCCACATTTCTTCCCATCAAACCTCACTTGGGCGAGTTCTGTTGTCTGTTCGTACAGTGCGCTGCGGTGACGTAATCTCTGCCAGGTAATGTCACCCCTCCTCCTTTAATTTTTCCGCTTCCTCACGTCTTAAAATAGGAAAACCCGAAAGATCGTGCTGTCCTGCCTGCTCCTCTTGCCACCAACTCTCAATAATGGCTACAATATCAGAATTCAATGTGTTGATTCATGCCCTGAACTCCCCATCCTTTATTTAAATCTTCCAGCATTGATCAGCTCAGGACACTAGTAGCATTATGCTAAACAGATGGATTGCAGCCGTTGAGGTCTTTGCAATATCTGTCTCCACATTGACTCCGCTCTCTGCTCTGGAACACTGAGACCCAGCCCCTGCAACTGGAGTTTAACAACTCCCTCTAAAACTCTCATGCCCAGCACTGCAAACCTTCCCGCCCGGATATTCGTTCCCCTACAGCTTAGGTGCCAACCGTCTTCTATCGCTTCTGACCAGATCCCACATTCCATGGAAAAGACACAATTATCACCAATTGTGAAGCCTTCACAGCTACACCTGCTTTTGAGACACGTGATAAACTGTATGTCCTTCCTCTGCCTGGCCTCACCGGGACGGGTAGAGGTCCTGTCCTTAAATTTAATCACTGAATCACTGACCTCCCTTTGTGTAACCTCCTTCACATACATACCGAAGCTATTTTTACCAGGACCTCCGGCGACTCACTCACACATTTAAGAATCATAGAGACGGAATGCTGTGCTGAGAGATGAGGAAGGAAGGGAATTGGTGACGGAGACGGGGTAACTTGCAAGGGAGATCGTGGTGTCAGAGGCTGGAGTAATGTTGCACAGTGAGTCCATAACGGAGATGAGGAATAGTGCTAGAGAGGTTGAGGTTGTCAGAGAAGAGGAGGGGTTTTGGTAAGGGAGGGAGTTATTCATACCTGGAGGTGTGTTCCCGTGCTACGGTGAACCGCGAAACTCTGCGTCAGTATCATTGAATGGTGAGTTCCTGTTACGGGGCAGGGCATGTCCGTTTGTCGGTGTCCCGATGAGGGGCGTATTCGTGTCACGGTGGGGTTTGTGTCGGTGACACCGAAACACTGTGAAGAGTCCTTCAGTGACTCTGTCACGGTGACTGTTGTTAGTCCCGTTCACAGCCTCTGCCCTTAGTGGTGGTTTTTCCTTGTGTTTGTTAATTGATCGTCAAATTCCCTGATGCGCCAAACACCCAGCTCTTCCCCTAGAGGACGATGAGTAACCCGAGATAATTTCTCAGGTAAGGACTAGTTCGAGAGAACTCTATGGGCCCAATGGCCTGTACTGTTCTGCAGGTTTTCTTGTTTATAACAATGAGTTAAAATCTCTCTCTCTGCTCTTTCTACTGAACCGAGAACGTATATCTCAGAAGAGAACAGACACGTCAGCTCATCAAGTCGTGATATCCCAATTAATCTGAAGCTCTTCTGGTGACTGAACGTCCGTTTCCGTCAATTCCCTGCACACCTACGTGCCTGTTCAAGAGCCTTTTATACGCCCCTGTGAATCTCTCTCCACAACCAGCGCTGGCAATCATAATTCACTCTCTGTGACTACAGAAACTTTCCGAACTCATCAACGCTTGAAATTACGTGCTCTCACCTTAATGAGTGTGCTCTGCAATTAGACATTTCCATCCTAGGGCTATAAATACCTGACGTCTGCTCTATCTGTGTCTCTCGTAATGATAATAACAACTGTCCACTGTTCCCTCAGACAGCCCCGCTCCAGAGAAAAGAAACAAAAAAAAAATAAATCCGACCTCTGCTCATCGATTTTGCTCTCTATTCTAAAATATCATGCTTCCGGGTGTTGGCCCCTGCCATCAGCTCATCTGCGTTCGTACACTGCTTCCTGTATTGAAAAGCAACCAGCTCAGAACATGTCCCAGCAGGATCAGCCTTTTGCTTTCAGACTTTGTTCGATAAACCACTCCACTGCATGCTATGCCTTTCTGGTGTTCATCCCCCTGCAATTTTGGTTTAACCAGCATCACTCCCCATTTTATTGGCAAACATTCCCGCTGGGATTTTAGTTCCATCCTAGTTCAGGGGCAAAGTCAGAGAATGGCTAATGCCTGAGGAAATGAAGGAGCTGCACGCCATTCAGGCGCTGTGGCGTGACCTCCATGCAGGAGGCTCTACCGCCCCCTAGTGATAGTTCAGCAGAAGACAAGCTTTGTTCCGGTCGATTGCAGATTTTGTTGGCATTCATTGTCCCCTGGGACTCATGTAGCTTCATATATCGGAGCCTATGGGCGCCTATGTGTGTGTGTGTGTGTGTGTGTGTGTGTGTGTGTGTGTGTGTGTGTGTGTGTGTGTGTGTGTGTGTGTGTGTGTGTGTGTGTGTGTGTACATATTGCAGAAATGTTTTTCCAGATATGCCACACGTGTTTCATTGCTCTCTATTTTTAAATATTATGTGAGCTTTGTGCCGTGTGCGGCTGTTGATGTGTGTTTTGCAGCTTGGTCCTGGGTGTAGTCATGGGTGTTCATGTAAGAGGGAATTACAATTAAGCCTAAATTGAATGGAAATGAAACCGTCTCGTCTGTGGAGGTCGGATATTCCTTGGAAGAGAGCCCAAAGATCCACATATCTGAGCCGCCGTTCCGACCCGAAGTCTTCAGCCCCATGTTAAATTGATTGTTCTTTCTGTTCCTGGACACGAATGTACATACAGAGCTTTGCAGAACCGCTGCCATCTTCCTACCCATATTACCTGTAAAGAGCACGTACCATCGAGCAATCTCGTTCAGTCAAGAGAACCGCTTTTCTGTTCCCGTAACACACATCCGAGTTCAGAAGTTTCTTCCCTTCCATCATGCCAGGCAGTACGCCGTTCCTTAGCTTTGAATTGTGTGTATGTCTGGGAGATTTTGCGTGTGGTTGTGTTCACATGTAGTTCAGGGAAGAGGACAGAAGTGGACAAGGAAGTGGGTGGTAAGTAGGGCGTGGTGCTGAGATAGCAGTCTCTGGGAGAAAGTTGTGTGGAATCAACAAAGTCTCAGAAGCGAAAGATCAATATCGGGTGGAGGGTCAGACGTCATCACTCCTTCATTCCCTCATTTCCTCGGACACAGTTGTAAGAATCGTCCTTCAGCTGGGTGAACCCTCCACGGCGTGAGGTCCCGATGGTGTACCTGGAAGGGCACTGAAAACCTTTGCCGGCAAACAGGCTGTAGTGCCTAAGAGGTCGGTGGCGATGAGCGCAAATACAAGGTTAGTATTCATTTCCCGGGATCAAAAACATAAAGCAAGGATGTAATTTTTAGGCGCTGCTGAGGCCATTGTGAGCAGTTTCGGCCTCTCACCTGATCCAGCCAGATATGGTTACATTGGAGAGAGCTGAAATGAGGTACACGGCACGGATATCAGCATCTCAGTAAATCTATCCGGGGCCCCACGCATTCATGCCAACACGAAGCTGTCATGCTCCCTTCTGAAGGACAAGCATCTAAATTTCAGCACGCCCCTTCCCGGGAGTGTGGTTATCTGGGGTTTTCCCTTCAAGACTGAAAATTACAATTATTGCCTGTCAGATTCCTTCATGGAATGTCTGCAGTTCAGGGGCTCGGACAGAGCACTCTGTGCTCAACCGTAAGAGATCCATATCGTGAACTGTGGTTTGTGATTTAAACTTTCAATTTCGTTCCTGCCATCTTGTTTATTTCGAATCTTAGCCTGCACCTGGGTTCACCACCACCTATAGCTTCCTCCCTACAGAAGGGATGACAAAGTTAGGAGCGCGTGTAGATTTAGATTCACATTGAATAATCGCTAATTTCTTCGGTTGATCAATGGAAGTATTCTGACTTGTCGCATCGCCGCCTGGTGTGGAGGCTGTAGCGTGTTCTGCACACAGCCGGCTACATCACGGCCACAACTCTCCCCACCATCTCGGGCATCATCAAGCTGCGACGACTCGAAAAGGTGGCATCCGTCACTGACGCGTCTCACCGCACGGGGCAATTTCCCTGATCATTACTCCCAGCGGGAAGAGGCACAGGAGCCTGAAATCTGAACGATTCAGGAACACCTTCTTCCCTACGTCAATGCAATGTCGATCACATGAACCCACCTGTACATTTTCGCTGAATTTATTTATTTATTTACTTACTTATGTACTTATTTGTTTGTTTGTTTATTTATTTATTCACTGTAATTTACATTAACTTTACATATATGTGCCGAACTGATCTCAGTCGGAGATATAAAAATCGGATCGTTATTCCGGTGGAATACATGCGACACGGACAGACAGGAACTTCGGCAACCCGACCTTCATCAGTCCGGGCACGGACACAGGAGACAGGACGTCACGTTGAAGTTGTACAGGGCGTCGGTGAGGCCGCGCTCGGAGTACGGTTTCCAGTCCTGGTCGCCCTGCTGTTCGAAAGATGGCACTGAGCTGGAAAGGGTTGGATGGAGATTTACAAGGATATTTCCCGTGCTCGCGGTGTGAACAGGCATGAACAGAGGTGGGGTAAGTCGGGGCATTTTTCCTTGGAGCGTAGGAGTGACGATGCAGAGCTGCAAAAACGACGGGGTGCACAGATAGGGTGGATGCGCACAGTCCCTAGGGTCGTGGAATCGAGAATCTGAGGACACAGGATTGTGCTGACAGGCAAGCGAGAGGAGGGAGATCGAGTTGATCAGATAGGGGAGACAGACGTAGGAGGGAGCAGAAAAGGAGAGGGCGAAAGACTGCCGGTGGGCGAATTGGTCATTGCGATTTGTCCCGTGATTAGGCCAGGATTAAATCGGGGGTTATTGCTGGCTCATTTTGCCTGAGGGGCACTTTAAATCGCATTGGGTCGGACAGGGTAGGAGATATGGAGAGAGAGTGCGATAGAGGAATAGGGGAGTAAAGAAGGGCCGAGGGGCAGATGGGGAATTGTCGGTGGGGTTGAGAGACAGGGGAGATAGCGGGGGTTGTCACATGATTGATAACTCCCGT
This sequence comes from Hypanus sabinus, assembly GCF_030144855.1. NCBI lineage: Eukaryota > Metazoa > Chordata > Chondrichthyes > Myliobatiformes > Dasyatidae > Hypanus > Hypanus sabinus. Next base: position 56,288 of record NW_026781418.1, on the reverse strand, counting down.
ATTGGATGTCGACAGAGATCCTGGATCTCCTCAGGAATATCCGGGTACACAGATGCAGCCGTCTCGCAGATGAAATGGTGTTCATTACGATTGCAAGGGGATCGCCCACTGGACGATTTACATTCAGTGCAATGGAGGTTCCCAGAGTGTGTCTTGTACAGGACATTGGAGGCCACTTTCCTGTCAAAAAGGGTTAAACAATCTCAACAAAAGCAAAATACATCCAGGAAACCACCACGAGAGTTTTTCACGGACTGTTCCCAATACACCGCTCTCTCACCGCGGCCCCGTGTCAGTCTCCAGACAGTTCCAACTACACCACTCTCTCTCCACAGCCCGGTGACCGTCTCCATACTAATCATACTCTCCCACTCTCTGCTTGGACCCGTGTCAGTCTCCAAACTAGTCCCACTGACCCTCTCCTTTACCAGAAACCTCTGTCAGTCTGCAATCAAAACGCACTGACACAGTCCAACAACACAGAGCCCTGTAAGTCCGAACCTCACCCGTCTTTACATTTTCCAATCCAGTATTTTCTATTTTGATGGCAGACAGCGTTGAAAAAAAAATTCTGTGAAAATAAAATTACAGTATTAATTCTTAGCAGGAGGTGTACTTTGCTTCTTACCCCAGGACTGTGTGATGTGACGGTGTGGAGGGAGATTCTCTCAGTGTCTGACCCCGGGAGTGTGTGATGGGACGGTGTGGAGGGAGATTCACTCTGTGTCTGACGCCGGGGGTGTGTGCTGGGACGGGTCGGTGGGAGATTCAGTAGGTGTCTGACCTCGGGAGTGTGAGATTGCTGTGGATAAATCTCCTCACGGTGTTACACGTACCTTTTTCTCTGTTGTATTTAATTGAAGAAGCCTCGATGTGTAGTTTGAACATTGTTTCGTCGCTCCACGGTAAGATGTTTCAAACGTGGATATGAAATAACACCGATCTTCATTTCTGACCCAATCCTTGTAACAAGTTTGCTCTGGAAATCAGGAAAAATTAACTGTGAATCTCCCTCACAGTGCCAATTCGCCCACTATAATTCAGACGCTGAATGTCGTCCTTCCACTATCCCACGCTGTACCATCACACACACGAGTGATCAGAGGCAGACCACTCCACAATCCATCAACACACTCTGTCAGTTCAGACACACAGCGAAACTCCCTCAGCATCAATCACAAATTCCCTGGATGAGATAGAAGATTGAAGTCCCTCCACACCATCGCAAACGACCGTGGTCAGGCGCAGACTGAGTTCCCTCCACTGCAGGGCGGAGATCCAAGGTGAGGTTCCCAACACACGTTCCCTTCACGCACTCCCGTGGTCAGACCCTCAGTCATGCTTCCTCCACACCGAGCCATCACCCACACCAGCGTTCAGACAAAGAGAGGCGCTCGCACCTCACAGTTCCATCACACACTCCCGTATCGGACATACAGTGCAGCCCCTTCCAATTTGTCCCAACACCCACACGGGGTCAGACACAGAGTGAATCTTCCTCCACACAGTCCCATCACACACTCCCGGGGTCAGACACAGAGTGAAGCTCCGTCTACACCGTCCCATCACACACTCCCGAGGTCAGACACAGAGTGAATCGCCCACCACACCGTCCCATCACTCACTCCCGGGGTCAGACACAGAGTGAATCTACCTCCACACCGTCCAATCACTCACTCCCGGGGTCAGACACAGAGTGAATCTCCCTCCAAACCGTCCCATCACACACTCCGGTGTCAGACACAGAGTGAATCTCCCAACACAGCGTCCCATCACTCACTCACGGGGTCAGACACAGAGTGAATCTCCCTCCACACCGTCCCATCACACACTCCGGTGTCAGACACAGAGTGAATCTCACTCCACACCGACCCATCACGCACTCCCGGGGTCAGACACAGAGTGAATCTCCCTCCACACCGTCCCTTCACTCACTCTCGGGGTCAGACACAGAGTGAATCTCCCTCCACACCGTCCCATCATACACTCCCAGGGTCAGACACAGAGTGAATCTCCCTCTACACCGTCCCATCACACACTCCCGGGGTCAGACACAGAGTGAATCTCCCAACACACCGTTCCATCACTCACTCCCGGGTTCAGACACAGAGTGAATCTCCCTCCACACCGTCCCATCACTCACTCCCGGGGTCAGACACAGAGTGAAACTCCATCCACACAGTCCCATCACACACTCCGGTGTCAGACACAGAGTGAATCTCACTCCACACCGACCCATCACGCACTCCCGGGGTCAGGCACAGAGTGAATCTCCCTCCACACCGTCCCATCACTCACTCACGGGGTCAGACACAGAGTGAATCTCCCTCCACACCGTCCCATCACACACTCCGGTGTCAGACACAGAGTGAATCTCACTACACACCGACCCATCACGCACTCCCTTGGTCAGACACAGAGTGAATCTCCCTCCACACCGTCCCATCACTCACTCCCGGGGTCAGAAACAGAGTGAATCTCCCTCCACACCGTCCCATCACTCACACCCGGGGTCAGACGCAGAGTGAATCTCCCTCCACACCGTCCCATCACACAGTCCGGTGTCAGACACAGAGTGAATCTCTCTCCACACCGACCCATCACGTACTCCCGGGGTTAGACACAGAGTGAATCTCCCTCCACACCGTCCCATCACACACTCCGGTGTCAGACACAGAGTGAATCTCACTCCAGACCGACCCATCACGCACTCCCGGGCTCAGACACAGAGTGAATCTCCCTCCACACCGTCCCATCACTCACTCTCGGAGTCAGACACAGAGTGAATCTCCCTCCACACCGTCCCATCACACACACCCGGGGTCAGACACAGAGTGAATCTCCCTCCACACCGTCCCATCACACACTCCCGGGGTCAGACACAGAGTGAATCTCCCTCCACACCGTCCCATCACTCACTCCCGGGGTCAGACACAGAGTGAAACTCCATCCACACAGTCCCATCACACACTCCGGTGTCAGACACAGAGTGAATCTCACTCCACACCGACCCATCACGCACTCCCGGGGTCAGGCACAGAGTGAATCTCCCTCCACACCGTCCCATCACTCACTCACGGGGTCAGACACAGAGTGAATTTCCCTCCTCACCGTCCCATCACTCACTCCCGGGGTCAGACACAGAGTGAATCTCCCTCCACACCGTCCCATCACACACTCCGGTGTCAGACACAGAGTGAATCTCCCTCCACACCGTCCCATCACTCACTCCCGGGGTCAGAAACAGAGTGAATCTCCCTCCACACCGTCCCATCACACACTCCCGGGGTCAGACACAGAGTGAATCTCCCTCCACACCGTCCCATCACACACTCCCGGGGTCAGACACAGAGTGAATCTCCCTCCACACCGTCCCATCGCACACACCCGGGGTGAGACACAGAGTGAATCTCACTCCACACCGTCCCATCGCACATTCCCGGGGTCAGACACAGAGTGAATCTCCCTCTACACCGTCCCATCACACACTCCTGGGTTCAGACACAGAGTGAATCTCCCTCTACACCGACCCATCACACACTCCCGGGGTCAGACACAGAGTGAATCTCCCTCCACACCGTCCCATCACACACTCCTGGGTTCAGACACAGAGTGAATCTCCCTCTACACCGACCCATCACACACTGCTGGAGTCAGATGCAGAATTGATCTTCCTACAGAGCAATCACTAATTCCCATGGTGAGACACAGGGTGAAACCTCCACACCCTCTCATCAGATACTCCCGGGGAGAGACACGGAGTGAAACTCTTTTAGTCATCGTCTCAATACGCATTGCCGTCATCAGCCACAAAGTGGTTTCTCCTCATCATCCCATTCTACTGTCCTGCGGTCAATCAAAGAGTGGTAATCCCTTCTCTGAGTCCCATCAGACACATGCCGTGGTTTAGACTCAGAGTTAAGCTCCCCCCAGATCACGCCATCACATACTCCCAGTGTCAACTCAGAGTGAAACTCCCTCCGCACTGTCCCATTACAAACACTTGTTGTCAGACCCCAGGTGTCGCTCCTTCCGCAAGATCACATCACGGATTCCCGAGCTCAGTCACGGAGTGCAGCTTCTCCTCTCTCTGAGGTGAGGGATAAGGGTTTTGTGTGTTAACTCACTTGTTCTGCTAGTCAAGAGTTGACAGATTTGAGCCTTGGTTTCATTCATCTCCTGATATCGTTCCCAAAGATTCTTGTAGTCCCGGTCGGAGGTGATCAGGGAGTGTCGAACCTGTGATACTGAGAATAGCAGTGAGTACAGAGTAACTGTTACGCTGAGTGGCGTGTCCTGGCGATGTCACACTGTAGGGCTTGTCGGCCAAACGGTGAGCGGCGTGTCCGTGTCACGCTCAATGTCCTGTCGGTGTCACGCTCAGTGCCTTGTCGGTGTCACACTGAGGGGCTTGTCGGCCAAACGGTGAGCGGCGTGTCGGTGTCACGCTCAATGTCCTGTCGGTGTCACGCTCAGTGTCTTGACGGTGTCACGCTGAGGGGCTTGTCGGCCAAACGGTGAGCGGCGTGTCGGTGTCACGCTCAATGTCCTGTCGGTGTCACGCTCAGTGTCTTGACGGTGTCACGCTGAGGGGCTTGTCGGCCAAACGGTGAGCGGCGTGTCGGTGTCACGCTCAGTATACTGTCGGTGTCACGCTCAGTGTCCTGTTGGTGTCACGCTGAGGGGCTTGTCGGCCAAACGGTGAGCGGCGTGTCGGTGTCACGCTCAGTGTACTGACGGTGTCACGCTCAGTGTCCTGTCGGTGTCACGCTGAGGGGCTTGTCGGCCAAACGGTTAGCGGCGTGTCGGTGTCACGCTCAGTGTTCTGTCGGTGTCACGCTGAGGGGCTTGTCGGCCAAAAGGTGAGCGGCGTGTCGGTGTCACGCTCAGTGTTCTGTCGGTGTCACGCTGAGGGGCTTGTCGGCAAAACGGTGAGCGGCGTGTCGGTGTCACGCTCAGTGTACTGTTGGTGTCACGCTCAGTGGTCTGTCGGTGTCAGCCTGAGGGGCTTGTCGGCCAAACGGTGAGCGGCGTGTCGGTGTCACGCTCAGTGGTCTGTCGGTGTCAGCCTGAGGGGCTTGTCGGCCAAACGGTGAGCGGCGTGTCGGTGTCACGCTCAGTGGTCTGTCGGTGTCAGCCTGAGGGGCTTGTCGGCCAAAAGGTGAGCGGCGTGTCGGTGTCACGCTCAGTGTCCTGTCGGTGTCACGCTCAGTGTCCTGTCGGTGTCACGCTCAGTGTCCTGTTGGTGTCACGCTCAGTGTTCTGTCGGTGTCACGCTGAGGGGCTTGTCGGCCAAACGGTGAGCGGCGTGTCGGTGTCACTCTCAGTGTCCTGTCTGTCTCACGCTGAGGGGCCTGTACGTGTCACGGTGAACGAGGTTTCGGTGTCACGTTGAGTAGCGTGTCGGTGTCACTGACAAAGGATGTTCGGACTGATAATGAGTGATTTGCCGGTATTGTTGTGATGGTTGTGTCAGAATCAATGTCAGGGGTGTCTCCTTTGTAAGGACAGGGCCTGGCTCTGTGCCGGTGTCACGGTAAGGGGTGTGATGAGGTCACAATGACAGGACTGGCGACGTAATGTTGAGGGACGTGTCGCTGTCACGATCTGCGGTTTGTTGGTGTCCCTGTATGGGGAGTAAACTTGAACAGGTATATGGACAGGAAAGGATTGGAGGGTTAAGGGCAGATTGCGAGCTACTGGGACTTGGTGAGAGTAAGCGTCGGCACGGACTAGAAGGGCCGAGATGGCCAGTTTTCGTGTTGTAATTGTTATATGGTTATATAAAGTTTCCCAATTTTCCAGTTTCCCATTGCTCTTGGCGACTTTATACGAACGAGCTTTTAGTTCGATGCCTTCTTTTATTTCCTCACTTATCTAAGGCTTGTTCTAGGCATCTTGACTGTTTTTGTTTTTAAATGTAATATACGTTTTTTTCACATCGTGAAAAATCTCTTTGACAATATTTTACTTCTCCTCCACGGTTCCTCCATAAAGCCCGTGTCCCCAGCCCACGTGAGCCAAATGCTCCCTCATCCCATTGTGGGTTCACTGTGAGGGAAGAGTCGGTATCGCGTTGTATGTAGGGTCGGGGTTACTGTGAGGTGTGTCTGTGTCACGGTGAGGGTTGTGTAGGTGACGTCCTTGTCAATGTCACTATGTGTGCTTTGTCGGAGTGTGTCGGTGTTACGGTGGAATCAGGTCTTGTCACGGGGAGGTTCGTGTAGTTCGTGTCGGGTCAGTAAACAGAGCAAGTTGCTGTCAATGTGAGGGGCGAATAGATGCCATCCTGATCGGTGTGTCAGTGTTACATTGACTCTCGTGTCGATATCACGCCGAGAGGTGTGACGTTGTCACGGTGTCGGGTGTGCGGTGTTACAGTCTGTGTCGTGTTGCTGTCACTGTGAGTGACGTGTCGCAGTCACTTTTCTGGGGTAGTCGGGTGTTGTGACTCTCACAATCAGCGGAGTGTCTGTGTCACGGGAGGGATGTTTAATTGTCACGGTAAGGCTCGAGTCGGTGTCACAGTGTGAGTGTTCTGTCGGTTCACGGTGTGAGACTACGGTCGTTGTCAATGCCGGGTACAATCGGTGTCACGAAAAAGTCCGTGTCTGTGTTACGGTGAGAGGCACGTCGATATTATAGCGAGGAGCGTGTCGGTATCACAGTAAGGGTGCTTGTAGGAGTTAATGTAAGTGGCGTTTCTGTGTTGCGGTTAGGGGTGTGTCGGTGTCACTGTAAAGGCAGTGTCGCTGCCGGTGACAGGCGTGCTTGTGTCGAACTTAGGGGCGCGTCAATGTCACGGTCAGGGGCTTATCAGTGTCTGTGGTATGGTGCGTGTCATATTTGTGTAACGGTAAGGTTTCCCAAAAACACTTTATTCCAAGCTTTTTGTTTAAGCTCTGACTCCACCCGGAGCCTGTCAGTCTCACCATAGATGGAGAGCCCGGCGACTATCACGATAAAGGCGGACGTCACGAGGCAGAGCAGGCAGGTCTTACGGTGCGATCCATTTCTGATGTTCTCCAGCGTCCCCTGTTTACGTGATCCTGTGGAGCGTGTGCATGAATTCAGCGTGACTCCTACTGTGACTGCCTCCCACCCAGCAGCCCCCCTCTCTCTTTCCACCACGATCATCCCTTCCCTCTCTCAATCTAATTTTAGCCGTCATCGCTTGGATTACAAATTCCTCAACCTGACAAAAACTGACAAATGTCTCACTGAATCCATGAAATGGGGAAAATGAAAGTTCGGTCGAGATTTACGAGGATGTTGCAAGGAGTCCACGGGCTGAGTTGCGGAGAAGGGACAGAGAGGTTGTGGCTCTATTCATTGGAGGGTGGTCACCACCTTACAGGGGTGTGAAAGACCACATGGGGCACAGGGAAGGTGAATGCGCACTGAAATCCCCTCTAGGACCTGAACACTTGCATATATGGCACGTAATCCCTTCACAATGACGTCATTCCTGTGAACTCTCACCTGCCCTTGCAGTCACTAAAATTTCTCCGGGTCCCGAGGCAACGGGAGGATCCTCATCTTCATCGATGAGGGGTTCGTCCCTCGGAAATTTCAGCTCTGAGTAGGTGGAGGTCAGGCCGTCTGGGAGACAGAGAGAGAGAGAGAGAGAGAGAGAGAGAGAGAGAGAGAACGTGAGAGGTAGGCAGAAATAAAAGGGGGAGTTATTGGTAAAGAATGGGGCAACGCGAGCAGAGAGAGTAGAAGAATGAGTTGGCAGAGAGAGGGCTGAGAGGCAGGGAGAGAAGCTGGGGGAAAGTATGAAGTGAGAGGAGAAAGAGGGACAGAGAGGGTTAAAGGGATAGATAGACGTTGGAGAGATGGAAACAGGGCAATGGACTGAAAACTGTTAGAGGAGAGAGAGCAGCGGAAAGAGGAGGGATGCGAGATTATGAGTGAAATGGGAGTCAGTGGGGTGAGAGAGATACCGAAAGAATGAGGGAGTGTAACAGTTAGAGGAGGATGAGTGTCAGTTATGAGGGAAGAGACACATGGAGCAAGAGAAAAATGGTGAGAGGCAGAGTTTAGGTTTCATTATTTTTTTAACGTTGTATTATTGTCGGCAAACTTTATTCATTTTTCACATTATGGATTCATGACTGTCTTGAGGGGATTAAAATGTTGTGTGAACTTCCGTACACTGAATGGTGTGTTTTTTTTTGTTTGTTTGTTTGTTTTGTGGCTGCTGGCAAGAGGAAAAACGTTCCAGTAACGCTGTCCTCCAGAGACAAAGGCTCAACTCCTGGCATGTCGTTCAGGGAGTCTGTACGTTCTACCCGTGACCCAGTGGGTTCCTCCCACAGTCCAAAGACGAAGCAGTCGGGACGTCCACCCGTCATTGTAAATTGTCCCGCCATTCGGCTCAGTCTAAATCGGGGATCTGCAGGGCAGCGACACCTGCAGGCCCGGATGAGTGCATTCTGCAGTGCAGTTCAATAAATAAATAAATAAATAAATAAATAAATAAATAACGCTAAATAAATATGTGGGGGAAAAGACGAATCTCGGTTTGCGATATGTGTATACAATCGGACCTCCCAGTGTTTGTGAATTGTTTACCACTCTACTTCCCGCTTTACAAACCCACCCAACTACGCATCATCTGCAAATATATCAACCCACCCATCTACATTTACATCCATATCATTTATATGATTTGTAGGCCACATATGATGACAGAATATATTATTAATGGTAAGACTCTTGGCAGAGTGGATGATCAGAGGGACCTTGGGGTCCTAGTCCAGAGGACACTCAAAGCAGCTGCGCAGGTTGACTCTGTGGTTAAGAAGGTATCCGGTGTATTGACCTTCATTAATCGAGGAATTTAATTTCGGAGCCGTGAGGTAATGTTACAGCTATTTGGGACCCTCGTTAGATCCCATTTGGAGTACTGTGCTCAGTTCTGTTCGTCTCACTACAGGGAGGATTTGGAAGTCATACAAAAGGTGCAAAGTGCTAAAAAAGGCACAAATGCCACCCAGCTGGAAGGAAGCGATAATCTCAGCTGTACCGAAAGAAGGCAAGGATAAAATGTAATGTAGGTCATTTAGAACCACATAACGATCAGACAGCTTTTATACAACAACACTAAACACAAGACGATATACGAAGGACACTTCACATTATGGATCACATACAAGAACTGAAATCGAAGCAAAAGTGATAAGTGTGGACGCTGAAAAGGCATTTGGCTCTGTTAATTGGAATTTCCTTCACAGAGTTTTACATAGATTTGTTTTCTATGAGACAATTACTAAAAATATACAGGCGCCATATGAAAACCTTACTGCGTGGGTTAAAATTGAATGCATATTTATCAAATAGTTTTGCCCTGGAAAGGAGCACGAGCCAGGGTTATGCATAGTTACCGCTAATCTTCGCGTTATATCTGGAACCATTAACTCAAAACTTCAGACAAAATGAAGATATCAGGGCATTACTATTAAAGGGACAGAGCATAAATTGGCTTGTTACTTGGATGACATTTTTATCTATCTCAGGCAACCAATGTACTCTTTACTTAAATTGATGCAATCCTTTGAACAATATGGTCAATTATCAGGATACACGTTCAACGTAGATAGAACACAATTACTTTCATATAACTATAGACCAACAAATAGAAAGCAGATAAGCAGATATCCCTGGGCATGGTAAACAGAGTCTTTCAAATATTTTGGCATCATTATGCCAAAAGGTTTGCAAGTTATCAGAATGCAATTACCAGCCTTTATATCTATCTATCTATCTATCTATCTATCTATCTATCTATCTATCTATCTATCTATCTATCTATCTATCTATCTATCTATCTATCTATCTATCGATATATATATAAGGAATAAATAACAAATTGGAACCTAGATCATTTTTAGTCTCAGTTCAAGAATTGAATCTATTAAAACGTGTGTTCTGCCTAGACTATTATATTTTTCCGACCCTACCAATAGAGATCAAGAAAAAATAAATTCAATGAATGGAACAAAATGTTATCAAGATATACTTGTCAAGGTTAAAAGCCTAGAGTCCATCTCATAACTTTGCAATTAGACAAGGAAAAGAGGGGAATGAGGCCTAATTTCTCTTAGAAATTATTATTTTGCAGCACAATTGAGAGCTGTGATATGTTGGTACAACCCATCATTTGACGCTCAATGGAAAAACATTGAGAAGTGAGTACATCCCATCCCCATACAGGCAAATGTAGTTGGCAACAACCTACAAAGGTACATAATTACGATTGATAACCCATTGGTGAGATGGACTCTGAAAATATGGAAATCTATTACAAAAGAATACAAACTAGAGGGAGATATTGCAGTTTTTAACATGGTGGGCATACGTCTCGGATTGTGAAGTGAATGATACATATTTTCACGCTAGTGGACCGTTCAATAGTTTGGAAACAAAGGGGTAGAAACAGTCTTTGAGCCCGATGAGACGTTCTTCCATGTTTTCTGTCAGATGGGAATGTGGGTTTTGGAATGACCAGGGTGGTCAGACCGGCCGTCCTTCATCAGACAGGATACGTAATTGAGGAGCTGGGAGGTCACGTTGCAGAGGAACATGGTGCCGGCGAGGCCGCACTTGTCGGACGGTGTTCAGTTTTGGTCACCCTGCACTGGGAAGAATACCAGTCGGCGGACAGAAATAACTGCAAGCTGCATACGAGTGAGTTCGAATGAATCAAGGACCGTGTAGACGATGATGGAGGAGATGCAGGCTGCCATTTTCTGAAAAGATTTTATTCTCCTCTTTGTGACTTAGTCGCATGGTTAATCAGAATTTTAAAGTGTGGGTGATGCCACAGGCAATCGGCTGAACAAGGGACCGTTTCCAAATTTGAAGTTATTTGTGAGGTGTAATTTGATTGACTATATCACGCAGAATAGTGAATGTTAGTCAGTGACCGGACTGCGTGAGAAAGCTGACTGAAAACATGGAGCCATAAATTGCGGAATTTGATTTGCTGGTCAGAGGACAATAAGCGTATGGTGGCTTGGAGCAGAGCCAATGAAAAGGCGTTAAAGGTGAGACCCGTGACGTATACCCAATGACAGTGTAATGCAATATATGAATCGGTAAGAAACGAGCATAAAAACAGACGAGTCAAATGTGTCGCCGGAGGTAATTCTGAAAGATATAACTGTCTCCAACATTACAAATTCAAAACGCGGCAATCCAAGGAAACAGTGTCCAGCAACAGAAAATCCTTTCGTAACTGGTATTATCTTTGATTCACTTTTACCACTCATGGAAGGTCTGGGTGACTTATCTGGTGTGGGCACAAAGTAGTTAGTGTTTGAACTCACGCTCTTGGCAGGTTAGACAATAGGAGGACCTTCCGGCAAATACAGAACTCCCTGTCCTCCCTGGTCATTATTCGGGCTGAGTCTTGTAACTAATTGGACAGGAAAGAGTTCAGAGGGACACTTACGGAGACGTTGTCTGGACTCGAGACACTGGATGACACGGAGAGGTCAGGCAAGTTGGGAGTTTATTCCTTGGGGCGCAGGAGTGACATTACTAAGGTGTACAGAACCAGGATGGGCGGATGGGCACCGGCAGAGTGAATGGACGCAATTATTTTCACTAGAATTGGAGAACCGAGGAACAGAGCGCACAGGCTCAAGATGAGAGGAGGAAGAGATTTATTTGGGGAGGCGAGTGGCAACCTTTTGTTGCCCAGATGCTGGTCCGTCTACGGAACGACCTACCAGTGGTAGTGGTCTATTCAAATGCATTATAAACCTGGGAACTTGGCTGCATGACTCGTGAAACCCGCCAGAATGACGTCATCACTGCGACCACTGACCTGTCTGTGCAGTGATTGGCTGCTCGCCGCGCACCGAGGCGATGGCAGGATCCTCATCCTCAACGATGAGGGGTTCGTCTTTCGGAAAGTTCAACTCTGAGTAGGTGGAAGTCGGATCTTCTGGGAGAGAAAGCGGGAGAAAGAGAGATCGTTAGCGAATTGGAAGAGAAAGGACAGAGTGATGGAACAGTAAGTGGGGAGGAGAGGCACCGAGAGAGGGATGAAAGGCAAGGAGAGAACGTGAGGGAGAGGGGATTGTGAGCGGCGGGAGCCGGGAAGACAGAACAAGACAGAGAGAACGTGAAGCTGATGGATATACATGCGATGGGGAATGGGAAGGGAAATGGAACAAAATAGGGGACAGAGAGTGGAGAGAGACAGGGGGTAGAGAGTGGTAGAGGGACATGAGTACCAGAGGTTTTATGAGTGAATGGGCAGTGAGAAGGGTGAGAGAGACAGAAAAAAAGATGGGTAGATGGAGGGCAGCGGGCAAGTAGGAGAGGGGGGAAGTACAAAGGAAACGAGCGGAAAGGGTGATAGGGGTACAAGAGAATGGTAAGAGAGACGGGAGAGAGCGTGAGGGAGAAAGATCGGAGCGTTGGATAAAGAATGGGAGAGTGCATGGTGCGGATCAGTGGAAAATGGAGGGGGCAGCGAGAAGGGATGAACAGGCAGATAGATTGACAGAGATGGCACAGAGCGAGAGGGTGAGAGGAAGCAGAGAGTACTCGTAGAAATTGGGAAAGGGACGCCGGGGAGGGGTAATAGAGGGGAGTGTGTAGAGCGTTTGGGCGATGAGAGAGTGAAGGGGAATGAAGGGGAGAGTGGGAGAAAGAGGAAGAAGAGGGAAAAAGAGGACAAGAGAAGTGGTTGAGAGACGGGGTTGGAAGCAAGTCGGAGTAAGGTGAGAGAAGGGGGAGAACAGGCAGCGAGTCGGGGTGAGAGAGTGAAGAGGGAGGAGGAAAGAGTGGGAGGGACGAGAGAGGGGGAAAAAACGCAGATAGTTGGAAAAAGAGAAGTGAGGGAAGGGGGGAAGAAGAAATGTGAGAGGGAGACAGAGATATAGAAGGGTCGGAGAAACAGTAGAGAGAGGGACAAGGAAGAGAGAAAGTGAATCGACTGTGGTAAGAGTGAGGTTAACATTTTGGACAGCGCCTTTCGCACTGTCGTCCATCTTCCCCAGTCCTCCTGCGGTGTTTCCTACTCCGCCGATCCCCACAACACTCCTTTCTCAATGCCCCTGCTCAACACTTATTCCACGGTATTAGCTCCAAACCGCACTGCCGATGACATTCTCTCTCCACTGACACCTCTCACAGCACTCTCTTTTCATCCTATTCCATAGCTTTCCCCTTATGACGCCTCTTTCCGGCGCTGCCTTCACGCCCCTTCCCTGAGCGCAGGCTCCTCACTAACCCTCCAACAGAGCACCCTCTTCATCGCCCCTCCCGTCCGTTCAGCTGGGGACAGAACAGTGAGTGTCAATAAGGCTCCCTGCACCCGTCCGATCAACGCACACGGTATCAAACACTGAATGAAGCTCTCTTCCCCGGTTTTACTGCCCCACTCACCGTTGGAAGGAGACTGTGGACCCGTTTCTCCGAACTTCACATTCACGTAGGTATTGCCCTCGTCCATTTCGTTCAGGGCTCTCTGCGTCTCTGAGCTGAAAACGACCGTTGTCAGAGGAAACCCGCGTTGAGAATGCGGCCAAACCGACACGAGCAAACACCAGATGGACAGCTGATAAAGAGAGGAACCGAGAGCAGCGGGAGGAAGTGCAGGCTGCCAGACAGATTGAGGATGTGGGAGAGGGTGGTTCAGAGATATTCAAATGGAGGGGGGAGAGTGCTGAGAGTGGGGAGAAAGGTGGAGGGGTGATTGGGAACCGATTGGCGCTCATCGGGGGACTGCAGTGGGCGGAAGTATACTGGGTGAGAGGAGCTGACAGAAGGGCGACTGTGGGGAGAGAGATGCGAATGAAGGGAATGTAAGCGTGAAGAAGAAGGTAAACGGGAGGAGGACGGAGAGAGATAGAGAAATAGAAGTTGACGAGATTTGGAGAGATTTCGGGAATAGAGGGAGAAATGATGAAATTGGTGAATTGGAGAACGACGAGAGGGAAGCGGTATGTGAGGAGCGGCGAGGAGCAGAGTGAGGGGGAAGGGAGCACTGCAGAGAGGGCAGAGAGATGCGTGAGGAGCGTTGGAGAGGAATGTAGTCAAAGGATGTAGAGAGGAAGACAAACAGGGAGTGAAAGAGAAATGGAGTGGAAAGAAGGGAGATGATATTGAGGGAAGGGGGTAATGGAGGAGGGATTTGTGTCACTCATACAGAGGTATTTTTTTTTTTTCCGGGAGATATTTATTCACCGTTGTTTCCTGGTTTGCGCGTCGGAGCTTCCTCTGCCGGGCCTTCAGACTTACTGTCTGCGAGAAAGCACGGACACAGAACAAACCCCACCGAGGTGAGTGAGTACTCCCCCTCCGTCTGAGGTAGATTTCACTCCTCGAAACTTCTTCCCTCCACAAAGTTTCCTCGCTTTCATCGCCCTGTGGCGCACTCTGTCTCTCTCTGTCTCTCTCTCTCTCTCTCTGTCTCTCTCTCTCTCTCTCTCTCTCTCTCTCTCTCTCTCTCTCTCTCTCTCTCTCTCTCCCCCTCCCTCTCTCTCTCGCTCTCTGTCGCTTTCTCTCTCTCTCTCTTCACCCTCTATGTCTCTCTCCACTCTCCTGCATTTCTCTTTCGTTCCACTCCAACAATTTCACACTTTCCACTTTCCCTCTCTCCCCATCTGCCCTACTTTCTTCCACGGCCCCAAAACCAATATCCCTGTCGCTTTGACCTGGAGATATCCTCACCCACCCACCCACCCACCGATTGCAACCCGACCACAGAACATCCTGCATATTCCCCGTCTCCTGCACTTGTCGGGGGCGGGTTTGGCGATGAGGTGCCATTTGGCCTGGGATGCACAGCCGCCTCTCACTTTTACATTCTCTTTCCCCTTCCTCTCTTCCAGTGGCCAATAACGCCACCTCCAACTACTTCTGCCTATCTCCCTCCCTCCCTTCACCCCGCTCCACACATCCACACTCAGATCCCCGTTTTCCGACGCCCCTTTCTCTTCCTTTAATCTCCCAATTTACGAAAGAAGCCTCCATTGCTTCATTGTGCAGAAAATTGTGCACAGATTCACCAGTCTCTGGGAAAAGCAGTTCCTCCTCATCTCCCTCCTAAATCAACTAGCCCGAAACTAGATGCTACGTCCCTTAGTTCTAGTCTCTGCCCTCTCCCGTGGAAACAACTTCCCTGCCTCTATTTTATCTACACCTATCATAATTTTATATGCTTCTCACAGATCTCCTTTATTCCTTCTGGATTCCAATGAGTGGAGCCCCAGGCGACTCAATCTTTCCTCATATTCTCACCCCCTTATATCTGAAATGAACTTGGCGACCCTCATCTGCACCACCTAACAATCCAGTATATCCTTCCTCAAGTAAGGCGACCAGAACTGCACACAATACTCCATGTCTGGCTTCACCAGGACCCTGTCGAATTGCATCTTAACATCCCTGTTCTTACTTTCAATCCCTCTATCAATGAACGCCAACATGTCATTTCCCTTCCTGACGGCCTGCTGCACCTGCAAACGAACCCTTTGTGATTCATACAGAGGAACATGAAAGTCC
Source organism: Hypanus sabinus (assembly GCF_030144855.1). Lineage (NCBI taxonomy): Eukaryota > Metazoa > Chordata > Chondrichthyes > Myliobatiformes > Dasyatidae > Hypanus > Hypanus sabinus. The sequence goes on along the minus strand of NW_026781418.1, from coordinate 40,760 downwards.
CTCTGCACAGCAGCATGCTGCAATCTTTTACCATTTAAACAATAATCTTCTCTTCCATTTTTCCTTCCAAAGTGGATGACAGTCGATTTACCAACATTGCACTCCATCTGCCGGACCCTCGACCAACTAAACTATCAATAATTCTGTGCACACTCTACGTGTCGAATACAGAATTTGCTTTCCTACACAATTCAGTATTATCAGCAAACTTAGATACATTGCACTTACTGCCGTCTTCCAGATCGTAAGTGTGTATCGTGAGCCACTCCTCCACCCATGCGAATCTCTTCGGCATCCATCATTCAGTGAGCCACTCTTCCACCCATGCGAATCTCTCCCGCATCCATCATTCAGTGAGCCACTCCTCCACCCATGCGAATCTCTCCCGTATCCATCATTCAGTGAGCCACTCCTCCACCCAGGCGAATCACTCCCGCATCCATCATTCAGTGAGCCACTCTTCCACCCATGCGAATCTCTCCCGCATCCATCATTCAGTGAGCCACTCCTCCACCCATGCGAATCTCTCCCGCATCCATCATTCAGTGAGCCACTCCTCCACCCATGCGAATCTCTCCCGCATCCATCATTCAGTGAGCCACTCCTCCACCCATGCGAATCTCTCCCGCATCCATCATTCAGTGAGCCACTCCTCCACCCATGCGAATCTCTCCCGCATCCATCATTCAGTGAGCCACTCCTCTACCCATGCGAATCTCTCCCGCATCCATCATTCAGTGAGCCACTCGTCCACCCATGCGAATCTCTCCCGTATCCATCATTCAGTGAGCCACTCCTCCACCCATGCGAATCTCTCCCGTATCCATCATTCAGTGAGCCACTCCTGCACACATGGGAATCTCTCCCGCATCCATCATTCAGTGAGCCACTCCTCCACCCATGCGAATCTCTCCCGCATCCATCATTCAGTGAGCCACTCCTCCACCCATGCGAATCTCTCCCGCATCCATCATTCAGTGAGCCACTCCTCCACCCATGGGAATCTCTCCCGCATCCATCATTCAGTGAGCTACTCCTCCACCCATGCGAATCTCTCCCGCATCCATCATTCAGTGAGCCACTCCTCCACCCATGCGAATCTCTCCCGCATCCATCATTCAGTGAGCCACTCCTCCACCCATGGGAATCTCTCCCGCATCCATCATTCAGTGAGCTACTCCTCCACCCATGCGAATCTCTCCCGCATCCATCATTCAGTGAGCCACTCCTCCACCCATGCGAATCTCTCCCGCATCCATCATTCAGTGATGTCTGCAACAACATACCTGCCAATCTGCAACTGCGCTGCGAGTTCATCTTCTTATTCCGCGAACCCTGTGCGTTCAAATATAATATAACACCTCCAGTCCTGCATTCATCCTCTCCGATTTTATCTGCTTTTTACTGTGCAACACATCCCACTGACTGACAAGTTCCTCAGACAAAAGCCTCTCCTCACTACACATTGCCTCTGTTTGTAAACCAGTAACCTCATCTTCAGCACTATCATCTGCCTTTTCTCCGGTTCTTCATTCATTGAAATATATTCAGTCCGGCAGACTATTGAGAACATGTTTATCCTTTCTATTGCTAACCGTGTCTCAGTTCTTACCAACATCACCCCGGAAGCCTCTCTAATCAGGCCTGCTGCATTTCCTGGATGTTAGCAGCCCAGAGGATCTACACTGGGCCCAACGCGTTGACCCGCTGCAATTCCTCTCTATCCACAGTCGGTCTAAGGCGGGTGAAAACTCATTTGTTCTCCACTGGACCTTTCCCCAACTGGACAATAGCAATACTTACGTCAGGCTGCGGTTTACTGACAACAGCTCAGCGCTCAGCACAGTCATTTCCTCAATTCTAATCAACAGGCTCCAGATCCTGCGGCCGGAAACCTTCTTCTGCAACAGAACGTTTGACTTCCTCTTCGGGAAACCTCAGTCAGTGTAGATCGGTCATAACCTTTCAGATCTGCAGGTGGTGTGAAGACAGATTAGGGAAATAGGCAAAGCGGTGGCAGATTGAGTACAACTTGTGGAAGTGAACGGTCACGTACTTTGGTTCAGGAAAAAAAAACTTGCAGATTTTCGAATGGGGAGAAATATCAAATAGCTACGGCGCAAAGTGAATTTGGGATCTTCGTCCTGGATGCCCTGATGGTTAAACTGCAGCTGGATTCGGTGGAGACGAAGGGAAATAGAATGATCGGACACATTTGCAGAGGACGGAAATATAATTTCGCTCGCACGACAGGCTGTAGTTTTAAGGTGCCTAGATGTAGGTACAAAGGAGATGACAGGGGTAAGCTAACTGTTCCCTTTTCAGTCATAGAGGTCACCTCTTCAGCAGTATCCCAAGTTGTTTACCTGCTGTTGTGGAGGATGGTCACACGAGTCCTCTGCACATGCTGCTTAACTGTTATCCCCCGTCTGGCTGTCACCCAGTTTGCTGTGTCCTGCACCTCTCAATATGTCCTATCTATCGCCCCTTCAGCCTCTAGAATAACTTGTTCCATTTCTGGTAGCATCTCAATAGATTTATACTGGGCATATCACATTTACACGCTGAAGGTTATCTCTCTCTACAGTGGAGCTACAGCGGGTGCAATCTAATGTGCTCTCCACTGGGCCTTGGACCTTCTGGACAACAGCGATACCTGCATCAGGCTGCGTTTTATTCACACCAGCCCAGAGTTCTGCACAATCATTTCCTCTGTTCTAATCATCAAGCTCCAAATCCGGAATGATTGCATCTCCCTCTACAACAGAATATTTGTTCTCCTCATCAGGAAACTGCAGTCAGTGGTGATCGGTCATAAGATTTCCGATTTAGAGTCGGTGTTGAAGTAGCAGAGAGGCGACAGAGGGGATCAACAATATCAGGAGAACGGGCAAAGGAGTAGCAAGTGGAATACAGTGCCGGGACGTTTGTGTGAAAAAGTGTAGACTATTTTCTAAATAGAGAGAAGATTCAACAATCCGCGGCGCAAAGGGATTTGGGAGTGCTTGTGCAGGCTTCCCTCAGGTAATTTGTCGATGGAGTCGGTGGTGAGGAAGGCAAATACAGTGGCAGCTTTCCTTTCCAGAGGACTGGAATATAAAAGCAATCATTACATCTTCAGCCTTTTTAAGAATCTAATCCAGGGTATTATGAGCGGTTTTGGTCACTTATGTAGGAAACGATGTGTTGATATTGAGGAGCGTTAAATGGGGGCTCACGAAAATGATTCCGGGATTGAAACGCTTATCACATTAGGATCATTTGTTGAATCTGGGACTGTACTCAACTGAAAGTAAGACGAATGAGGGGTGACCCCATTGAAACCGATCTAGTGTTGAATGTCCTCGATAGAGTGGGTGGGGAGAGAAGGCTTCCAATGGTGGTAAGACTAACCACAACGGGGACAGCCTCTCAACAAAGGGATGACAATTTAGAACGAAAATCGGGAGGAAGTTCATCAGCCAGAGAGGTGGGAATTTGGGGAATTATTAGCATTAGGCTGTTGTGGAGTCCAGATCACAGGGTATATTTAAGACATCGGTAGAAAGAGGAAAGAGGTTCTGCTGAGGGAATGTGAGCCGCTGGGGACTCAAAAAGCAGACATAAGAAAGATGTACCTCGGAGCTACTGCATCGGCCAAATAAAAATTGTCATATACAGAAGAATAGAGAGTTAAACACCTGGCTCAGGATTTGAGCTCATGGGATATGGGTACTAGTAATATGGAAGGAGGAGCTGCTGCAATGTGACGGGCTCCATCTGAAACGTGACTGGACCTGGATCCAAGCAAATCACATAACTAGAGCTGTGGACAGGAGTTTAAACTAAATAGAGGGAGGTGTGGTGTGGTCTTAGTAGATTGCAGATGTAGGGATAGAGTACAAGAGAAAAGAGTGGATAAAGATAAAGTAAAAACAAAAAATATAAACGATAATAATAAGAGTGGAGTGAAGTGAAGAAAATTAGTGATCTTGTAGTTAGGGTTCCTCTTGGAAACAGTGCTCTCAGTATGATTGAGGATCCTCAAAAATGGAGAGTGCAGCAGGTCGGTTTGAAGCCAGTGTATTATGCCGAAAAAATGGAGAAAACAATGGGATGGTGTGGACTGGGAACACGGGCAAACTGGTGGGACGGTTGAGCGTCCATGGAAGACTTGCCAAGAGAATTTTCATGGTGCTGAGCAGAAGTACATTCCGGTTGAAAGCATGGAGAGTAAAAGTTGTGAGAGCCAGCCGTGGATAACTGGAGAAATGAACGAAGGCATCAAACTAGAACGCTCGTGCACACAACGACACCAAGAGTGGTGGTAAACCAGAATATTGGGAAATGTTTACAAAGCAACAGAGAACGGCTAAACGAGCAATTAAGAAAGATAAGCTACACTATGAAAACCAATTAGCACAAAATATAAAAACGGGCAATAAAAGCTTTCTAATTATATAAAGCGAAAAGGCTGATGTGAACGCGCATCCAAGTTTCGGCACGTCCATTCCCCAGAGTGTGGTGAGCTGTCACTTTCCCTTTAAGACTCAGGCTGCCAATTTTTGCCTGCCACATTTCTTCTCAGGATGTCTGTAGTTAAAGGGATCCTCAACCCTTGGAGATCCCTTTCTAGTACCAGTGCTTGTGAATTCCTCTTTGGTTTTCCTCATTGTGTTCTTGTACATTTCGCATCTGAGTCTGAGTGTATTCTACACCTTGCTCTGCACTCACCTTCACCACCATCCATAGCACTCAGATACCGAAGGGATGACAACTTTAGGAGTCTGGGGATCTGTCGTCTCTCGCTGAAGATTCGGAAATTTCTCCAGAGGTACAGTGGAGAGGATCAGGATCTGTTATGGAGCCTGCAACTCAGAGGGTCGCAAAAGGCTGCAGAGGGATGTAGCCCCAACCAGCTCTATCATGGCGAACACTCCCCTCCAAGGCTGTGGGCTGAATTTGAGAGGATTGGGAGAGTTGAATTTAATCCTTTCTGGCATCACAATGTCCATCTCCCTCCATTCCCTGTACATCCACGCGCCTGTCAAAGAAGCACTTGAACACCTTTATCGATCTGTCTCACCCACAAACCCTGGCAGCGCATTCCAGTCACCCACGCTATCTGTGTAAACAAGACCATGCCCAGCACAGCTCCTATAAGCATACCCCCTCTCACCTTAAACTCAGCAGCATTTGAAATTTCTGCCCTAGGTGAGAAATGTACAGGTAATCTCGTCTGTCTATGTCTTTCGAAATGAGAAAGACCTGTATCTGCCCACCTCTCACACTACGCCGCTCCAGGAAAATTTATCGGTTGTCTGGCCTATCTGTGTCTCTCGTAATAATATAGAAATTAGACCCAAGAAAATGGTCATTTATTTTTTCTTCCTCATTACCAGCCATATGGCCGCACTTAGATGCGTTTTCATGTCTGTCGTGACTGAGCAGGGCGGTGACATTTTCTCTGTCTAGGACTTTCACCCTTCCTCCTTTAATTCCTTCCACTTTCTGATGTCTCACGTTGGAATTGAATTGAATTGAAATGCAGTAAAACTGTCCGGCCTGTAGATGTCGCCCCTTCCTTGAACGATCCCACTGCGATTTTCTGTTATTAGGTCACCTCTCCGACAGTATCCACAGTAATATAACTGTTGCTAAGGGTGTGAGATATCCGGTGGAAGGCGGTAGGTGTAGCAACAGACGTCATCTCTCCCTCATAGTCCCCACAATTGCCTGTGAACGCAGTAAAGGAGGCGAATATGTCGGCGACCGAGATGGGGATAGTTTTAGGGGATTGAGGAGGTAACCGAGACGTGGGAGGTGCCACAGGAAGATAGCTGATAAGGGAGACGGGACGTGTGCAAGGGAGGGAATAGGTCACGGAGACGTGTTATCCTGGAAGGGAAGGGGACTGACTGAAAGAGAATCGGATGTGTGAGGAGTGTGTGACAGAGACAGGGAGTATTGCAGGAGGAGAGTAGACGAAGACGTGTTTCCGGTTTAAGTGATGGGTGGGTCACGTGGACGGAGAGGGGCGTAGTGAATGTGGGCAGGGTAGGGACTGTGTCACGGAGAGGGGACAGTTTGTAAGGGAGGGACGGGTGAAGGAGACGGGAGTGGAGTACTAGAGGGATGGTGACGGGGACCAGTAGTAGTGTTAGAGAGGGAGTGTTTTACGGGTTCGGGGAGGGGATTTGTACAGGGTGGGTGATATGAGCGAGGAGGTTTCCTTGTTGCAGTGCAGGGTCTTTCAGTCTGTAGGTGGTCGCGATGAGAGGCGTGTTCGTATCACGACGAGGGTTCTGTCGGTGACACAGAAACACTGTAAGGGGTTTTTCAGTGTCCCTTTGAAGATGGCGTCGCTGTGTGAATTTTTCATGGCTTATGTCATCTGCCAATTGGTCGTTCCCTCTGATTGTCAATAAATCGTCGAGTTCCTTGTTCTACATAATCCTCTGTTGTCCCTACCTGATGAGCTCAAATCACTCTGCTCTTTCTACAGAGTAGAGAACGTGAATCACACAACAGAGCAGACCCTTCTGTCCAAGAGTTGTGATATACAACTAAAAATGTATTCCTTCGGCCGACACAACATCCGCCCACTCTATTCACTGCCAAAACTTGCCAAACTCATCTCCATTGAACATACTTCCTCTTACCTCAGTGCAGGTCCTCTGGAATTAGACATTTCCCCCGGGGGTAAAAAGATACAAGTTATAACCCTGAAAAAAAAACTTAACTCGAGGTTACATCTATCCTTTCCCGTAATTACCCTGCAGCATTACCATCACCAGATGCAAAGTGGTCCCCGACACAAACTTCTGTCCCCTGCCGTGTCCTATTCGATAGGATGAGATCACGTATTGCACTCTCTCATTGGAACTTTCTATCTACTGATTAAGGAACCATTCTTAACTGATTAAGAAAACTGTTCAATTTTTCTTTCACAGTGTGAGGCTCACAGTCAATACCAAGAATGTTAAACTCACCCGATGTCACAACCTGATGTCTCTTACAACAGATTCCGAATTCTTCACAGGTTTGTTCCACTAAATCCCCAGAATGTTTGGTGATTGATAATAAGCTCCATGAGCGAGTTCATATCTTTCTTATTCCACACTTCCACCTTTAAAGCCTCGCCTCAGCCTAAATTGTACATATATTAGCACGACTAAAACAGCGGTAAACAGGAAGTTTGAGCTGACAATCCTGCCCCTCCTACAACCAAGTCTTGCTGATGACTAAACTACCATGCTTCCAGTCGTTGGCCACTGCCCTGAGCTCATTTGCCTTTCGTACAATACTTCCTGCATTGAAACGTACGCAGCTCAGAACACGAGTTCCAACGGTCTCAACCTTTCAGTCTTTGCCTGAAGCCTTAACAACATCTGTCCTATCAATGACTCAACTATCTGTTCAAACATTCAGCTTATCACCCCCCTGCAACTTTAGCTTAAACAGCATAACAAGCCCTTTCTATATGGCAAACCTTCTCGCTGGGATATTACTTCCACTCCGCTTCAGGTGTAAACCGAGAGAGTTGCCAGATGGCGGAGAAAATGAAGTAGCTGCACAAGTTGGGGCGATGTAGAGCGGCCTCCAGGCGGGGCTCTGTTCTGACATTCCCCCCTCCCCCCGCCCAGTGTTCGTTCGGCAGAAGACAAGATCAGTTGTTGTAGTTTGTAGATTTCAGTGCCTGGGAACTCAAGCTGCTTCCATATACGCTCTCGCGCGCGCGTGCGTGTGTGTGCGTGTAAATACAGCGTGAAAAAATTTCACTGATATCCTACATATGTTCGCTGTCTTTCCATTTTATACATTTTACAAAATGCCGCGTGTGACAGTTGGTTTTCTGCTTTGCAACTTGGCCCTGGTGGTCATGTGTGATGGATTTGCAGATAAACTTGAATTGTTATGAATTGAAATGAAATAAAACCGTCTCGTCTGTAGAGGTCGCACCTTCCGAAGAAGAGAGATTTGTAACCAAATAATTGAAGACCTCGTTTCAACCCTAACCTTTTTGGCTGCATTTTAAACGTAATGTTCTTTCTATTTTTTGGCACACCTGCACATACATAAGTTTGGAGTACCAGCACCCTTTTCCTACCTATATAGTGGCGACGATAACGACTGCATACCATCTCGTTCTCGCCCGCAGTAACTTTTTTTCCTTTCACTTAACAAAGAAAACCCTATCGATATAGCTCACGATATTTCACACCGTGAGCCACCGAATCATAGTCAGTGCCAGAGACCTGACCGGTGAGACTTTCCCCTGCTTGGTCAGTTGCACCTCTCTCCTCCCGTCCAGAGGTATCCAAAGTGTTATTGAGCGTGTTGGCCGCAAGGGGTCTCTGCACTGGCTCTGGCTGTTTAACCCCTTTCACCTTCCTGTCTGTCACCCAGTTTCCTGTATCCTACACATTGGGTGTAAATACCTCTCTGTATGTTCTCCCTATTACCCCCTCAGCTTTCCGAATGATCCCAAGTTCATCCAGTTCCAGTTCCACCTCTGTAACGCAGTTTGCTAGAAGGTGCAGCTGGATGACCTTCTGACAGGTGAAGATGTCAGGGACTCTTGAGGTCTTCCTGCCTTCCCACATCTCGCAAAGGAGTATTCAACTCTCCTGCCAGACATTGCTACTGCTCTGACTTCGCGATTATAAAGAAACAAACATTAATTAAACTGATAACAAATCAACCAACAGTTCTGTGCCTTCTCTCACCCAAGAATCTCTACCTTGAAGATTCGAAGAGATAAACCCTCTGACTTCCACTCAAATCCAATTTTCCGCCACTCTTTCCCTCCAGTCCGGCTCATCTCTCTCTCTCTCTCACACACACACACACACACACACACACACACACACACACACACACACACACACATTCAAACAGGGAAAATCTCTGCACACTGTCCCACCCAACACTCCTGCGTTCAGACACAGACTGAAGCTCCCTCCGCACACTCATCATACAATCTCGGGGACGGAAACAGAGTGCATCTCCATACATTTCGTCATAACACAGACTTCCGGGGCCAGACGCTGAGTAAAGCTCCCTCCACACCGTCCCATTATATACTCTCGGGTTCAGACACAGTGCTGCTCCTTCCACACTGACAGATCACATATTTCCGGGATCAGGCACAGAGTGAAACTCCCTCCACACAGTCGCATCAAACACACCTGAAGTTAGACACTAGATGACGCTTTCTCCTGACCGTACGATCGCACACACCCGGATTCAGACATAAATTGAAGGTCACTCCCCCTGTGTCCCGTCAGAAACTCCGATGTTCCGAAGCTCCTTCCCTCTCACCAATCCCCAGAACTCCGCCGTTCCTGAAGTCTTGAATTGTGTGCCGGCTCGGAGAATATTCGTGTGTTTCTGTTCAGTGGATGTGCAGGGAGCAGGAGAGAATTACGTGATGGGGTGGTTTCGATGGAAGCAGGGACATGGTGGTGAGATATCAGTCCCTGGGAGGAAGACTTGTTGAACCAAACGATTGGCCTGTTCACACAGAACAGGGCGGAAGCTCAGAACGGAGAAATCGACATCCGGTGGAAAGGGGCTGGGTGGTGTCAAAACAGACGTCAGCTCCTCGCCTTTCTCCCCATTATTCCATATAAACAGAGAGAGCGAGGCGTGTAGAGGAGGGAAAGGGTTAAGGGAGCCTTGCAAAACCTGCAGGGGATAGAGCGGTTCAGGGAGACGGAGAGAGGAGTTGGGAAAGGAGGAGATTACGGAGACGGCACGGAGTGTAGGGGATGGAGGGGTGATTTGGACAGTGTTTATCGAAGAAGATGGCGGTGGCGGAAACGAGGAGGGCTGTCGGGGAACTCGTGGCTGACGGTGACAAGTACGGTTGTCTGGGAAGGAGGGTTGACGCCGAGCAGGAGACTGAAAACTCAATAAACCAGGAACACCATATTCCCCTTCGCCAGCATATTCTTCAACACACCAGCACCACCACCACATTTTTGCGGCATTTATTAGCTTTTTGCATTTGACATTAATTTTACATTTTTGCGCCCTACTAATTCTTCAAAAAAACAAAATTCAGGTGGTCTAAGTCACAGATAATAAAACAGACCGTGAATCCGGATGAAAAGATACGAGACAGGTGGACAGGACATTTGACACGCTGGCCTTCATCAGTCAGGACACTGAGTCCGGGAGTCGGAGGTCACGTTGCAGTTGCAGATGACGTCGGTTAGGCCGCACTTGGAGTAAGGAGTTCAGTTCTGCTTGCCTTGCTCCAAGAAAAATCTCAACGAACTGGAAAGATTGCAGAGGGAGATTTCCGAGGATGCGGCCGGGACAGGAGGGGCTGAGTTATGGAATGAGGTTGGGAATTCTGACACTTTTTTCGGTGACCTTACAGATTTGTACAAAAGCACGACGGACACATATAAGGCGAATGCGTGCACTCTATTCCCCCAAGACTGGGGTATCGAGAACATTACCGCACATGATTGAGATGAGAGTAGCTAAAGATAGAAGCGGGGAGCGAGTTGGTTTACATAAAACTGACACAGTGCGATGGGGAGAATGGGTAGAGACAGAGTAGAGAGGCGGGAGTAGAGGGGGATGGGAGAGAGACTTTAGATGGACGAGGGTAAAGAGAGGGCAAGATGGTGAGTAAGATTGCGATGGAAGATAAGAATAGGTTAAGGGTGAGGAGCAGTGGTACTGAAGGGGTAATCTGAGTGGTTAAGAAAAATTGGGGAGAAAGAAGATGTTATCTTTATATTCAAGTCGGTCCCACTGGTTGTTGACAGAGATCCTTTGTCATTTCATAAATATACGGATACAAATATTCGGACTTCTCACAGATGAAGCTTGCACGACCATGACTGCAATCTTTAACTTCAGTGTCATTTGTACATTTACCGCATTCGAAGTCTCCACCGTTCATCCGGAACACGACATTCGAAGCCACTTTCCTATCAAAGGGGGGTAAACAATTTCAACTCACCTCCAGCATTCACTCCCCAAAACCACTGATACCCTCCCTCGCGATTGACCTGTGGCACCCCATCATGTCCCACAACCCCATTGTCCCAGCACAGCCCTGTGTCAGTCTCCAGAATACTCCCACTGACCCACTCTCTCCCCGCAGCCCTGTGTCAGTCATTAAAATAATACTTTGCCCCACTCTCCAACCACAGCTCGGTGTCAGAGACCAGAATAATAACAGTACCAAACCTTCTCCTCACAGACCAGTGTCAGTCCCCAAAATATTCCCACAGCGCTAGTGTCTCCCAAGGCCCCATGTCAGTCCTCAAAATGCTCCCACTTCTATCGTGTCTCTCCACAGGCCTGTGTTTTCTGCCTAAGTACTCACACTCAGCACTCCCACCCCACAGATCGGTGTCAGTCCAAACTACACCCACTGCCTGACTCTCTCAGGCAGAAAGTGCCGGTCTCTGAAATAACCCCACTGCCCAACCCTCTTCTTAGAGACCTGTGTCAATCACCAAAACATCTCCCGCTTCCCATGCTCTCCCCACGGACGTGTCTCAGTCCCCAGAGTACTCTCACTGAACCATTCTCTCAGCTCAGATCTGTGTCTGTCCCCAAAGTACATCCCTCCCTCATTCTCTCCCCACAGACATGTGACAGGCCCCAAAGTGTTCCCACTGCCTCACACTCTCCCACAACGTGAGTCATTTCCCAAAAGAACTCCATAGCTCCACTCTCTTCCCACGGACGTGTCTCAGTCCCCAGAGTACTCACACTGAACCATTCTCTCCCCACAGATCTGTGTCTGTCCCCAAAGTACACCACTCCCTCATTCTCTCCCCACAGACATGCGGCAGGCCCTAAAGTGCTCCAACTGCCTCACTCTCTCCCACACCCTGGGCAGTTCACAAAAGATCTCCATAGCTCCACTCTCCCCCCACAGCCCCGTGCTAGTCACCAAAATAGTTGCACTTCCCACTCTCTGCTCAAGTTTCCGTGCAAGTCCCCATAATAATCCCACTGCCTAGCCTTCTCCCGAAAGATCTGTGTCAACCACCAAAAGACTCCCACATCGCTCTTTCTTCCTACAGCCCATGTCACTTCCCGCATTTGGAGAAGGAAGTGTGAGGATCAGAACGGGAGTGAGGCGGGAGCCATTTTGATTTTTTTCTTCTTCTCATCCGAGTTAAGAGAGGTGGGTCTGCGCAGGCGTGTGACGTTGGGCAGTTAAGTAGGGAAGATTTGGAAGGAACACCGCTTCAGACAGCGGGCAGCGTCGTTTTACGGGCAGCGGTGTGAGCCGGGAGCAGTGTGAATGTTTAACGGCTTTGCCTCAACGGGCTTAGGCGTAAACGAGCGCTGCAAGTTAGGCTCACGGTTTAATTTTCCTTGCTATTTGCAGAAAGGGGGGGATTATGAGAGTGAGGGCAGCCTGCTGTTCTCGGTGTTCGGATGCGGGAGGTCCCGGAGTCTCGTAGCCTCCTGTACGTGTACAGCTGTCTCAGCTGCGCTGAGCTGCAGCACCTACAGGATCGTGTTAGGGAACTCCATGACCTTCGTCTGGTCCCGGAGAGTAAGAAGATGATAGAGAGGAGTTACAGGCAGTTGGCCACACCAGGGACACTGGAGGCAGACAGGTGGGTCACCGTTAAGGGAGGAAAGGGAAAGAGTCCGGTACTAGAAAGAATCCCAGTGGCTGTACCCCTTAACAATAAGTACTCCAGTTTGAGTACTGTTGGGGTGGGCGGGATTGAAGCAAACTACCTGGGGGAAACGACAGTGGCCTTACCATTAGCTCCAAGAGTCCGGCCATGTAGTTCAGAAGGGTAGGCAAAGGAAGAGGACGGCTGTATTAACAGGGGGCTCGACAGTTAGAGGGTCAGTTAGGCGATTCTGTGGACGCAGTCAGGAGACCCAGATGGTAGTTTGCCTCCCTCGTGCCAGGGTCCGGGATGTTTCTGATCGCGACCAGGATATCCTGAATTGGGATAGTGAGTAACCAGAGGTCGTGGTACATAACGGTATCAATGACATAGGTAGGAAAAGTGAAATTGTCCTGAAAGGCGAAGATAGGGAGAAAGGAAGGGAGCTCAGAAGAAGGACCGCAAAGGCAGGAATCTCGGGAAAACTGCCTGTGCCACGCGACAGTGACAGTAGGGATGGAATGAGTTGAAGGATAATTACGTGGCTGAAGTATTGGAGCAGGGGGCAGTGATTCAATTTTCTGGAATATTGGGTCCTCTTTTGGGGCAGGCGTGACCTGTACAAAAAGGACGGGTTACAGTTGAATCCTAGGGGGGCAAATATCCTGGCCGGGAGGTTTGCCAAGGCTCCCGAATAGACTTTAAACAAGAATGGCTGGGGGTGGGAATCAATTTGCAGAATCTTGGAGAGAGGAGGTTAATTCACAAATGGAGAAAGCTAGTAGACAGTCTGTGGGGAGGATAAGCAGGTGATAGAGAAGGGGAGCGCACAGACCAAAGATGTAGGGGAGAAGGAAGTAACATATAATAAAGTTGTTTGTACTGTTAGGTATAAACAGAGAGGAAGAGGTGGAGAATTTCTTAAATGCATCTATTTTAATGCTAGCAGAATTGTAAAAAAGGTGGATGAGCTGACTGTATGGATTGATAACTGGAAATATGATGTTGTAGCAATTAGTGAAAAATGTTTGCAGGAGGGGTGTGAGTGACATCTAAATATTCGTGGATTTCGTTGCTTCTGGTGTGATTAAATCGGAGGGGCAAGAGGGGGAGGTGTGGCATTGCTTGTCAAAGCAAATATTACAGAGGTGGCAAGACCGGATAGACGAGGGTTCGTCTAGGGGACTAACTGTGTGGATTTGAGGAATGGGAATGGTGTAGTAACAATTACAGACCACCTAATGGTGAGCCAGAATTGGAGCAACAGATTTGTAAGGAGATAGTAGGTATTTGTAGTGATTGTGGGAGATTTTAATTTTCCACACATAGACTGGGAAGCCGATTCTGTTAAAGAGCTGGATGGTTTGGAGTTTGTAAAATGTGTGCTGGATATTTTTTTTCAAGAAATACACAGAGTTGCCAACTGGAGAAGAGGCAGTTTTGGATCTCCTGTTAGGAAATGAGATTGGTCTGGTGAAAGAGCTATGAATTGGGGATCACTTCGGGTCCAGTGATCACAATAGCATTAGTTTCAATATAATTATGGAGAAAGATAGAACTGGACCCAGAGTTGAGATTTTTTTTTTATTGGAGAAAGGCTAAATTTAAGGAGATGCGAATGGACTTAGATGGAGTGGATTGGGACGATCTGTTTTATGGGAAGATCAAAATAGAGAAATGGAGGCCAAGTTGAAAATTTGAGGGTGCAGAATGTTTTATGTTCCTGTTAGTTTGAAAGGAAAGTTTAAAATTTTGAGAGAGCCATGGTTTTCAAGGGATATTGGAAGCTTGATTCGGAAAAAGAGAGAGATCTACAATATATATATAGGCAGCATGGAGTAAATGAGGTGCTAGAAGAATATAAAGAATATAAAAAGAATCTTAAGAAACAAGTTAGTAAGCTAATAGAGTGTATGAGGATGCTTCGGCAAGAAGAGCTTGCTTCGGTGTTTCTGCAGTTACGTTTATAGCTAAAGGATAGTGAAGGATGAAGTTCGTCCCTTAGAGAATCAGTGTGGACAGCTATTTGTGGAGCCAAAAGAGATGGGGGAGATTTTGATCAATTTCTTTTCATCGTTATTGAATGAGGACAAGGATATTGAATTATAAAAATACGGAAAACAAGTAGGGTAGTTCTGGAAGCTATGATGATTAAAGAAGAGTAACTACTGGAGCTTTTAAAGAATACTAGAGGTGGATAAGTCGCCGGGTCCAGATAAGTTAGTGTAGAAATAGCAGGGACTTTGAGAAATATATTTCAAATGTCATTCGAAAACGGGGATGGTGCCGGAGGATTGGCGTATTGCTCATGTGGTTCCATAGTTTAAGTAGGAATCTAAACTAAACCTAGCAATTAACAGCGTGCAGGTTTGACGTCAGTGGTGGGTAAACTAATGGAAAGTAGTCTTCGAGATGGCATATATAATCCTCTGGATAGACAGGATCTGTTTAGAAGAAGTCAACATAGATTTGTGCTTGGAAGGTAATGTTTGACAAATCATTGAATTTTTTGAAGAGGTTACGAGGAAAGCTGAAGAGGGAAATCAGTGGAAATTGTCTACAAGGACTTCAGTAAGGCCTTTGTCAAGGTTCCACACGGAAGGTTAGTTAGGAAGGTTCAATCGTTAGGAATTAATATTGAAGTAGTAAAATGGATTCAATAGTGGCTGGATGGGAGACGCCAGAGAGCAGTGTTGGATAACTCTTTCTCACGTTGGAGTCTAGTGACTTGTGGTGTGCCTCAGGGATCTGTACTGGGTCCAATGTTGTTTGTCATATACATTAATGATCTGGATGATGGGGTGGTAAATTGGATTAATAAGTATGCAGATGATGCTAATTTGGTGCCGATGTAGAGAATTAAGTAGGCTTTCAAAGCTTGCAGAGTGATTTAGGCCAACAGAAGGCGTGTGCTGGAAGATGGCAGCTGAAGTTTATGCTGATAAGAGTGAGGTGCTACAGTTTGGTATGACACATCAAAATACGATATACATGGAAAATGTTAAGGCATTGAGGAATACAGTAGAACAGAATGATCTAGGAATAATGGTGCATAGTTCCCTGAAAGTGGAACCTCATGTGTATAGGATGGTGAAGAAAGCTTTTGTTGCGCTGGCCTTTATAAATCAGAGCGATGAGAAAAGTAGTTGGGATCTAATGTCAGAAATGTACAAGGCATTGGTGAGGCAACATTTGGAGTTTTGTGTACAGTTCTGTCCCCGAATTATAGGAAAGATGTCACCAAAATAGATGGAGTACAGAGGATATTTACTAGAATGTTACCTGTGTCTCAGCACCTAAATTACAGAGAAAGAGTGAACAAGTTAGGTCTTTATTCTCGGAACGTAGAAGGGTGAGAGGAGAATTGATAAAGGTATTTAAACTGATGAGGGGTTTGGGTAGAGTTGACGTAGGAAGGCATTTTCCATTGAGCGTATGAGAGATTCGAACAAGAGGACATGATTTGAGAGTTAACAGGCAAAACTTTAAGGGCAACACTTCTTTACTTAGAGAGTGGTAGCTGTGTGGAACGACCTTTCAGTAGAAGTGGTAGAGGCAGGTTTGATTCTGTAAGTTTAAAAAAATAGATAGGTTTTGGACAGGAATTGAATGGAGGGTTCTGAGCTGAGTGCAGGTAGGTAGAACTACATCCTGAAACAAATCCAATTGCCCATTCTCTCTCCGCAGAACTTTATTTGTCTCCAAAATGCCCCGATTTCCCAATCTCTCCCCACAGCCGTTGTCAGAGGCCACACTCATACCAAGACTCACTCCTTTTAGCAACTCGTGTCTGACCACAATCTAATACCACTGCACACAACCTTCCTGCAGCCTGTGCCAGTCCCCAAAATCAATCCACTGCCCACTCGCCTCTCGCAGCCTGTATCAATCCGACGACCCACTTTCATCTCAGAAACATGCACGATCCCAAATCTCACCCGTCTTTGCATTTTCCAATCCAGTATGGACTGTCTTGTTCGCTGACAGCTTTATAAATAAAGTTCTGTGAAATTAAATTGTTATCATTAAAGAATGAATTCGTGAAAAAAATTAAGGAGAATCCCTTTCTGTCTGACCCCTGGAGAGTTTGAAGAGATGGTATTGAAGGAGCTTAATTCTGTGTCTCACTACAGGAGAATATGATGCCACGGTGTGGAGGGAGCCTCCCTCTGTGTTTGAACCCGGGAGTGTGTAATGAGACCGTATGGAGGGAACTCTCTGTGTAGGACCTCGGGAGTATGTGATGTGACGGTGTGGAGGGAGCTTCACTCTGTGTCTGAACCCGGAAATGTGTGACGGGACGGTGTGAAGGAAATGCACTCTGTTTATGACACCGGGAGTGTGTCCTGGGACTAGAAGGAGGGAGCATCACTCTGTGACTGACACCGGAAGTGTGAGATCAAACGGTGTGGAGGGAGCTTCACTCTGGTGTGGATATATCTTCCGTCGATCTGACACGTACCTCTTCTTCTGCTGAATTTATTTCAAGAAGTTTAGAATGAGAGTCCGAACAATACTGCCTCGCTTTATCGTAGGGTAATTTAAACGTGGTGATAAAATAACAGCCGCCTTCATTTCTGATCCAGTACTGGGGACACTCTTGCTCTGGAAAAAGGAAGAAGGAACAGTGAATCTCACTGCGTACGGTCCATTACATCCTCTGTGAGTCAAACATGGAAAGAGGATCCCTCCTCACCGTCCCATCACACACACTTGGTCAAGTACAGAATGAAACTCACTCCTTACCCTTAACACACTCCCGGATCAGAGACAGAAAGAGGCTCACTCCTCACCGTCTCCTCAAACACTCCCGGGGATAGACACAGAGTGAATCTCCCTCCACACCATCCCATCACACACTCCCGGAGTCAGACACAGAGAGAATCTCCCTCCACACCGTCCCATCACACACTCCCGGGGTCAGACACAGAGTGACTCGCTCTCCACACCGTCCCATCACACACTCCCGAGGAGAGAATCGCAATGAAGCTACTTCGGCACCGTCCCATCACAGCCTCCGGTGTCAGTTTTACAGTGAAGGTCCCTGCAGACCATTCAATCACACACTTCCTGATTGGACAGACAGAAATTTGGGTTCCATCCACAACGTCACGTCACACACTCTCAGGGATAGATGATTAATGAAGCTATTGTCTGACGATCTCATTATAGAATCCCGGTGCCAAACACAGAGTGATTCTCCTAACACACTGTCCCATCACACAAGACCGGGGTCAGTCTCAGACTGAAGCTTTCTCTCCACCACACTATCACACACTCATTGGGTCAAACATGGAGGGAAGCTCATTGCCTGCTCTCCTATCACGAAGTCCTGCGTACAAACACAGTGTGACCCTCTCTCCACACTTCCCCAACACACTCCCCGTGGTCAGATAGGAAATGAAACACTCTCTGCACAATCCCGCCGCATACTCCCGTGGTCAGGCACAGTGTGATACTCCTTCTACCATGGAACATCAGATAACACAGAGGTCAGAGAACGGGCGATGTTCATAACACACCCTCCCGAAACCGTCCAATCGCACACTGCAGTTGTCAGGCACCGAGGGAAGCTGCCTCCACACCGTCTCATCACACATTCTCGCGCCTATCACAGTGTAAATCTCCCTCCTTACGGCCTCCTTACATCACACACCTCCTGGCGAGTCACAGAGTGAATCTCTCTTTCTCAACCGTCCCATCATGCTCAGCTGTGCTCACACACAAAGCGAAGTTCCGCCCCCGCTCTCCCATGGCACACTGACGGGTTCAGAGTCGCTCCACAACATCCAGTCACACAATCTGGTGATACATAGAATGAACGTCCCTCTGCCCTATCCCCTCACACAGTCCCGGAGTCAGACACAGACACTCTCTGTCTACGGTCCCATTATTCACTCCGGGAGTCATACACGGAGTGAAGCACCTTCCACACTGTCCCATCCCACGCACCCAGATTAAGACACTGAGTGATGTTCCCTCTGTTCCGTCCCATCCCTCACTCTGGTATTCAGACACAGACGGAAACAATCTTTCCACGATCCCATCACACACTCCCGGATTCAGACACATAGCGAAGCCCCCGCTGCACCGTCCCGTCGAACACTCCCGGATTCAGAGTGAAACGCTCTCTCCACGGTGCCAGAAAACACTTCAGGGGACAGACATCCTCCACGCAGCCACATCACACACTCACCGGGTCAAACACAGAGTGAATGATCCTCCACACCATCTCTTCACACACTCCCGATGTCAAGCACAGAGTGACGCTTCCTCTCTCCATGCCTGCCCTGTGATGAGGAGCGGGTGAACGAGGGGAATGATGCCTCACCTCTTCTGCTGGTCAATAATTCACAGATTTGAGCCTTGGTTTCGTTGACAGATCTGTACTTCGTTTCCATCTCAGTGAACTGCTGACGGAGATCGCTGTGCATTCGTTTACGATCGGATAGATTAGAGTTCCGGTGACATGTTTCGTTCGACTGACGAATCTGTGATACTGAAAGAGATGGTAAAGAATGTTAAGCGTTTACAGTGACACGTGAGTCAGCGTTACGCTACCGAACAGGTCACAGAGAGTGTTGTGTCAGTGTCACGGTGAAGGGTATCACAGTGAAGGATGTGCTGGTGGCACAGTGAGAGGCGTCGGCGCCACCTTGAGGCAGACAGCAGACGTATTTATTCCGAGGGAAATGAGAGGCGTGTCTGTGTCACGCTGAGGGGTATCTCAATGTTCCATTGAAGACTTTGTTCATGTTACAATGGGAGTCTGCATACATATCCTGTCGGTCAATCCGACTTGCTGTGAAGAACGTGTCGGTGTCACTCTGATAGGTGTCACAATGAAGTGCTTCTCGATGTCACGGCGTGAGAAATCTCAGAGTGAAGATCCTGGAGATGTCACAGCGGTTGGAGTACCTGTGTCATGGGCTGGGTTGTGCTGGTCTCAAAGAGAGGGGTGTTTCTCTGTCACGGTGAGGGGCATGTCATGGCGACGGTGGGTGTGACAGTGTCACGCTGAGGTATGCATGGACTTCACGGAGTGTACTAAGTAGATTCTGCTGTGAATTTCGGAGACGCTATCTCGGTGAGGTGTTTAACTTTGTCAGGGTGAGGTGTGGATAACTGCCTCAGTGAGCGGTGCATCGGTGTTATGTTGAGGGGCAATACCGTGTTGGTAAGGGGTGTTACAGTGAAGCGTGAGTCCTTGTCACGGTGCGGAGCTGGACGGGTCACGTTGAGGAGCTTATAGGAGTCACAGTGAGTGGTGTCTCAGTGTCACAGTAAAGGGGTGTCGGTGTCCCTGCGGTGTTTTATAAAAACAATTTATTTAGAACCTGCCTCCATTTGGAGCAAGTTCGGCTCACCATAGGTCGAGAGCCCGGCAACAGTCACGATAAAGGCGGATCTAACGAGGCGGAGCAGGCAGATCCTACGGTTTGATCTATTTCCCGTGTTCACTTTCAGTGTGTGGGTGAAATCAGCCGTGTCCCCCACTGGGACTCTCTTCCACCCAAAAGCCGCGGCCTCTCCTTCCACCACCAACACCCCTCCCTCTCTCAATCTCAGTTACATTGAGCATCATCGCTGAGAGTACAAACCCTTCACTTCCCAGGGCCGACAAGCGTCTCTCTGATTCCAGAGATTTTGTCACTCTCCCGAAAGTGATCGATTAAGTTGGAGCCATGGGCGTTTGACTGGGTCCCTCATTGGAGGCTTATCCAGAGGATTATGATACAGGGGATCCACGGGGAATTAGCCGTATGGATTCAGAGTTTATTATTTTTCAGCGTCACGGTGAGGTGGGAGTCGGTACCACGGTGTGGACGTGACGGTGTCACAGTGGGAGCTGTGTCCCTGTCCAGGTGAGGGTAGTGTCAGTTTCACAGTGAGGGGCGTGTCAGTGTCACATTGAGGTACGGGTCTGTGCCACGGCTTGGAAGGTGTCGGTATCCATGTGAGGTACGTTGGTGACACGTTTAGCGGCGTGTCCGTGTCATTGTGAGGTTTTACAGTCACTTTTCATTCCACACTGTTAGTTTACGGTTTGACTCCAATCGGAGTCCGTTCGACTCACCATGGATCGACAGCCCGACCACTGTCACGATGAGGAAAAACGTAACTAGGCAGAGTAGGCAGATCTTACGGTCCGGACTATTTCCGATGTTCTCGTTCGGCTCCTGTTTATGCGGACCTGTGGAGAGACCATTAAGATAAACAGAAGGAGAAGATGGTGAGAGTGGGAGGGGAGCGATGGGGGCATATGTGAGAGAATGGGGAAGAGGAAACGGGAAGAGAAATTAAAGAGGGAAAGGCCGCGTGAGAAGAGGAAGCGATATTAGGAGTGACTCCGGAGTGGGATGTGTGAGAGAGACAGCGAAAGAGTGGGGGAGCGAGGGGAAGTGAGGGGAGAATAAGTGGGAGAGTGACGGGGAAGAGACAAAGGGAGGTAGAGAGAGGGGTTGAGAAAGAGTAGAAAGGGAGTGTGTCGCGGGTTTATTATTATTCTTAGCTGTCGGCCGACCATGTTGTTCAGGACGCATGTCGTCTGATGCAAGGCATCTCACAATTTGGAATGAAACCGTCAATCCAAACTACACATCTACAGTTTCATCCAGATCGTTTATATACATCACAGACAGGAGAGATCCCACCCACTTCCATAGATAGAGGTCACTTCATTGGAGTAGAACAAGGTTACTCAATCACAGAATGCAGAATAAAGAATCAAAGTTACAGAGAAATTGCAGTGCAGACTTACTATAAGGTTCAAGAGCCACGAAGAGGAAGATTTGATGTCAAGAGCACATCTTATCGTATTAGGGGTCCGTTCAGTAGTTTGATTATTGTAGTGTAGAAGCTTTCTTTGAGTCTCCTGATACATGCTTTCCCATTTTCCCTCCGATGGGAAGGTGCAGAAGACAGAATTTCCTGGTACCTTTCATGACGCTGGGTGTTTTATCGAAAGAGCAGTATGCGTAGAAAGAGTTCATGGAGGGGAAGCTGGTTCCGGAGCTGGGCTCAGCTCTTTCCACAATGCTCTGCAGTTTCTTGCGGTCATGGACGGAGCAGTGTTTAGACTTTAGTGAGGAGCCCGGGCTTTTCATGAGAACAAGGCAGTAGACGTTTTGAACAGGGAAGAAAATACATCATTTATTTTTTTTCCACTTGGGAGACTACTCTGTGTGGTGGTGAGGCAACCAGGGGAAGTTGACTGACTGATATGTCCGGATTGATAGACATAATGGACGCTTGACATGTCCCGTCTCAACATCCCAGATGGTAGATCACTGTGGAAGATGCGAGAGAGGAACGTAGGGAGAGAGAGAGAAGGAATGGAGCGGAGTGAGTGGCCGGGAGAGGGAATGATAGAAGAGAGAAGGGCGAAGGAGATAACAGGTGCCGTGAGACCCAGGTAGATCTGTCGGGCTGATTTGACTGGGGAGGACAGAGCAGTAATTGGGAGTAGCTGTACTATATAGAGGCTTGTCCAAGGCGATTCACAAGGTCTCAGATGGTAGACTGGTCTGGAAATGGTCTGGAACCCATGGAGATCTGTCGGACTAATTTGATGGCAGAGGACAGAGGTCGTGGTGCTGGATGTAATGTACATAGATTTTAACAAGGCCCCGGATGGTATACCGTTCTAGGAGCTGCAGTGAGGGATGGCTGATTAGGTATACAATTCGTTAGGCGGTAGGAGACAAGTTTAAGGCTGAAGCTCGTTTCTCAGACTGGAGGCCCGTCACCAGCGTTGTTCACCGGGGGATCGGTGGTGGCTCCAATGAACTTTCTCAACTATATCGACCATTTATAACAGTTTATACAATACACGGTAGGTGAGCTTGCAGACGACATGAACGTAGAAGGCATTTTAAACAGTGAAGAAAGTTATCTCTCACAGTGGGATCTCGATTAGCCGGGGAAGTCGTCCGAGCAGAAGCACGATTTGTTTATTTTGAGCTGTCGTATTTCAGGAGTACAAACAACAGGGTAGGACTTACACGGCCAACGGGAGGAAACTTGGGAAATATTCTAGAATGTAGGGACCCATGGCTACAACTACACAGTTAGAAACATGAAACATTACAGCACTGAAACAGGCCTTCTGGTCCTTATTCGCTGTGCCGAACTATATTTCTCCCTGGTTCCTCAGACGGGCAACTGGACCATATCGCTCCCTACACCTCTCACCCAAGTACCTGTCCAAGTTTTCCTTGAATTTTAAAAGTGAGCACTTATTTACTGCTTCATCTGGCAGCTCATTCCGCACTCCCAACTCTCTCTGTGAGAAGAAGCCCCGCTAATGTTCCGTTTAAAATTTCACCCTTCACCCTGAACACATGTCCTGTGTTTTTTTCTCTCTCCCCGGCCTCAGTGGGAAAAAAGCCTGCTTGCACTCTCTCTATCTGTTCCCATCATAATTTTATATACCTCTATCAAGTCTCCCCTCATTCTTCTCCGCTCAAGGGAATAAACTCCCAACCTATTCAACCTTTCTCTGTAGCTCTGTTTCTCAAGTCCCGGAAACATCCTTGTAAACCTTCTCTGCACTCTTTCAACATTTTTAATATCCTTTCTGTAATGCGGTGACAACAACTGCGCGCAATACTCCGAATTCGGCCTCACCAATGCCTTATTCAACCTCACCATAACATTACAACACTAGTAAACAATACTTTGATTTAGAAAAGCCAACGTACCAAAATCTTTCTTTACTCCCTTATCTACCTGCGACGTAACTTTTATATAATTTTCTATCTGCATTCCTAGCCCCCTTTGTTGTACTGCACTCTTGAGTCCCCAGTCATTTACCTTGTAATTACCTTCCGAAGTAAATATCTTACACATGTCTGTATTAAACTCCATCTGCCATTTTTCAGCCCATTTTTCAGGCTGGTCCGATTCCTCTGTAAGCTTTGAAAACCTTCCTCACTGTCCACTAGAAATTCAAGCTGTGTATCATCAGCAAATTTGCTGATCCAATTTACCACATTATTATCCAGATCTTTGATATAGATGAAAAATAACAATGGAACCAACACTGACCCCTGTTGCACGCTACAAGTCACCGGCCTCCATTCAGAGTAGCAATCCTCCACTACCACTCTCTAGCTTCTCCCATTGAGTCAATGTCTAATCCAAATTGCTAACTCACCATTTATACCTAGCGACTGAATCTTCCGAACTCTCCTCCCACACAGGATCTCGTTAAAGGTCTCACTGAAGTCCATGTAGACAACATCCGCTGCCTTCCCTTCAAACACTTTCCCTGTAACCTCCTTGGAATACCCCAATAAATTTGTTAAACATGAGCTACCACGCACAAAGCCGCGTTGATTCTCCCTCATAAGTCCCTGTCTATCGAAGTACTTGTAGATCCAAACTCTTAGTACGCCTTAAAATAATTTCCCTAGTACCGACTTCTAATCTACCGGCTATTAATTTCCCGGATTAATTTTAGAGCCTTTTTTAAACAACGGGACATCCTGAGCTATCCGTCAATCCTCCGGCACCTCACCAGTAGAAACCGGCATTTTAAATCTATCTGCATGGACTCCTGTAAATTCAACACTAGACTCCTTCATGATCCGAGGGGATACCCTGTCAGGTCCTGGGTATTTACTACTCTGATTCGCCTCAAGATAGCAAGCACCTCGTCCTCTTTAATATGTCTCCAGAACTTCACAACATGTTTGCCTTATTTCCATTGACTCTATGCAGGTTCCCATAGTAAATACAGGCGCAAAAAAGCCATTTCAGATATCTCCCATTGCTATTGGTTCCATCCATAGCCGATCACTCCGATCTTCAAGATGACCAAATTTATCTCTTACTATCCTATTGCTCTTAATATACCTGTAGAAGCTCATTGGATGTTCTTTCACCTTGACGGCCAAAGCTACCTCATATCTTCTTTTAGCCCTCCTGAATTATTTCTTAAGTATTGTTGCACTTTTTATATTTCTCAAACACCTTACTTTGGTACTCTGTTTCCTACACATGTCATACAACTCTCTCCTCTTCTTTATCAGTGTTCCAGTATTCCTTGAGAAACAAGATTCTTTAGTCTTATTCACTTTGGGTTTAATCCTGACAGGAACATACAATCTCAGCACTCACCAAATTTCTCCTTTGAAAGCCTCCCACCTACCACTCACATCCTTGTTCGAGAACAACCTGTCCCAATACACGCTTTTTATACACTTTATCATTACTTCAAATTTGGCCTTTTTCAATTTAGAACCTCAACCCGAGGACCAGATCTATCTTTATCCATGATGAAGTCAAGATCATGTTCATAGTATCAGGATTAGATGATCAGCCATTATCTCAAAATGGCGGTGCAGGATCGAAGGGTCTACTTCTGCTCCTATTGTCGATTGTGGATTGAAGTCGAATCTAATGGTGTTATGACCACTGGAACCAAAGTGTTCCCCCACACACACATCCATAACCTGTCCTAACTCGTTTCCTAATAGGAGAGCCAATATTGCATTTTCTCTACTCGGTAACTCTATATATTGATTCAGTAAACTTTCCTGAACACATTTTTCAAATTCTAACCCGTCTGGACCATTAGCAGCATGGGAGTCACAATCAATACGTGGAAAACTGAAATTGGCTACTATTACAACTTCATGTTTCCTGCAGTTGTCTTCTATCTCTATGCAGATTTGCTCCTCCAATTCCCGCTGACTATTGGGTGGTCTATAATACAAACCCATTAATGTTGTCTTACTTTTCAGTTTTCTCAGCTCCACACATATAGCCTCGTAGACAAGCCCTGTAATCTGTCCTGCCTGAGCACTGCTTTAACATTTTCCCTGACTTGCAATGCCACCTCCCTCTGCCTCTAACACGTCTGAAACATCGGAACCCTGGAGCATTAAGCTGCCAGTCCTGCCCCTCCTGTAGCCAAGCTTCGCTATAGGCTACAGTGTCATGATTCCACGTGTCAATCCACGTCCTCAGCTCGTCTGCCTTCCCCACAATACTCCTGACATTGAAATAGACAGATTTCGGAAGATCTTTACCACCGAACGCAACCCTTCTATTTGTTACTTTACATGAAAATTTAACATCACTTATTTCCACCACCGCTCCACGATCTGCTCTAGCACTCTGGTTCCCATCCCCCTGCAAATGGAGTTTAAACACTCCCCTTCCCGCCAATAGCACTAAAGCACCTCCCTCCAAGGATATTGGTTCCCCTGCAGTTCAGGATTAATCCGTCTCTCTTATACGTATCCCACCTGCCCCAGAAGAGTTTCCAATGATCCGGACATCTAAAACCATGCCCCCTACAACAGTTCCTCAGCCACGTATTCATCCTCCAGTGCATCCTGTTTCTACCCTCACTGGCACTTGGCACAGGTAGCAATCCAAATTTTACTACCCTCCAGGTCCTGCTTTTTACATTCGTACGAAGCTCTCTGTGCACACTCTTCAGGACATCCTCACTCTTTCTTCCTACGTCATTGGTACCGATGTGAACCATGGCATCTGGCTGCTCATCCTCCCATTTCAGAATGCCGTGCGCTCGATCAGAGAAATCCCTAACCCTGGCACCTGCGAGGTAACAAACCATCCGAGAGTCTCTGTCGTGTCCACAGAACCTCCTGACTGTACCTGTAACTATTGAGTCCCCTATCTCCACCGCTCTCCTCTTCTTCCCCTCTCCCTCCGGACTGCAGAACATGACTCAGTGGCAGAGATCCGGCTTCCGCAGCTCGACCCAGGTAAGTGATCCTCCCAACAGTATCCAAATCAGTATACTTGTTGTTCAGGGGAATGGCCACAGGGGAATGGCCTCACCTCGCTGACGGTAACTGTGCGCCGCTCCTTCGGCTAACTGTCTTCCTGTAGCTACTATCTATAATCTCCTCATTCTCCCTGATGAGGACGTCATCCAGACCCTGCTTCAGTTCCCTTACGCGGTTTGTTAGGAGCCGCAGCTAGTTGCACTACTTGCAGGTATCGTTGTCAGTGACAGCAGTTGTCTGTCTGACCTCCCACATCCTGCAAGAGGAGCATTCCAACATTCTGCCTGTCATTCCCTTTACCGTAAACAAACAAATCAAATCATAGCGAAACCTAACCTCGCCTCTGCATGTTCACCCCGAAGCAGCAGTAAAAGCCATCCCACTCTGACTCAGTCCACTCCGATTTTGGCCGCTGTATTTGACAGTCTTTTATTTAAAAACCTTTGGTGCTTTACGTCACGCTCCTGCGCAGACAAGCCACTTTTCCCCGTTCAGTTAATAAAAATGCCTTCTCTCACTGAAAGTGGAGTCAGAGCTGTACAGGGACTGTTGAGGGTGTTGCAGAACAGAGAGTACCGGGGGTACAGGTACATGGTTCCCTGAAATTGGATAAGATTTACGAGGATATTGCAGTGACTGTGTTAAGGAGATAAGTGAGGCACTTTGGGACGTTATACCACGGATCGTAGAGGTGACCTTACAGAGTTGTATAAAACCACATGGGGCATAGACAAGGTGAATGCACAGAGTCATTATTCTCTAGGCTTGAAGAATGCAGGACCAAAGGTCTCAGGGATAATGTGATAGCAGTAGGTGATGTAACTGGGAACAAGAGTGACATTTTTGCTTTTACCCAGACAGTGGTCCGTCTGTGGGACGAGCTGCCAGAGGAAGTCGTCGATGCAGATGCATCAGAACCTGAACACGTGCGTAAAGCACGTGACCCCTTTAGAGTGATATAATTATTGTGAACTCTGACCTGTCTGTGTAGCCACTGACATTTCCGAGGGTCCCGATGCAATAGGAGGATCTTCGTACCCTTCACTGAGATGTTCTTCATTTGGATGGTTCAGCACTGAGTAGGTGGAGTTCAGTCCGTCTGAGAGAATGAGAGAGAGAAATAAAAGCAAGAGAGATCGGCAGAGAAATTACGTTGCCCATAGGCGGTATCAACAGAGCTTTACGGAGTAGAATTTCTCGCAATTCTGCTGCGCTTATTTAAAAAGGGGGCTTCGAGAGCGTGAGTCCATTGTACGTGGTCTGTCAGTGGCTATAACCGGAGCACCCATCGTGAGTTGGGTCGTAAGGTAGGTTCCGGCACAAAAGGGAGACGCTGCCTAGCGGAGCGTCCACCACAGGAGCGGTAATCAAAGGAGTAATCTGAGACGGAGTGGTCGGGCTTTGGTACATCAGGACTTCAGCGATAACAGGTCGAGGCGAGGTGAGCTACCTGTGAGGAATAGAACAGGAAGTATGTCTGTGAGGCCGGCGTTCTCTAATGGGCACAGGTAGACAGGGACCCTGGGGAGTGTTGTAGAACAGAGGGACCCAGGGGTACGGGAATACGTTTCTATGAAAGTGTGGTCACAGGTAGACAGGGACACTGAGGAGTGTTGCACTACAGAGGGAGCCAGGGGCACATGTACACGGTAAACTGAAAGTGGTGTCACGGGAAGACAGAGACCCTGGGGAGTGTTGTAGAACAGAGCGACCCAGGGGTACAGCTACACAGTTGTCTGAAACTGGAGTCGCATATAGATCGGTTAATAATTACATAAGTAAGGAGGTCACGTTGGAATTGTAGAACACGTCAGTGCAGCCTCATTTGGAGGAGAGTTATCCGTTGCCGACGTCCTCATCTGGATAAGATGCCACTGAGCTGGAGACAGTGCAGAGGATCTTTACGAGGACATTCAGGGTATCGAATGCCTGAGTTATGGAGATTTTATATGTCGGATCGCAAAGGTGACTTTAGAGAGTTGTATAAAACCACATGGGGCACAGTCACGTCATTGCACAGAGTAATTTTTACCTTGGATTGGACAATCGTGGACTAAAGGGTATGGTGACAGAAGTAAGTGGGGACAAGTGTGACAAACTTGCTTTTACCTAGACAGTGGTCCGTCTGTGGAACGAGCTGCCAGAGGAAGTGACCGACGCAGATGCATTAGAAATTGAACACGTGCGTAAAGCACGTGACCCCCAGAGTGATGTCATTATTGTGACCTCTGACCTGCCTGTGCAGTCACTGGCATTTCGCTGGCTCCTGAGGCAATGGGAGGATCTTCATACTCTTCCATGAGATGCCCGTCTTTCGGAAGGTTCAGCACTGAGCAGGCGGGGTTCAGCCCGTCTCAGAGAGAAACAGGAGGAGAAAGCGGGAGAGAATGTATTTTGCCTATCGGCGTCCACAGAGCTTTATGAAATGGGATTTCCCGTACGTCTGTGGAGGTGATTTACAAAGGGGGCTTCGAGAGCGTCAGTCCATTATACGTGGGCTGTCAGTGGCTATAACCGGAACACCAACCGTGAGTTGGACAGCAGGGCAGGTTCAGGCGTAAAAGGGAGACACTGCCTGGAGGAGCGTTCGTCAAAGGAGCGGTTATCAAATGAGTGACCTGAGACAGAGTCACCTTTAGATCATTCTGGCTTCGGCGGAAACAAATCCAGGCGAAATAAGCTGCGTGTGTGGAATAGAACAGGAAGTTTGTCTGTGAGGCCGGTAATCTCCACTGCGTGTCGGATGTGGGAAGTCCGGGAGATTCCCAGCCTCCGGGACGGCCACATCCGCGCCACGTGCGTCAAGCTGCTGCTCCTGTAGGGTAGGGTACGGGAACTGTGGTGTACAATGGCTGTACTAAATCTTGCATTCTGTAAATTCCACCATTGTCTCAAGCAGAGTAATTCAATGCATCAACCACACTCAGATTAAAAAATAAAATCCTCTAATATCCACCCTGGACTTCCCACCACTTAACCTAAAGCCCAGAGGTTGTGCCCATAAGAAGAGGCACTGTTACTGTACCTCTTCCTCCTAATATCTTATACATCCACGATGTCTCCCCTCATCCTCGTTCTCTCCAGAGAGTAAAGCCCTAGTTTCCTTAAACTCTGATTACAATGCATTCTTTCTAAACCAGGCAGCATCATGGTAAATCTCCTGCCCACCCTTTCCAATGCTTCCACATACTTTCTATAGTGAGTCGACCAGAAATGGACACAGTACTCCACGTGTGGCCTAAATATATTTTTACAGAGCTGCATCATTACTCCGCGAATCTTAAACACTATCCTTGACTTATGAAAGGTAGAACTTCATAAGGTTTCTGAACTACACTATCTACCAGCGAGGCAACATTCAGAGACCTATGGACATATACCCACCGTTCTCTCTGCCCTATCCGCCCTTCTATGAATCCTGTTATTTACGTTGTACTCTAACTTGGAAATTGCCCTTCCAAAGTGTATCTTCTCACACTTCTCTAGGCTGAACTCCATCTGCCACTTCTCAGGCCACTCTTGCATCTTATTAATGTCTCCCTGTAATCTTCGACATTCCTCTGGACTATCTACAACACCAGCAACCTTTGTGTCGTCTGCAAACTTGCCAAACTACACTTCTACCTCTACATCCATGTCATTAATAAAATCACGAAAAGCAGAGGTACGAGAACCAATCCTTTTGGCCAACAGTATCCGAAACCCTCCAATGCGGAATGAATTCCCTCCCCCACGACCCACTTTTTTCTCCAGGCTAGCTAATTCTGAATCAAACTGGCCAAACATCCCTGGATCCAATGCCTTCTGACTTTCTGAATAAGCCTACCGTGTGGAACCTTGTCAAATGCCTTACTAAAATCCATGCAGATGACATCCACTACACTACCCTCATCAATATGCCTGGCCACCTCCTCAAAGAACGCCATCGGGATTGCAAAATACGATATGCCATTCACAAAGCCAAGATGACTGTCCCCGATCAGACTATGATTCTCTAAATGCCCATAAGTCCAATCGCTAACAATGTTTTCCAACAACTTTCCCACCACAGACGTAAGGTTCACTGGTCTATAATTAGCCGGACTATCCCTACGAGCTCTTTTGGACAAGGGACAACAATCGCCTCCCTCCAATCCTCCGGTATCATTCCCGTGGGCAAGGAGGACATGAAGAAGATTCGATCCAGAGGCTCAGCAATCTCTTCCTTCGCCTGCTGGAGCTGCCTGGGGAATATTCCGTCATGCACCGAGGACTTATTTGTCCTAACGCATTTTAACAACTCCAACACTTCCTCTCCCTTAATATCAGCATGTTCCAGAACTTCAACCGCATTAATATTGTCCTCACCGTCATCAAGTTCCCTCTCATTGGTGAATACAGAAGAGGGGTTTCATTGGGGACGTCGCTCACGTTCAACTCCTCCAGCCACATCTTCACACCATCTCAAGTCGCACTATTTTTCACTTCACTTCTGTCATCTTTTTGATCTTCACATAATTGAAGAATGACTTGGAGTTTTCCTTTATCCTGCTCTCCAAAGACTTCTCATGCCCCATTCTTGCTCTCCTCAGCCTAATCTGAACTCTTGCTTGCTATCCCTATATTCCTCAATTGACCCATCTGTTCCTTTGCTTCCTAAACTGCTTCTATGCTGCATTCTTCCACTTGACTAGACCATCCACTTCACTTGTCAATCATTGTTCCTTTACTCTTCCATTCTTAATCTTCCTCACAAGGTTATCCCTAACGTCCTGCAAGAGATCCCAAAACATCGACCACATGTCCGTAGTACATTTCCCTGCAAAAACATCATCTCAATTAACACCCGCAAGTTTCAGACACAGAGAATCATAATTCGCAAATGCCCATTTTTTCTGTTTACCTGTCCTCTCTGATTCCATGCTTTTCCATTGGGGAAATGGGGGGAGATAAACCCTTAGTCTGACCCTGGGAGTATGTAATGCAACGATGTGGCATGTGATTCGCTCTGTGTCTGAGGCCGGGAGAGTGTGATTAGACGGTTTGGAGGGAGCTTTTCTGTGTGTCTGACGCACAATATATGTAATGGGCTGGAGTGGAGGGATTTTCAATCTGGAGTGGTTATATCACACATACCTGTCCCACTTTTGAATTTATTTCATAACGCTTAGAAACATTGTTAAAACACCGCCCCACCGACTGCTCTGGAAAATCGGACCAATGAACAGTGAATCTCTCACCACACCGTCCATTATATCCGTAGGTCGTCATTGAAACTGAATGGGAATCATTTAAAGCGGCCCATCACACTTTTCCGGTGTTAGGTGTAAAGTGGAGATTCCACCAAACAGACGGATCACACAGACTCGCCGGTTAAGAGACGGAGTTAATCTCCCCCTGCACTGTCCCATCACACACACTCCTGGGACCCAGAAACCACACCGCAGCCCCCCCCCCCCCCCCCCCCCACCCCCGTTCCAGCACATACCTGCCGGGTCAAACATAGAGTGAAACTCTCCTCCTCACAGTCCCATCACACACTCCAGGGATCAGACAGAGCGTGAATCTCCCTCCGCACCGTCCCATCACATGCTCCAGGGGTCAGACACAGAGTGAACCTGCCGCCTCACAGTCCGATAACACAAAACGGATTCAGAAACAGAGCTACTCTCCCTCTTCACTACCTCTCTGTCATCTCAGCAATAAACAGCACTTCTGCCTCCAACAGTGTGTCTGATCAGAAATAATAAGGATCCGTGAGACCACATGTAGAACTGAGGAGGGAGAGAGAGGGGAGGGAGATCTGTGGACAGGTGGTGAGTTTGCAGTCACTGAGAGGAATTGGTGTGAAACTACACGACCGGTCTGCACACACTGAAACTCAGAAGCGAGAGATCGATATCCGGTGGAAGAGAGTAGAAATAAGACCAACTGTACGGAGGACGCGTCACCATTTGTCTGACTCCGAGAGTCTGTGATTGGACGGTGTGAAGGGAGATTCACTCTGTTTCTGACCCCGGGAGAGTGTAATGGGACGGTGTGGAGAGAGTTTCACTCTGTGTCTGATATCGGGATTCTGTGATGGAACAGTATGGAGGAAAATCCACTCTGTGTGTGACCCCGGGATTTTGTGATGGGACAGTTGGATGGAGATTCACTCAGAATCTGAAAACGGGAGCGTGTCTGTTCCCGGGGCGGGGGGTGGGGGGTGGGGTGAGGGAACACAGCGGAGTGAGCTTCACTCTGAGCTCGTCCCCGGTGTTCTATGTTTGGATGTTGTGGAGGCAGCTACACTCTGTGTCTTACTCTCTTCACCCACTGGAACATAACAGGGGGTTGTCAGTATTTCAGAGATGCATTGAAAGCGCACAGACATCAAAAAACTTTACTGACGGCGGGAATGTGATACGTACACTCCCTCCACAACGTCCCATCACACACTCCCATTGTCAGACCGGAGTGAAGCTCCCTCCACACAATCCCACCACCCACTCCAGGAGTTAGATACGGAGTGAATCACCCACCACACGGTCCCATGACACACTCCCGGGCTCAGAAGCAGAGTGAATCTCCCTCCACACAGTCTTATCATACACGACAGGGTTTGAGACACGGGGTGAAGCTGCTTCCACAACTTTCCATGAAACAATACCGGGATCAGACACAGAGGGAATCTCCCTGCACACCGACCCAATACACACTCTCGGGGTCAGACACATGGTCAAGCTCCTTGCACATCGTTGGAGTTATTTCTGCTCTCTTACACTAGAAATCTATTTCTCGTTTCTCAGCTTCTCTACTTTTCTGTGTGTACAGGCCGGTCGTGTGGTTTCACACCAGTTCCTCCCATTAACTCCAAACTGTCCACCTGTCCACAGCCCGCTCTCCCCTCCCCCTCCCTTATCCGTCCTACCTCTGGTCTCACACACACTTATTATCGTTGTGACAGACACACTGTTGGATACTACAGGAACGCTGAAGTGTTGATGATTGGTGTGATGCGAGAAAGCTGTAAAGAGGGAATTTCGCTCTTTATCTCAATCCGCTACTTTGTTATCGGTCTGTGAGGTGGCTACTAACATTGTATCTGGCCCCGGAAGCGTGTGATTGGACGGCGTGGAGGGAGATGTACCCTGTGTCTGACGCCGGGAGTGTGTGATGGGACGGTGTGAAGGGAGATTCACTCTGTGTCTGACCCCGGGAGTGAGTGATGGGACGGTGTGAAGGGAGATTAATTCTGTTTCTGACCCCGGTAGTATGTGATGGTGCGGTTTGGAGGGAGCTTCCCTCTCTGTCTGTCCCCGGGAGTGTGTGCTGGGACGTTAAGGAGGGAGCTTATCTATGTGTCTGATCCCGAATATCTGTGATGGGATAGAGTTTAGGGAGCTTCACTCTTGTGTGGATATATCTTCTGTGTGTCTCACACATACCTCTTCCGTTTTTGAATTTATTTCAAGACGCTTTGAAACAGAATTAGAACAATGTTGTTTCGTCCCATCGTCCGTTCGGGAAAATAGGACCAATGAACAGAGAATCACTCTCCACACCGTCCACTGCTTCCGCCGGTCGTCAGACACTGAACTGGAATCCTTACACACCGGTCCGTCTCAGATTCCCGGCATCTGTTTTAAGGTGGGTGAGGATCCTTCAGAAAAGTCCGCTCACACAGACACGGCGGTTTAGAGATAGAGTGAAGCTCCCTCTGCCTTGTCCCATCAAATTATCCTGTTGTCAGACATACAGAAATGTTCCCAACACAGTTTCCCAAAACACATTCTCGGGATCAGACACAATGTCGACATCCCAAAACTCAGTCCCAGCAGATAGAAACTGAGTTAGGCACGGAGTGAAGCTCTCTCCACACCGTCCAATTACCCACTCCCGAACTGAGGCACAGGGTGAAGCCCCGGCTACAACGTCCCATTACACACTCCCCGAGTTAGAAAGAGATTGAAACTCCCTCCCTCCGTGTCTGTCAAACTCACCTCTCGATTGAGACGGTGAATCCGGTTTTACGATCTGCACATTCATGTAAATCCCGCTGTCGTCCATCCTGTCGAGGATCCTCTGCGTCTCTGAGCTCAGCGAGGGGAAGTAACCGTTGTCAGAGGAAGCCTGTGTTGAGACGGGGTTCAGACCGCACAAACAAACACCGGACGAGCAGCTAATAAAGGTAAGAGCCGAGTGCAGGCGTGGGAAGCGCCAGGCAGGAGTGAGATTAATTGTGTGAGAGGTGTGGTATGGAGCGATGTGAGCGGCGAGGAGGCGGGGAAGAGTAGAGCGAGTGTGGAGTTAAAGAGCAAGGGTAGAGTGAGGAGTAGTTTCGGGCTTGGTAGAAAGAGAGGTGAGGGATACTGGGGGCAGAAAGTGGGAGCGGAATGAAAGAGGTGTGGGCGAGATTCGGAAAGAATGGGGAGTGAGGTTTAGAAATAGAGAGTGTGGATTCTTGGAGAGAAATTAGGTGTGAGAATGGTAAAAGAGAGGGCGAGCTAACGGGGAAAAGCAAGAGAAAGAGAGAGAGAAACGGGCAGGGTGGGGCGACGGAAGAGAGGGAGGAGAGAAAGCGCTACAGAGAGGGAGGGGAGATGCAGGGAAGGGACGATTGAGGGAGAAGGAATATGGAAGTCGGAAGGACAGGAAGAGATGAACGGACAGTGAAAGGGATGGAAGTGAGTGTTGAGGAGTAAACTGTGGGGGAAAGACTGGCAGATATGTTGCCGATAGTGTCCGAGAGATTTTCAACAAACCCACCATTCCCGACCCCAACGTCCAGTTGATTCAGACACTCTGTGCTCTGGAAACCACGGCCCCGGGACAATCCCGGAACACCCACCGAAGTAACCGAGGCAGCAAGGCGAGGTCAGAGCAACAGACCGTGTAGCAATTGTCAAAGAAACGTGACATTTAGACATTGAAGTTCACAGGAAACTGCGCTGTGTTTGCGGTTTGACTCTCTTCACCCATTGGAACATAACCTGGGTGCTGTTAAGATTTCAGAGAAGTACTGAAAGCGTGCGGATACACTGACCGGACCGTTATACAGACAGCGACAAATAAAAAGAGAGTAACGTCAGCCAAGCAGACAGAGTTCAGGAGCTCTCTCAAAAACCTTCCATCACCTTCTCTCTGTCATTTCGGACTGCACACTTCGGACTTAAATGCAACCGAGCCGCTTGTCCCGTTCCTACTCCCCGGTTCAGACAGAGTGATTCCCTCTGCACACCATCCCAACACACATCCCCGGTGTCATACACAGAGTTAATCTCCCTCCACACCGTCCCATCACACAGTCCTGGGGTCAGACACAGAGTGAATCGCCCTCCACACCGTCCCATCACACCCATCCTGTGTCAGACAAAAAGTGAATCTCCCTCCACACCATCCCAGCACACGCTCCCTGGGTCAGACACAGAGTGAATCTCCCTCCATACCGTACCATCACACACTCCCGGGGTCAGACACAGAGTGAATCTCCCTCCACACCATCCCTTCACACACTCCCGGGGTCAGATACAGAGTGAACCTCCCTCCACAGCGTCCCATCATACACTCTCGGGGTCAGTCACAGGTTCAAGCTCCCTCCACACAGTTGGTGTTATTTCTGATCTCATCCACCGGATATCGATTCTCGTTCTCAGCCTCTCTAAGTCTCTGTGTGTACAGGCTGGTCGTATGGTTTCACACCCCTTCCTCCCAGTGACTGCAAACTCACCGCCCCTCCACAGCCCTCAAACCCCTCCCCCATCCTCCTCAATTCTACCTCTGGTCTCACAAACACTTATTATCTCTGAGACAGACACACTGTTGGAGACTACAGGAACGCTGAAGTGTTGGTGATTAGTGAAAGGGGAGAGAGTAAGTGAAGAGGGTGATTCGCTCTGTTTCTGAATCCATTACTGTGTTATCCGACTGTGAGGCTGCAGGTTCACTTTGTGTCTGACCCCGTGAGTGTGTGATAGCGCGATGTGGACGGGAGCATCACTCTGTGTCTGACCGAGGGACGATGCGCTGGGGCGGAGTGGACGGACCTTCACTCTGTTTCTGACCCCGGAAGAGGGCGGTGGGAACGTGCGCAAGGGAGCCTCACTCTTTGTCTGATACTGGGACTCTGTGAGGGGATGCTGTGAAGGGAGATTCACTCCGAGTCTGACTACGGGAGAGTGTGATGGGACGGTGTGCAGGGAGCATCTCTCTCTGTGTCTGATTCCGGGGGTGTGTGAGGGGACCGAGCGGACTGAGCTTCACTCTGAGCTCGACCCGAGGGTTGTATGATGTGATGGTGTGGAGGTAGCTACACTCAGTGTCTGCCCTCTGGAGTTGGAGGTGGGACTGTGTGGAAGCAACTTTACTCTGTGTCTAAACCTGTTTGTATGTGTTGGGACTGTGCTTTGCGATCTTGACTCTCTGTCTGATCCCGGGAATGTGTTTTTGGAGAGTGTTTCATAAATTTCTCTTTATGTCTGTCAACAGGTCTATTTGATGGGAAAGTGCAGAGGGAGCTTCACTCTGTTTCTAAACCGTCGACTCCGTGTGATCGGGCGGTACGGAGTGATCCTCACTTTACAACTGATTCCGGGAGTATGTGACGACCCCATGTGAAAGAATCCCCACTTTTGTGTCTTACCACCGGCGGGTGATATGGACGGTGTCGAAAAAGATTCAGTGTGCATTGGTCCCATTTTCCTGAACAGACGATTGGGCGAGACAAGATTATTCTAACTCTCTATCAAGACGTCCCGAAATAAATACAAAAGAGGAAGAGGTATGTGTGAGCCACATAAAGATACGTACACGCCGGACGGAAGCTCCCTCCTCACGATGCCATTTCATAATTCGGGTGGAAGGCGCTCAGAAAAGCTCCCTCCACAACGCCCCATCACACAGTACCGGGGTCAGGCAGAGAGTGAAGCTCCATCCACACCGTCCCATCAGACACTCCCGGGGTCAGACACAGAGTGAATCTCCCTCCAAACCATCCCATCACACTCTCCCGGGGTCAGACACAGAGTGAATCTCCCTTCACATCGTCCCATCACACAGTACGGTGGTCAGACACATGGTGAAACTCAATCTATACCGTAAAATGAGTCACTCCCAGGGTGAGACATAGAGTAAAACGCCCTCCACAAGTTCCAATCACACACTCGGGGGGCCGTCACACTGAGAAGCTCCCCACACACCGTCCCATTACACACACCCGGGCTCAGACACGAAGCGAATCTCCCTCCACACCGACCCATCACACACTCCCGTGGTCAGATAAGCATTGAATCTCTCTTATTACCGTCTGATAACGTATTCCCGGGTTCAAACACATGGTGAATCCCGCTTCCCGCCGTACCGTTACACACCACGGGTTTCAGACAGAAGATTAACTGTCTCCATTTGCCTCATGGATAAGAGTAAAATCAGAGAGGACACAGAATTTTTTTAAGAGGGGAACAGATGATGAGGCTATAAGGTTAATACATGCGTGTGTGAAATGGCATGATGTTTCAGCAGGGAAATGTTCTATGGACATTTGTTCGACGTTTAGGCATCTGTTGCAGGATTTTAGGGTTAAGTTTGTCGAGGTGAGGAAGATAA
The DNA here is from genome assembly GCF_030144855.1 of Hypanus sabinus. Taxonomy (NCBI): domain Eukaryota; kingdom Metazoa; phylum Chordata; class Chondrichthyes; order Myliobatiformes; family Dasyatidae; genus Hypanus; species Hypanus sabinus. The sequence goes on along the minus strand of NW_026781418.1, from coordinate 2,836 downwards.
AGAATGGTAGAGTGACCGGTACGTTGGAGAAACTAGTCAGGTGGAAGTAGGCAGCATACATGAGGTTTAGGAAGCAGGGATCAGATGGGTCTATTGAGAAATATTGGGAGCAAGAAAGGAACTTAAGAAGGGGCTGAGGAGAGCAAGAAGGCGTCATAAGAAAGCCTTGGCGAGGAAGGTAAAGGAGAACCCCAAGGCATTCGTCAATTATGTTTACGACTCGCGGGGTAATGATTCAGCTTTGTGAAACGCTGTTTTGGCCACACTTGGATTACGGTGACCTGTTCTGTTTGCTTCCCTATAGGGAGGATGTCGAAGCATTGGAAAGGGTACAGAGGAGAGTTACCAGTATGCTGACTGGTTTAGAGATTCCACATTATGATAAGAGATTAAGGGAGCTAGGGCTTTACTCTCTGGAGAGATGATGAGAGTAGACCTGGTGGAGGTATACAAGATATTAAGAGTAATAGATAAAGTGGACAGGACACTGCTATTCAATGCAAGAAGACATAGCTTTAAGGCAAGGGGAGCAAAGATCAAGGGTGTATTAGAGGAAGGTATTTTACTCAGAGATTGTTTGGTGCGTGGACTGCACTGCCTGAGTCAGTGGTGGAGGCAGGTACACTAATAAAATTTAAGAGACTAATAGAGAGGTATATGGAGGAATTAACGTTGTTGGTTTATATGGGAGGCAGAGTATAAGCGTCGGCACAACATTGTGGGCCGAAGGGTCTGTAATGAGCGGTGTTGTTTTCTGTTCGAAGTTCTACATCGTCCAATCATACATTCCCGGGGTCAGACACATGGTCAACTCCCTGCACAACGTCGGAGTTATTTCTGCTCACTTCCACCGGATATCGATCTCTCGCTTCTCAGTTTCTCACCGTCTCTGTGTGTACAGTCCGGTCGTGTGGTTTCACACCATTTCCTCCCAGTGAATGGAAACTCACCAACTGTCCAGAGCCCTCTTTCCACTCCCCCTCCCTCCTCTGTTCTACTTCTGGTCTCACACACACTTATTATCTCTTCGGCAGATACTCTGTTGGAGACTACAGGAACGCTGAAGCTCTGGTGATTGGTGAGAGGGAGAGAGTGAGAAAAGAGGGAGATCCCCTCTGTTTCTGAATCTGATTCTGATCCCGGGAATGTGTTTTGGGAGAAGTATTAGGGACTTCTCTGTATGTCTGGCAACAGGATTATTTGATGGGGCAGTGCATGGGGTGCTTAACTCTTCCTCTTACCCGGTGAGTCTGTGTGATTGGGCGTATTAGAGAGATCTTCACTTTTGACCTGACGCCTGGAATGCGTGATGGGCATGTGTGAAAGGATTCCCATTCTGAGTCTCATTACTCCTGGATGTAATTGACGCTGTAAAGTTTTCTGGCACCATTTTTCAGAACACACGATGGGGTGAAGCAACATTGTTCTAAATCTGTTTAAAAGAGGAACAGAGATGAATCTCACACCAGTCCATCCCATTTAATACCTCGGGGGTAAGAGACACTGAGACGAATCCTCGCCACCATTCTACCACATTCTCTCTGATTCAATAACAGATTGACTCTCCCTCCACACCGTCCCATCACACACTCCCGGGGTCAGACACAGAGTGAATCTCCCTCCACACCGTCCCATCACACACTCCCGGGGTCAGACACAGAGTGAATCTCCATCCACAACGTCCCATCACACAATCCCGGGGTCAGACACAGAGTGAATCTCCCTCCACACACCGTCCCAACACACTCCCGTGGTCAGACACAGAGTGAATCTCCCTCCACACCGACCCATCACACACTCCCGGGGTCAGACACAGAGTGAATCTCCCTCCACACCGTCCCAACACACTCCCGTGGTCAGACACAGAGTGAATCTCCCTCCGTCCCATCACACACTCCCCGGGGTCAGTCACAGAGCGAATCTCCCTCCCACACCGTCCCAGCACACACTCCCGGGGTCAGACACAGAGTGAATCTCCCTCCACACCGTCCCAGCACACACTCCCGGGGTCAGACACAGAGCGAATCTCCCTCCACACCGTCCCAGCACACACTCCCGGGGTCAGACACAGATCGAATCTCCCTCCACACCGTCCCACCACAAACTCCCGGAAAAAGACAGTGGGAGAAGCTCCATCCTCAGCCTCACATCTCACACACTCACGGGATCAGTCACACAGTTAATCACCCTCCACCCCGTCCCATTACACATACCAGGTGTCAGATTCATGGTCAAGTTCCCTCCAGACCTTTGGTCTTATTTCTGTCCTCTAAAACTAGATATCGATACTTTCTGTTCACAGTTTCTCTCAGTTTCTTTATGTACCGGCAGGTCGTGTGGTTTCACAAACATTTCTCCCAGTGACTGCAAACTCACAACCCCTCACTCTATGTCTCTCCTCAGGAGTGTGTGATGGGACGGTGTGGAGGGAGATTCACTCTGTGTCTGTCTGCGGGAGTGTGTGATGGGACGGTGTGGAGGGAGATTCACTCTATGTCTCTCCTCAGGAGTGTGTGATGGGACGGTGTGGAGGGAGATTCACTCTGTGTCTGTCTGCGGGAGTGTGTGATGGGACGGTGTGGAGGGAGATTCACTCTATGTCTCTCCTCAGGAGTGTGTGATGGGACGGTGTGGAGGGAGATTCACTCTATGTCTCTCCTCAGGAGTGTGTGATGGGACGGTATGGAGGGAGATTCACTCTGTGTCTGACTGCGGGAGTGTGTGATGGGACGGTGTGAAGGGAGATTCACTCTGTGTCTGACCGCGGGAGTGTGTGATGGGCGGGTGTGTGGTGAGATGCACAAATGTCTGATCCCGCAAGTGCTTGTCCGGTCGG